>NW_023270873.1:3671-23612 GCF_011800145.1 Mirounga leonina
TGATCCCGGAGTCCTGGGATCGGGTCCCGCGTCAGGCTTCCTGTTCAATGCAGAGCCTGCTTCTCCCTCTCCTTCTGCTGCTCCTTCTGCTTGTGCTGTCTTGCTCTCTCTGTCAAATAAATAAATAAAATCTTAAAAAAAAAAAACAACTACATAAAGATTTTTAAAATCTGACAATACTTTATGTCATCTTACAAATTTGCACCTTGCCCATAGCCCGAGAACTGGGCATTTGGCGTCCAAGTCAAACTCCCCAAGTCTTGGTCCCGGGCGCTGCCTCCCCATCATCTGCTGCCACAAACCGAACAGACCACACCCAGCAGCTGCTGAGTCTCCGACGGGGACCAGCTCGTGTGGCCCCATGCAAGTCTTCTCTGTAAAGCCTCTGATTATTTTGTAAAGTTACTCTAAAGAATTATGTGCATAAATATTGAAAATGGATTTCCCTCTAATTCGGAAAGTGACATAAGGAGTCTGGAGACACGTCCAATTTTCACGTGTTAAATGAATGTCTCCTCCTGGTGTTGCAGCTCTTTCCAATCTTCCCCCCCCAAATAATGTTTGTTGCTTCACACGTGGATGGTTTCTGTGACTCTCTATATTCATCCTTTAAAACGAGACTGTCTTCCTTGGAGTTGCCCCCCCGCCCCGTGCCCGAAAGCAGCGGTGGGTGTGGGCGTTCTCCCCCACGTCCCCCACCTCCCCCGCCCCGGGGCCTGGAGGCCTGCAGGCCTGGGTGCAGCCTCGCTCTGCTGCCCACGGCGAGCACCCTGGCTCTGATCAGCGTGCGTGCGGCACCTCCCCGTGGTGGTTACCCTGCCCTCCTGCCGTGGAACCCCAGTGGTTCCTCCCCAAAGGGACCACAGCCATCTTCTGTTGTTTGGATGCTGTCAGTGTTCTCTTGTCCCGGGCATTTGTCCGTCAGCAATTTAATGCATCGCCCGCGTGCTCCAGCATCAGCCTCTAAGATCGGAGGCATTAGTCGCTGCGTTCCAGGTGTCTCTGCACGTGCCTTTCATCCCTCGGAAGATGCGCGTCTGAACCGGCAGAGGACAAAATAGCACGATTGGCGTGACTTTTGACATGGTTTTTGTCAAGACTTTGGCGTGCCGTTTGCTGCAGAACCTGTTCTAATGAATGCCTTTTACCCTCGCAAGCTGTGCAGTCTTGCCATACACTTCCTTTTCTCCCACCTTGATATCCAAATGCCAATCATCGGGAAGAAAATCATGCTACTGAATGAGGTAGCATGCAATTTACCCTCTAGAAATTGAACATTTACCTTAAGTGGTAAAAAAAAGGTGTTTTCTATGCCTCGATAGAAGTTTGCATATAAATCTCTGCCTTCCTATTTCTAAATTCATGTATACGGAGTGAGTATCTTTGCGATTTATCCTTTTATTTCACTAGAGTGTTTAAGACACATTTTAAAATTGCTTTTGTATACACAGTTAATAAGTTAAAGTACAGAGAGAGGTATTTTCGGTTTACACCTTCCCTGGGGAGCTCCTTTCCTCTCCAGTTCAAGAGGCAGCTCTCGGAGCTGCCGGCAGCGGGGGCCGCCTCTTCCCCAAGGCTTTCATTACTGCATTCCAATAAAGTGTTGTTTTTTTTTCTTTATTGGCTTGGGATTTGTGTCTTAATCAAAGTGTGCAAGAAATGCACTTAATCGTCAGACACGGTGGCACTCTTACGTGGCGCTCCAGTTAATTAATGCAGAAAGTTGCAGAAGAACGCGTGATTTTCCATTTACATCAAATGAGTTTGCTGTGATTAATGTTATCATAGGAGATACCAAAGGAATTAATAATGATTAGGCCATTATTTCCAAGTGGTGCTGAAGACTCAGAGACCTTGACTCGTTACAGGAGCTTTAAGAAAATCCACCAACGTTGGCTTCTCTGCTCTGACGGGTTGAACATGGTGGCCTGAGTGCAGTGGGTCCCTAGACTCGCCAAGTGATGTTCGATTTCCAATCCACTTTTCTTTCAGAGGTTTTCAAATTTGGGTTCGTGATGGGTTAAGAAACTTTTTTCAATCTTTTTTTTTCCCCCCAAGGGATTAATACTTCAAGACTTCATTTACTCATTCCAAAAAATAGTAAGTACAGATACAAATATGTATTATGCACAAGGCCTTTTTTATGTATTCGAGGGTGAGACCAAAGACGAACAGAGTGTGGCCCCTTTCCTTGAAGAACCGGGCAAGGGAGCACCCGCAGAAAAGGTAGTTTGCAGTCAGGTGTTCCTAAAGCTGTAATGGAGACGCGCGGGGGCATGGCGGGCCCGGAGCCGGAGTGGGACTGTCTCAGCGGGCTTCACGGGGCGCGTTGTTTCAGCTGCCTCCGGAAGTGAGGAGTTGGCCAGACGGACGCGAGCTGAAGGAGCTGTGGAGCTGAACGCGTCAGGGGCAGGGTGACTTGGAGCGTGTCTGCCGCACAGGGCCGGCCGTGACCAGGAAGAGCCCCACCAGAGAGCCCCGGGGACGGAGAGGGCTCCGAGCGGTGGAGGCGGCTGTGGGCTCCTTTCCTTGCGGCCGAAGCATCAGTGCTGGTGCAGGGGGCGTGGACGCCGCACGCTGTCTGCGCGGCTTCTCCCCTCACAGCCACCCTGCAGACACCGTGGACCCCCCGTTTGCCGGGATCCCCGAAGAAGCACCCGGTGCTGTTCAGCTGTTGTCCTGGTGACACCTTCCTGAACTGGACTCTGCAACCGGGTCAGTTGAAAAGGGAAAAGGAAGCCCGCCCTCCGCGTAATGGCCCTCCAGACGTTTGGTTTGATAGGTTCCTGGCCCTTCAGGCCTGTTGAGAGCAACACAAGGTTGACACAGTTGGAGACGGTCGGCCTCTGTTTTCTTGCATCAGCTGCTGTCCCGACGTTCATGGGGCTTTGCTCCTTTCTTGGATGGGAGTTGAGACCTGCGCTTTTTCTGCCCCTGCATTTGTCACTCTGGGCCATTGTGGTTTCCTCGTCCTTGTGAGCAGAGGGCCTGGGGCCCAGTGGGTCTGCCTGATGAAAGGACTCAAGCGAGCGTTTGCACGGCCTGTTGCCCCCGCTCCAGTCTTCCCAAGCGCATGCACCTAGCTCTGGGAGGTGGCATGGGGCCTTAAAACCGCCCTCCAACCATGATTGCCCGTAGCCTGGCCGCCCATGTTCTCCGCTGAGCTGGGCGGGCCTTTGCCCCATGGAAGACTAATCCGTGTCATTCCTGTGCCGTCCTGGGTCAGGCCTGTCCCTGCCCCGCAGCTGCAGTTCGCCTCCTCGTGCCCGCACGGCTGGGGCAGCCCGGGGGCCTTGTGACCCTGCAGTGCGGCTTCTGCCCCAGCCCCTCCCCCACAGCCTTCTCCTCTCTCCCTGGGGAGCTCAGGGCTCCCCCAGTGTCCACGGGGACTCTAGAGGTCTGTCCCTCCAGGCCTCCCCACGACCACAACCTCCAGACCTGTACGGATATGTCTATTTGGACTCCTCCCTCCCAAATGCAGCCCCGCTTGCCTGCTGCCCAGGTACCCATTTCCATCAGTGACCGGAGCCCCAGGTCAACCCTCCCTTCCCGCCGCACCCATGACTCAGACGTGCACTCAGCCTCTCTCCAGTCTGGCCCTGCCTCGGCGTTGCCATGGTTACCGCCCGTCCCTGGAGGCCTGCCCCTGCGGCCTGGTGGATGCAGACCTCCCCACACCCGCCTGTCAGCTCTCCCTCCTGCCATCCAGACCTTTCTGATCGCAGTTTCATCTCAGGATTTAGAAGAGAGGAGGACCCTGTGCACAAACCCGGAAGGTGGGGATTCTGACATGGTGGCCAAGAGAGCGTATTTTTGCCTTTACATGCAGCTTCTCAGGGGGCAGTGCCGGCTCCTAATTTAGCCTGGATCAGAAGCTCAAACGAGCACAGATTTAAGAGGCGATCTTCTGTGACTCGAGGGGCAGACAGGCGCCTTGCTCTGTCTCTGACAGCTTCCTCTGAGCCCATCCCCACAGGGCGACCCTGCAGGGTTCAGCGCATGGAGACTGCCCTTCCGTCTCATCAGAGTTCCCTGGGAGGTGAACTTCTCTCCCACGTGTCCAGATCACAGGGATCCACCTGAGGGTTTCCTCTCACTTTGCTTTTCCTTCTTGACCTGCTCCACTGTGTGTGTGGAAGTAAAGTGCCATCAGGACGTCACCTACAAAAACACAAGACAACCTCTAGCCTACGTCATGGGGTCGGCAGAGCTGGCTCCTTGACTTTGCTGGCGCCCCCGGAGAAGCCGAGCGGAGAGCTGGCGTTCCGGGGCCGGAGGGGCTGGCCTCCACGTGCCGGGGAAATGGGAAAACAGAGATGGTGGAGGAGGACACCCTTCCTGAAATGGGCAGAGTTATGGGCTCTGCGCGTGTCTGCCCTCAGGTCCCAGGCGTCTTAGACAAGCCTCTGAAAAGTGGGATGTGCCGGCGCCACCTGCTCATGGGCAGCCCTGAGCCCCAGCAGTCTGTGGAAACCAAGACCTTTCCCCCAGTCTGTGCAGCAAACACGCCCGGACTCCCCATTGCTCACAGTGTCACTTTTCACTGGTTCTGCTGGAAAATCAGCCGTCGGCGTTCTGGAGCGTGGCCGAGATGCCCGCTGGGCGTGCTGGGCAGTAAGTGGAACGAGGGCCATTCAAGGAAGTCCTGGGCTCTCACGAGGACAGGACCAGACTGCCTCTTCTCGCCGTTGAACTGGATGGAGTGAGGGGGCAGGGGCACCGTGCCCGCCACGGCATGCACGCAGCTGTCCGTCATCCTGACTCGCAGGGGCCGCCCTCACAGACGGCCCGGGGCGGTGGGCTCTTGACCAGGCGTTGGCGGCTTCGTGCAGCCAGCGGCCCCGTGTGCGTCGACCTGTGGGGGGAGCGCTGGGTCTCACGCCACACTCTCACAGCCTCTCTCTAACACCCTGTGCACTGACTGCTCCTCGTGCCGGGAGAGGAAAAGCTGAGGTGAGCGGGGCCCATGATGAGGTCTCCGCTGCGCCCCGGCCCTGCGCCGCGTCCACGCACATCGCATCGGCTCGCTGCCGGTCCTCAGTAGGCCTGGGTGCTTCTGGTGGTTAGGCCTTAAAAACAGCTGTGAGGGGCGCCTGCGGGTCTCCGTGCTGGGCACACGGGAAGAGTCGGTGGTTCTGCGAGTGTTCGGGGCTTACTGGAGGGACCATAATCTTTCTTTGGAGATGGTTTGGGAAACATACTTTTACCTTTTTGGTAACTGGGGGGCTTCTGTTGTTGTTGTTGTGTGTGTGTGTGTGTGTGTGTGTGTGTGTGTGTTTAAGAGAGAGAGAGAGAGCATGAATGGGGTGGGAGGGCAGAGGGGGAGGGAGAATCTCAAGCAGACTCCACACCCAGCGCAGAGCCTGACGTGGGGTTTGATGCCACGACCCTGAGATCATGACCTGAGTGGAAACCAAGAGTCAGGTGCTTCACCGACTGAGCCGCCCGTGCGCCCCGGGGTGCGGGGGGCTGCTGTTTTTAAAGCAACAAGATCTTCAGAAAGTCATAAAAAAGGCGGTATGTTATTTAGGCGTCGGGATGCTGGGTGGGTGTGACCAGAGATTGGCAGGAATCTGGGAAAGAGGGAGATGGAGAGCCAGGGCCTCTGACTGTGCTGGGCCACCGGGTAACCGGGGGTGGGGGGAGTTGAGTGTGTGGGGAAGTACCCAGAGCTTTCCGTCAGCGCTGGCGCTGATCCGAATGCTGGCTTCGGCATTCCAGCTGCGTGACCTTGGGGAAGCCACAGACACCGTTTCTTCAGTTCCTCGCTGTACCTTTGCCAGCCCACCCAGTCCGAGCCACAGCCAGCGGTGAGGACCACCCTTACTTTATTTACCATCAGGAAAGACAGCGCCCCAACTGCCATACGCTGTCCTGCATCCTCATTTCAGAGATGCTAAGATGTGAAAAGCCGTGTGTCTTGGAACTGATGAAGGTAGCAATGCCTGTCTCATGTGTGAGGAACAAATGAGTATTTAGCATGAAGGGGGGACGCACAGAAGACCAGCTCTTTCCCACCTCTCTTGTGCAAATCTGCCAGCTCACCCTTTCTAAAATCCCCTCGGTGGATCACTTTCTGGATGTGGCATTTCCTATTAAATGCAAACATGTCACCCGCAAATGGGGTGACCGTGTGCCCCAGGTTGCCCGGGACAGCACTGGCTGCTGCTAAGCGTCCACTCTCAGAGTTTCCCTCTTTGGAAGGTACATTGTATTGTGGCCCCACTTGCAGAGAACAGAGTGCCGGCAGAGCAAATCTCACACCCGCAGCGTGGCTGGGCTTCGGGCAAGAGGAGGATGGGCACCTGCAGACCACGGTTGTTACCGGGGAATTGCACTGGGAGCCCCTCGAGGATGAGGGCGAGGTGGGGGCCTGCATGGCTGCAGGTCTGGGCTCATGCTGCACACTTGTGGGGGCTGGTCCGCCCCCGACGCCAGCAGTGTAGGACGTCCTCCGTGGCCCGCGCCTGCACCCCGCACAGGACCCCGGGAAGGACCGGTCGACCCACTCAACTGACCATTAGAGTGGAAGCCTTCAAATTTAATCAGTTCAAATCCAAATTGATTAATTCCTCTCAAGCTCAAATTGTCCTCAAGTTTTACCGTCTTGACTAATTCAAGTGACCCTTCTGTTCGTTCTGATGGCAGAGCATCAGAGTGTTGGGGCCAGAACCGTCTGCATGTCTTAGTAACCCCCAACCCAGAGGTTCCATCTCTTGCTGCACCTGGGAATTATCTGGGAGGACTTTTTAAATCCTGAGATCCAGGTGCCACCCCCGACTAGTAAGTCAGACTCCAGGCAGGGGAGGCCTGGCTCTGTACCCCTAGAACTATGCACACAAGGGAAGACCCCTGTCTGTCCGTCCTTACAGATAGGAGGGTGTGGAGGGACCAGGAGGTGGAGCGCAGGCACCGGGGAGCCCGCCGGAGCTCCCAGCATCACTCCCCAGCACCCCCTACAGCGTGCAGGGTGAACACGGTTGAGTCCCACGGAGACAGTAGGCCGCGGATCATCCCTCAGCAGCCTTTACGGGTCAGGAATAAGATCTATCGGGCATTGTCTTTATCTAAAAATAGACATTGTTTTAACTTAACCAGGGCACGTAACATGTAAATAGGGCTTAATAATAGGAATTACGTTTCACCTGTATAACAGTCACTGCTATTCAGACTGGAAAGCAAATGGAAACCTCTTAGTGACCAGAAGCAATACTGATTTGGCATCTTAAATGTGGACTCTCTCTGCTCGTGCTGAGTGAAATGCTTCTGAAGTGTAGGAAGGGTCGACGTGCTTTGGGAATGGGGTCTCAGTCACTGGGACTTCTGCCCCAAGTTGGAACTATTTTCGGTCAAGGTTGCATGGGTATCGTGGGGATCCTTTACGTCTGTGGAACACATTCTCAGAGAAAACGTTAAGTAATTAAATCTGAGCTAATGGGCTATTTAGCACCTGAACTGATGTCTATAACACATATCCCATGCAATTCTTTTTAAGAACTGAGTCTTAACCACAGCACATTCTCTGCTTAAGAAGAAATAATAAAACTGAATCAATTCTTAATTATGCTCTCAATGATGAAAATCCACAGATCACTAGAACACCTATATCTGTCATTAGTTCCAATATTCTCCAGGTTAGCTTTCCCAGATGACAGAATCGTCTGGTTCTGCTCTTGTTGGCGGCCCCACTGGACTCGGCGGTGGGAACAGCAACACATTCCCAAGGCTTCAGGCAGTGAGGGTGGGTATTTATTGAGCGACGTGTGCTCAGCGCTGTGCTGAGAGGTTGGTACTTAATTCATCTATCCCAGTGCCATCCTATGACATCGTTATGAGTAGCCCCATGACAGGAAACCGTAGAAGGGACAACTCAAATATGTGTCAGAATCACTGGGCTAATAGGGCTGCTTGTCACCAGTCAAGGGCCAAACGCTAATTTGCCCAAGGTCGTCCAAATAGTGGGACATGGGGCCCAGAGTGGTCCTCGGTCAGCGTGACTCCACAGTCCATGCAATATGTGGTCCCCAGGCTGGATGGTAGTAAGTTTGCCCGAAGCCAGACCTACAAGGTTAACCCTTGTTAACCCTCCTGGGCTGTGGTTGATACTCCTCTGCTTCCTTCACGTGGAACTTTTCCCAGGATGTCTGTTAAAGGACAGGTGTCGGGAGTCATCACTGCTCCAGAGGTTGCCATTAGAAACCCTTCCAGAGGATTCTTCCTTCCCTCTGTCAACATATCCTTATCGAGTGCCTACTATGGGCAGGCGGTGCCGGACTCCAGACACGTAGAGATCAATAAAAACACGTGGTTCTGAATTCAGGGAGCTAAGTCTTGACATATATGAAATGACCCACATACCACATGTTGCCCAAAATGTGAAGTAAACACCCCTGAGCTTCAGTATTTCATCAGTATGTCCTCTAATTTCAAATAACAAAACTTATTGTTGAAAATAAACCTGCCAGTGACTGAGCTTAAAAATTCTACCATTACTCTGTGCACCCGAGCATTACTGCATTAAAAACAACACCAAAGAACTGGAAATTGGAAGGGAAAATTTCCCTACTCTTACGTGTGTAATTAAAAAAAAAAATAATAATTCTAGTATAGTTAGCATACAGTGATGTTAGTATGAGGGGTACAATGTAGTGATTCAGCACGTCCGTGCACCACCCGGTGCTCATCCCCAGCCTGTTTCCCCCGTTCCCCACCCCGCACCCCTCTGGTCACCAGCAGTGTGTTCTCTGGAGTTAAGAGTCTGTTTCTTGGTTTGCCTCCCGCTCTCTTTTTTTCCTTTGTTTGTTTGTTTTGTTTCTTACATTCCACATATGAGTGAAATCGTAGGGTATTTGTCTTTCTCTGACTGAATTATTAAATGTGTAAATTTAAATTCAGATCTCATCCTACTTACACCATGATTTGCAGTCACAACCAGAAAACACACAAGTATTTTTGGTTGTCTTTGCTAATCCACAAACAAATTTTAAAACATGTTGTTTCTCCCTCAAGTACCAAGAAAAATAGAAGATATTGTGATTTTTTTTTTTTTAAGTAAATGATCCACTTCTTTCTCCTTAATTTATTTAAACTGCTTAACAAAGTCCTCCTGTATGTCAGGTGCCCGATGGGGCAGGCTGAGGTTCTGGAATCCCACCACAGTGTCTGCGCCCGCAAGGCACCGAGGGCCTCTTTGTCAGGAATGAGGCAAGAGGGCAAAATTACAAGTGGTTTGTACTTGGGGTGACCGTTCCTCACTGTAGTCCGTAGTCTATTAACCTGGCAAAGGACAGCGTGTACAGGATGCAGGCTGGCGACCCCTCTGGGTGGAATCCTCCGCCGTCAAGATCTGACCACCCAGTTGACTTAGCCAGAATCGCCCGACCCTCGGTGTCTCTTCTCAGTAATTTGCTACCCATTTGCTCCCTCACTCTGCCCTCAGCTGTGAATCCCCAACGGTCTTGGCTACATCCGGAGTTTAGCCTGGCCGTCCTCCCCAGATGCAGTGGTCTTGACGACTGTCACAGTAGACCCTACCATTTTTACAGTTGTCACAATAAAATTTTTCTTTCTCAGCAACCATCAACATCATCCATCCCCAGAATTTTTCATCTTGAAAAACTGCAACTCTGTCCCATTCAACACTAGTTCCCCATTCCCCTCCCTCTGGTTCCTGGTACCCACAAGTCCACAGTCTCCTCTGTGGATTTGAGGACTCTAGATCCCCCATATCAGTGTATTTATACTGTAGTTGTCCTTTGGTGTCTGGGCTCTTACACTCAGTATAACGTCCTCAGGGTTCATCCACGTTGCAGCAGGGGTCAGGATCTCCTTTCTTTTTAAGGCTGAAGAGTGTTTCATTGTGTGTATATCACATTTTGTTTATCCACTCATCTATGATGAACACGTGGATTGCTTCCACCACCCGACTGTTGTGAATAAAGCTGCTATGAACATGTGTGTACAAATATCTTTTCGAGTCCATGCTTTCAATTCTTTTGAGTAAATACTCACAAGTACAATTGCTGGATCATATGGCAATGAGTTCAGTTTTTGGGAGGAACTGCCATCTGTTTTCCACAGTAGCTGCACCATTTTGCATTCTCACCAGCAATGCACAAAGGGTCCAGTTTCTGCACATCTTTGCCAACACTTGTTTTTTTCTGGGTTTTGTGGATTTTTAAAAAAATGATATCTCTCCTGAGGGCTATCTCACTGTGGTTATGATTTGCATTTCCCTAATGACTGCTGATGTTCAATATTTTTTCATGTGTTTATTGACCATTTATATATCTTTATAAAAAACGTCTGTTCAAACCCTGTACCCATTTTTGATTGAGGTTTTTTTTTTTTTTTTTGTGGCTATTATTGCATCTGTATGAATATACATTCTGTGTATCAATCCTTTGTAAGACACGTTATTTGAAAATGTTTTCTCCCAGTGTTGCCTTTTCACTTTCTTGATAATGTTCCTTTATATACAAAAGGTTTTAATTTTGATGAAATCTGATTTACTTATTTATTCTTTTGTTACCTATGGCTTTTGGTGTCCTATGCAAGGCATCATTGCCAAATCCCATGTCATGAAGCTTTCCTCCTATGTTTTCTTTTAAGAGTTATACTTTTACTTCTTACATTTGGGTCTTTGATCCATTTGGGGTTCATTTTTTAATATGGTGCAAGATACAGGTCCACATTTATTCTTTTATTTGTGGGTATCCAGTTATCCCAGCACCATTTGCTGAAGAGACTGTCCTTTCCCCATTGAGTGGTCTTGGCAGCCTTGTCAAAAGTCATTTGACATATATGTGAGAGTTTATTTCTGAGCTCTCTTTTAGTCCATTTTTCTGTTTGTCTATCTTTAGGCCAATACCTCACTGCTTTGATTAATGTTACTTTGTAGTAAATTTTGAAATCAGTAAGTGAGATTTTCAACTTTGTTCTTCTTTTCCAAGATTATTTTGGATATGCAGGGTCCTTTGAGATTTTATATGAATTTTAGGATGGATTTTTCCTAAGTGGGACACTGCAAAAAGTGAGGGAACTGCAAAAACATCATTGGGAATTTGATAGGGATTGCATTGAATCTGTAGATTGCTTTGGGTGGTATTGACATCTTAACACTACTGAGTGTTACAGTCCATGAACATGGGATGTCTTTCCATTTATTTGGGTCTTCTTTAATTCTTTCAGCAATGTTTTGTAGTTTTCAGTGTACAAGTATTTCACTTCTTTGGCTAAGTTTATTTACTTAAATATTTTATTCTTTTGATGCTATTGTAAATGGAGTTTTCTTAATTTCCTTTTCAAATTGTTCGTTGTTAGTGTATAGAAACAGCTCATTTTGCATGTTAATTTTGTATCTTACAAGTTTGCTGAATTCATTCATTGAATTATTGTTATTATTATTATTAAAACTAATAGTCTTTTTGTGGAATTTTTAGGGTTTTTTAGGTATAAGATCTTGTCATCTGCAAACAGGTAATTTTACTTCTTCTTTTCCAATTCAGATGGCTTTTCTTTCTTTTCTTGCTTAATTTCTCTGGTAAGTACTGCAGTATAATGTTGAATAGAAATGGCAAACACAGGCATTCCTGTCTTTTTCCTGACCTCAGAGGAAAAGTTCTCAGTCTTCCCCCATTGAGTATGATGTCTGCTGTGGGTTTTTCTATGTGACCTTTATAATATGTGAAGTGTAGTATGTGGCAATCTCCTTCTCTTCCTAGTTTGTTTAGTTTTTTTTTTTTTAATTATGAAAGGTGTTGAATTTGTTGAATGCCTTTTCTGCATTAACTGAAATAATTATGTTGAGTTTTTTTCCCCTCTTCATTTTGTCAAAGTGATGTAGTACACTGATCAACTTTAATATGTTGACCGTCCTTGAATGCCAAGAACAAATCACACTTGGTCATAATGTACAGTGCTTTTAATAAACAGCTGAATTCTGTTTGCTGGTATTTTGTTGAGGGATTTCACATCAGTATTCATAAAGGATACTGATATATAGCTTTCTTTTCTTGTAGTGTCTTTATCTGGCTTTGGTATCAAGACAGTGTTGGCCTCAAGGAATGAGTTAGAAAGTGTTCCCTACTTTTTAATTTTTTGGAAGAGTTTGGGAAGGATTGATGTTAATTCTGCTTTAAATGTTTGTAGAATTCACTCATGTAACCATCTGATTCAGGGCTTTTTGTTTGTTTGGAGGTTTTTGATGACTGATTCAATCTCCTTGCTAGTTCTAAGTCTGTTCAGATTTCCTGTCTCTTCATGATTTAACCTGGGTAGGTTTTGTGTTTCTAGGAATTTGTGCATTTTATCTAGGTTATCCAATTGGCATACACTTGTTCATGGTATTCTCTTATAATACTTATTATTTCTTACCATACTTTTGAAGGTATCAAATATTACTGTTTTAAAGTATTACCTAATCAATTTGATTATTTTTCATTGTTTATCTGTGTGCATTATAAATATTTTTGTCTAGAGATTGTTTCACCATAGTCTGATTCCTTTTGCATCCCGTAACTCTACTTCCCTTTAAACCTCTTATCCACTCACTGCCCAGTGTTTAGTTTATGAGATTCATCCACGTGGATTAGTATTCAAGTCACAGAAGCCAAATGTAAGCATTTCCTGAGCACATGGTTAAGATGCACTGTTATGCCGTGGAGAGTGAGTGGGAATTGGTGTAGGGACACTGCAGATGCTGGGGAGTGCACATCAAATGAGTTTGTGGGATCTAAAGTTCCCCTGCATTGTTCTGGTCTCTGGCATAGTGGTCGATGGGCTCAAAAGTACGAACCCCTGAGCTGCGTACTAACTCCTCAGCCTCTCGCTCTCTGAGATGTCAGTTTCAAACACACTTGTGTTCTCTGAGTGACCGTTGGCTTATCTGACTCTTACATCAGGCAGGGTATTCCCTGTTATTTTTCATCCCATTTCTTTTTAGGGGACCGTTATTGAAAAATAGAACAAGCTCACATGCAGGTTTTCACAATGGGGTCAATCAGGTGTTCTAGCCAGGATGCATACTTAAATAATCCCTTTGGTTTGTGGCAGTTGAAACATTCTTTTTGTGAATTTCTGACATGAATTAGTCACACAAATTAATTTCAACTCACAGGTTCAGGAGCCAAAATAATTCAGGCCTGTATATGGGAAAGTAAGATTTTTACTAAACACTGAAACAACGACCCTGACACTGGGCTGTCAGCCTTTAATCCTCATGGCCGCCAACTGGACGGGCAGCGGGGGAGGAGGGGTGCCACGTCCGCGCCGTGCTGCCGTCCTGGCCCCCGGGCTCAGAGCTGTAGCCCCTCTCACTGCTTGGGTGCGTTACGTGCACTCGCTGGCTAGTGATCAGAAACAGGTGGACAGCGCACCGCTGGTTCCCGAGGAGCTGCCGGAACCCTCTCTTCACACACTTGCTCCTTGTGCTTCGGGCGCCTTGCGTTTGTCGGTGTCCGAGGAGAGCTCGTGTTCCTCAGGCAGGGACCCAGCCCCTCACAGCAGCCCTGCCTGCCTCAGACCGACAGTGCCAACCCACGTGGAATCCTCCTGGTGGACTCCGTACTGACTTGCCACATGAAGGCTGGTGTGGACAGGAGCCGGCCCAGCCCCCCATCTGCGGACGTGCCCGTCCGTCTTTACTAGTCACACGTGTCCGTGAACGCAGTTCTGTTCCCTCTGCTCTGACCTCCCCGATGCCCAGTGCCCTGCACCCGGAGAGCCCCCAGAGTGCTCTGAGCTGGAAACGCAGTGGTTCCTCCATTTTTCTCACAGCGCAGCCATCAGTAAAACAAGTCAAACACAGGAGGCATGAATTGGTGTCAGAGGCTTGCAAATGGGCCAGGATGACCGAGCGGCTGACGTCTTGATCAGAGAACACATTTGTCAGTTTGCATGTTTCTTTTATGGTCTCCCGGGTTTCTATGACCCCTGGCTCTCTTTAGAAGTATGCAAAGGCCAATTTAGTTGCTAAAATCTGTGCCAGTTTTTACACTTTCGCAGAGGCGCTTTCTGGGATTCTGAGCCGTGTGAGCCCCCGGTCAGCCTCCCTGCACAGGGCTGTCGCACTGACCTTCCCGTTGTCCCTTGACTTGCTTTCCTGAGTTGTACCCTGCACTTCACACAAAAATGATTAGGAGTTGTCTGAAGAAGGGATGTGATCCCAAGACCGCCTTTTCGGAGTCATGGGTGGCCCTGCTGTGTGCTGTGTGGAAGCAGAGGCCAGTGCAGGACTGAGAGTTGCTTTTCTCAAGGGGCCTGAGATGGGCCAGTGGTGCTTTCCTGAATTCTGCCTCTAGAGGTTGAAATGGTTTAAACGTGCTGGCAGGGCCTCTGTGTCCACTGATTGGATCTGGACGTAGCTCCCACCAGGAAGGAAGCCTGCCTTGCATTTCGTAATGGGTGCCTGGTTGCAAGAAATCTCGAGAATCGCAAACACAACTCTACTTCTGGCTGTGTACTTAGAATTGCTTTTCCTTACCGAACCACTTGCGATCTGGCATAAATTTAGGACATTTTTGACAAAAGAGGTTGTTCAATCGGCAGTGAAGCAATATGCCTGGATAGAAAATTCTGGGGTTTACTGGTTACACCAGCTCATTTCTAGCTGCATTCATGTATGTGCAGCTCTCGTGCCCAAGGGTGGCTGCAGTGAATCAGTATTTCTGGAAGAGACCATTGGGGGGGGGGCTGTTCATTGAGAAAAGAACTTACTTACAATGGCATGCCACCTTATCCCGCAGCAGAGTGTGAAGATGAACAGAGAAGCAGGGCTTGGTAAAGCCAAGGAGAATGCCAGAAATTCCCCAAGTTTTATATTTTAACTCTATTGCTGTGATGTATTATTCTTTTACTTTATTTTAAAAGTTAGTTTTGCAGAAATAAATCAAAATAACAACTGAAAAACATATGGGATGTTTGAACACATCATCTGACTTCGTTCCAAAGGTGTCAGAAAGGACTTCGATGTTTCCCTGCAAGAACTCCCCCGCCCCCCTCGCCCCCCGTGACTGAGAACACCTTTGCTACACGCCCGGGACGGTCACACCCGCAGGATGGGGTCCTGGGCAGCACCCAGGGCCTCTCCACTCCCTGTCCTCAGGGTTCTTCATTTCTTCCTGTTGACATCACTCCCCGCCCCCATCTAAAGATCCTTGAGGCAATTAAGAATAAAATGTGTAACTTTACTTTTTAGCCCAGACACTGAAACTTGTTCACCATTGCTGGCACTTCCACTAATATGGCATTTAAAAAAGTAATAATTCTTTGAACTGCCTTCTAAGAGCATTCTCTCGATGAAACTGGTTGCACACGCGTGTGTCTTCAAAGGGTGCACACATCACGGGGGACGGAAGCAGGAGAACATTTACACCAGCGATTTCTTTTTTTTTTAAGATTTTATTTATTTATTTGAGAGAGAGAGAATGAGAGAGAGCACATGAGAGGAGGGAGGGTCAGAGGGAGAAGCAGACTCCTCACCGAGCCGGGAGCCCGATGCGGAACTCGATCCCAGGACTCTAGGATCATGACCTGAGCCGAAGGCAGTCGCTTAACCAACTGAGCCACCCAGGCGCCCTTTACACCAGCGATTTCTGTTCCAGAGCGCTGGCTTTCCCAGACTTCTCCTGCCTTGCTTTCCTCTGCTGCCCTCAGTGACATCACGGCCCCGTCCATGCCTCTCTCACCTTTCCCCTCACAGTACATCCTGCTGGGCTGACCCCACTTCTGAACACAGCTGCCCCCAGCCACCGCTGGGTTCCGTACTGCGCTGTGCGTTCCTGACAGCATATCCATGCTGGTGGGCCCTGCAGGATGTGGGGCGCCCTTCTGAGGACCGGGTGTGGCCCAGAAAACAGAACAGAGCCTACAGGTAGAGTGGTCCCAGAAATGGAGGGACCCAGGAGGACTGTCTTGGTCGGGGGGACGGTCCTGGTCAGAGCTGTGCAAACAGAAAGGTCCGTTGCCCCCAGGGGGCACTCAGCAATGTCGCAGGAGAGAAGCAAGGTCAGATGGGCAGTACGTGATTCTTTGTCCTCCTCCTTCCAACTTGGGTCTGTGCCCTGTGGACGCAGGGGAGGCTGGGCCAGCCCTGGAATCCAGAGGGGTCCTTGGGACGTCCTCAAGAGTTTACGGGGCAGGGGTGACTGCCGACGTCAGACGGGGACCCAAGGTCATAAACCTGGCAGGTAGAAAGACCCGAAGAGGAACCCAGCTGTACAGAGCTGGCAGGCCATTGTGGGGAGGCCAGTCCATTCAAGCAAGGCTCTCGGGCTGGGTTATCCGGACGTGCACGCCCCACGCTCCTGTCCACACGCTCCCGCCCAGCTTTCCCTGTGGCCTGGATAGCTGGCAGGCTCCAGGCAGAGGGGGTCGCACTCCACTGCCCTGTCCTCCCTTACCTTTGTATGCAGGGGCTGGTCCCATCCAGCGCCATGCAGACCGCAGATCCTGCTCACACACCTGAAGGGGGCAGCTGCGCATGTAATGTCAGGTCTGACGGCACTGTCAACACAGGACACGCAAGCGACCCCACCCAGAAAGAAAATAAGTGTTTTCAGAGCATGCAGGGACCTGGCTTTGAGGATCCTCTTTCACGAATGGGAAGTCATAGCTCCTTGCCCGTAATTTATTTCCATGTTAGTCTCCGCGTCTCTCCCTCCCCTCCCCTCGTCTCTCTGGCTCTGTCCCTCTGCCACACATGCCCTCCAGGGCCCTCCTGCACCCAGTACATGGTCACCCTCTCGCACGTTTGCTTGCCAGGCCGTCAGCCTCAGAATGCGTGTGTCAGGATCCGCTGTGGGTGCAGAGTGAGGTCTGGGTGGCAGACTTCCCCGGAAGGAGCTTCGTGGACAGGCTTCTGCTGGCGCTGTGTGGAGCCTGCCTTGACTCCCTGCCCAGGCTTTGGTTTCTGTTTTGCGGTGTGACCCTCACCTTGTTGCAAGGCGTGCTGAGGCTGACGGAGAATGAGGATCGCAGGCATATGGCAGCCGGCACTCGAGCTTTGAAGAAATATGGCAGCAAATCACAAAACGAAACCCAATCTGGAAAATGTAAAACAGGGCATCTGGAGAAACATAATCAGCCCCATAGATACTCTGGATGAAAGCAGCGATGGGGAAGTGAGCTAGCCAAATATTTATCAGCAAGTTGGTTGCGAGGATATGGCAGTGAATCCAGCCAACACCTCATGAGCGCTGTGTGCAGTTAGCTTCCTCTGCTGGACTCGGGTTCCACCTGGAAGTGGAAGACAAGCCTGTGAATCAGAGAGAATTCAGGGGAGATCAGAGGCAGGAAAGATAGTGGGACCTATCTTCAGCTTGCAGAAGGCAAACCTGAGACCCGGTCTCCTCGAGCGGGATGCCCGAGCTCGGCTGCACATCGTGGACAGCATCTGAAGCCATCCAGCACGGCAGACTCAAGCCTACGGGAATGCTCTCTGATTAAACAAGAGTCATCTAACAATAAAATATTTCTGTCTTAATCCTCGTTGAGATGGTGTTAAAGTGCATCCGTCTGTTTCCCGGCATTAGAAGGAGGTCATGTGACCGTCATTCAGCAGAGTGGAATCCTTATTTATGACGCGCCGTGCTGGGCCTTGCCTGTCATCGTAAGCATGGCACTTAGGGTTCCCCAGCATGGGGCTGGAGGAAACACGCACTAACCCCAGGATGGAGCCTGTGGGTTTTGTTTGCTGATTTCACAGGTCCTCAGTAACACTTAATTGTGCCGTTTCCTCTTTGTACCAGAGCGATTCTTTGCAAGGAGTGAAATTCTCATTTCCTGAACGTTTTCAAAAAAAGGGTTTACAGCAATAGTTTCAGACAACAGGCCCTGCCTGAACTGTGTGTTTCGTCCCTGGATTAAAGAGTGAGTTTGGAATGTGGGGCTGGCCGGCCCGGGGGTCAGGACCCTTCTGTTACCCACATGCGCCCACAAGCAGGATCGGGATGTGGGCCAGAGCCCAAGACCCAGCTTCACTGGGCGAAGCAAGTCAGCGCGGTCAGGCATCCGGGAATACTCCTCATGGAGAACGAGCAGACTAATACAGAGAGGACGGAGGGGACACTTTTCTTTTTATATTTTATTTTATTGTTAATAAATGGGGAGCCTCTCCATCAGCAGGAAATGGTAACAGGGACACAGAGGGGCCACCTCGGTGACGTTGGTAAACAGTTGCTGCACCTGGACCTCAAGAGTCTCTGCTCCCCTCATCGGGCTCCCTGCTCCGCGGGGAGCCTCCTTCTCCCTCTCCCTCTGCCTCCCTCCTGCTCTCTCGCTCACACTCACTCTCTCTGTCAAATAAATAGATAAAGTATTTTAAAAAGTATTTTAAAAACGAATAACAAAAGCAGACAGGGATATCAGAGAAGTGGGAGGTCACAGACTGAAAGTATCGCTAAATCCTGCCGAACGTAACCAAACGTGAATGTGAGCGTTTAGGGCAGAGAGAGGGCCTGCTGTGGAGCCTGCCGCACAGCACGCTATGCGTGCGCCCTGCAGAAATGCCCTGGGGCCAGGCGTCCCCTGGGTTTGAAGGTCGTGGGCTGGGACAGTGGAACCCCTTCCCCAGGGGCTTCACGTCCCCGGGAGGACGGCAAACCGACACCGGTAACGCAATGAGGAAATCACCCCACTGATGTACACACGGTGTAGCGTTAAATAGTTAATCTGTGGAAACAAACTTTAAAGTTTTATTGTAGTTTTTTTCGCTAAAATATAAAAAATTGGGGTCCACACACTGGAGAATCAGGACTGGTTCTAGCTCAATTTTTAAAACTTCCGTTCCAATTTAAACTTGGTGAGGAAGCTGAAAGCAGCTGGTGAGGCTTGAACGAGTCTGCATCGTAATGGCGTCGTGAGGAGACCCCAGCCCCCTGGAGTGCGGGAGGCTGGCCGCTGCTGGGGAAGGCGTCTGGAAACATCCTTGTTCAGGGGGTCGTGGACTTCAGGGGGCCGAGGGGTGGGAGTTTCCGGTCCAGCGGGCGGCAGACGTGCAAACAGCTGTGCTTTGTCTTTAAGTGTTCTGATGGACCGTGGGCTCCGAGGAGGGAGTGGCCCACATCGCCTCTGCAGGGGTGCAGAGGGCCCGGAGAGGTGACCCTGACCCTCGGGGGTCAGAAGTGCGTGTCCCAGCCCCGTGTCTCACAGCCAGGCCGCTGCCGCCGCCCCCCACCCCGGGGTTGCTCAAGACTGACCGGTGGGGGAACAGTCCGGGGAGCTTGTGTTTCTCCCCACAACAGCTAAACACAGCCAGGGCTGAGAAGCTGTGGGCAGCGGAAGGTCCGACGGGCCTTTGTGGGTGCGGCAAGAGGACGGTTCCATATCAGAAAGACCAGGTTGGGCATGTCAGTGGAAGGGGGTGGAAAGCAAAGACTTCAAATGAAACAATAAAGCAAAGGTAGGGTGTCTCGGTGATGGGCAGAGGCTGGGACGATGGCAGGATGGTGCCAGGGGGTCACGAGGGCTTGGGAAAGTGGGGGTGTGGGCATGGGGACTGTGGCAGTCTCTCATCAGACGGCACGTTCTAGCCCAGTGCCAGAAGGAGACCCTGTCCATGCTCCGCATCCAGAGGACCCTGACCTCCTCCTGTCCTAGTGCAGGACCCATAGGACTTAGTGACTTTAAGAAAGACTGCAAGGTCCCCAAACCATAAACAAAATATCTCCTCATTTTCTTGAAACTTCCAGAAATCCTTTGAGCAGAGAACAAAACCTTCCACTCCTCAGCAGAAGATGAAAGGCTTGAGCACAAATGCCTCCTTGAAGGCTTGCTTGACTGACAGTCATTGTCCCCAGAGGGTTGTCACTCGATGGGAGGGGCCCAGCTCTGCCGGCGCCTGAATCCTTGCCAAAAAGCCACCCAGGGAAGAGAGCACAGGAGTTTGGGGACATACGGGTTTGGGGGTGGGCCCCCCACGCGCCCCCACTCTGTCACTCTGGG
>NW_023270874.1:0-1257 GCF_011800145.1 Mirounga leonina
GATCTTCTGGGGGATGGGCCTGTTGCCGTGGTTCCCAAATGTCTTTGCCAAGGTGGAATTGCCCCACTCTCGCCCTGTCCTGGCTAAGTAATCTGCTCGGGTTTGCTCTCTGGAGCTTTTGTTCCCTGCAAGCTTTCCATACAGCTTTGGAGGCAGAGAGTGAAAATGGTGGCCTCCCAATCTCCGCCTCAGAGGAGCCAAGAACTTGGGGCCCCGCTCCTCAGTGAGCCCCCAGAGAAAAGCCGTCAGTTGCTCCCATCTCCCCGGTCTCCGGCCGTACTCCGTGTTAACCCAGCCAGTGACTGCACATTTCTATCTCTGCCACCTGACCCTGTGTGGAGTCCCCAAACCCAGCAGATCCCTGCGGTGCGCTCCCGCGCTAATCCTCCTGGTGGAAGAAGGTGAGTCTCCCTGGATCTGCCGCCTGTTGGGTCCCTGCTGGAGGAGCAGTGGCCCGACTGTGCCGTGGATCACGGTTTATGGCAACCCCCAGCTGAGAGCCTGTGCCTCGGCTCCATCTCTGCAGCCAGCTTCCCCATTCCGATACCTGAGAGCTCTGCCGCACTCAGGCACCCCCGGTCTTTCTGTGACCCTGAGGGTCCTGAGACCACACTGTCCCGGAGGGTTCCAACCCCCACTTAGCCACCAGAGTGACGTCCCTCAGCGGAGTATACTTAAAAGTTCTGATTTTGTGCTCCATGGTTCTATCACTTGCCAGAAGCGGCTGACGGAGGCCCCTCCCCCGCTGTCTATCCTCCCGAATATCACCTCGGATTCACTTCTCTGCACATCCTCCCAACCAGAAAGTGGTCGCTTTTCTGATGAGAGAGTTGTTGCTATTCTTTTCTTTGATCTCCTGTTGAGTTTGTAGGTGTTCAGAATGGTTTGATCTCTTTCCAGCTGAATTCCTGAGAGGAGACAAAATCCAGGTCTCCTACTCCTCCGCCATCTTGTTCTGCCCTGGCTCCTGTCTTTTTATCCAATCTGCAACCCTGTGCCATTTTGTGGGATCATTTAGGACATTCACGTTGAGAGTGATTATTGAAAGTTATGAATTAATTGTCATCATGTTGCCTGTGAAGACCTTGTTTTTATAGATTGTCCCCATAAATTTCTGTTGTATATCACTCTTAGGGGCTTTCTGCTTTTATAGAACCCCCCTTAATATTTCTTTTTTTTTTTTTTAAAGATTTTATTGATTTATTTGAGGGAGAGAGAATGAGAGAGAGAGAACACATGAGAGGGGATAGGGTCAGA
>NW_023270874.1:1357-11272 GCF_011800145.1 Mirounga leonina
GGCAGTCGCTTAACCAACTGAGCCACCCAGGCGCGCCCCCCCCCCTTAATATTTCTAACAGAGCCAGTTTAGTGGTCACATATTCTTTCAGTTTCTGCCTGTCCTGAACACTCTTCCTATCTCCATCCATTGTACATGACAGCCTTGTGAAATAAAGTATTCTTGGCTGCATGTTCTTCTCGTTTAGTACCCTGAATATGTCTTGTCAGGCCTTTCTGGCTAGCCAGGTGTCATGTCTGTGGATAGTTATGACGTTATTCTGATGTCCCTCTTTCTGTATGTAAGGAATCAATTCCCTCTAACTGCCCCTAAGATCGTCTCCTTGGTTCTAAGATTTGCAGGTTTTACTGTTACATACTGGGGCGTGGGCTGTTTTCCTTGATTTTGTGAGGGGGCCCCCTGACTCTAGGACGCGGATGTTTGTTTCATTCCCCAGATTAGGGAAGTTCTCAGCTATGATTTGCTCAAATACATCTTCTAGTCCTATCTCTCTCTCTCCACTCCCTCAGGGATTCCAATTATTCTGACACTGGAACACTTCATGGTGTCACTTATTTCTCTGATTCTATTTTCATGCATTCTCAGTTGTTTTTCCCTGGCCTCCTCTTTTCGCTTTTTATCTATTATATTGTCTTCCAGGTCGCTTATTCATTCTTCTGCCCCAGGTACCCTAGCTGTTAGATTATCTAGATTGGATTGGATCTCATTGATAGCATTTTTAAGATCTGACAATTTAGCTTTCATTTCTGCCCTTAGAGACTCCATATTGCCATTAATTGATTTCTCTATTCTTGTCATTATCTTCACAATTGTTAGCCTGAATTCCATCTCCAAAATCTTGGTTATATCTGCATCCATTTGTAAATCTGGCAGGATAAGTAAAAATCTCTGAGTCTTTTCTATTTGGGGGGCTCCTTCTCATAGTCATTCTGTTAATGGGTGGTTGAGGGAATGTATAGAGTCCAAATTATTGACCAGAACCCAAGCAAGATGCACCTCTGTTCCTGGGACCTTAGGGTAGCCAGCCTCTTGTTTTCCCAGCCTGTCTTCTGGGGAGGGGGCCTGCCACGCTCTTACTCAGGCAACCCTGTTTCGCCGGAGTTGCCCTGCTTCCCTGTGGTGGGGTATGGGCTCAGTGCAGATCAGTTTTGGGGGCTTCTGTTCTCTGGCAACTTTCCCTTGTGGTGTTCCGTGTCTCTTCCATGAGTCAGAGCAGAAGAGACTGTTTCTAACCCTCTGCCTCAGAGCAGAGAGACCTCAGTCTGTTCTTTCATGAGTTCTCCAGGCCACACTGTCTCCATTTCTGTCGGTGCTGCTATAAACTTCAGTGTCCTGGGTTGTGCGCCCCTCCACAGTGCTCCCAGTCCTGCCTCCAGATCAGAGCACGTCTCTGCCCTTTGTGCTTCTAAAACCGCCAGCCGCTCCCAGTTCACTGGCGTAACCCACCCCCCCGCTTCAGGTTCCACCCCAGGTCCTTTCACCACCGCTACCCGTCTGAAAGTCTGTGCCCTGTCCCCAGGGCGCGAGGCTGTTGCTCACCAGTGGTGTAGGATCCCCACGTCCAGGCACCCTCCCAGTGCCATTTATCTTCTGATATCTGCCCCTGGAATCACAGTTCCCCACTTCGTACCTCAAGACCAACCGCCTGCAATACTCTGTTTGAAGAGATCTAGATCTTCTTCCCTCTCAGGCTGGTTTCGTGGGTGCTCAGATTGGTCTGGTAGATATCCATCTCAATTCCAGGGACCAGTTGAAATATGGTCCCCTACTCCTCTGCCATCTTTCCTTCTTCCTCATATGTAGAATCTAAAAAAACAAAAACTGATGCCTAAAGGGGAAAAAGAGAAAAAGAAAGAGAAATCAACTGACTCAAATGTAGAGAACAAACTAATGGTCACCAGAGGGGAGCTGGGTAGGGATGGGTGAAACAGGTCATGGGGATTGAGGAGAAGATTTGTTGTGATGAGCAATGGGTGTGTATCAATGTATTGAAACAGTATATGGTACACCGAAAACTAATATTACCCCTGTATGTTAAGTTACTGGAATTAAAATAAAAACTTTAAATAAAAATAACATACTCATCTCAACATATACTCATGGCACAATATAAGGCCATGTCAGAGAGAGTCCCTATTCTGTTCAGAGGTGCAGACATTAATGATAGTGACATTTCATTTATTGACAGCTCTCATTTTCATTTCTTAGAATACAAATGCTGGGCACTTAGACAAGTTATTCAGTAGAAGTTTTATTATTGTGCTTGATGGGATGCATATAACTGGTTTAGCTGAGCGACACAATTAGTGTCAGCAAAAGTGTTTTAAATTCCAGTCCAGCAAATGAACCCCTACATGGACCTCTGCCTAGCCTTGGTCGTTAACCTATGTCTATATTTTTTTGTTTGTTTGTTTTCTCTTATACCACAGAACTGGAGGCCAGCCAGAGGGCACATACTTTCCTGGGACACATTGCCATAATGCCCCACAGACCAGGCTGCTGATCATCTGATAGAAGTTTCATCCAAACATCTACAAAAACAAACAAACAAAGAAAAACAAACAAGAAACAAACCCTGTCAAGTGGAGCTGTGCACCATTTTGATGACTGTCAGTCTTATAACCAGTGCTCTGGTGCCTTCAATGGTCTGTAATCTAGAGACCAAAAGCCTCCAAATGAGCCATAGTTTCAGCCTGGTAAATGCTGAGTCCCCAATAGAAATGACATTGTCTTAAAGGGCCAGTGACAAATTCATCCTAGTCTCTAAAATGTCTGCTCCAGGGATGGCCATGCATTGCCTACCCTAAGCACAGATTGGACACAGGCCACTTATTACTTTTATTCCTTTGGTATTCGTGTTTCTGTTGTTTCCTAAACTCTCCAAATGCTCCAAATGCAAGGATATATATATCCTTGTATATTCCTAAGTATCTGCTAAAACATATTTCTCTATACTTCCTCCAGTGCAATTTGGTAGAATTTACAACTCTTTCCAACGAAAACAAAACAAATTAATGGAGATGATATGTCAGTCAACTCCTAAGCCTCTTGTGAAGAGAGCTGCTCACACACTAGTGCCTTCTACTACTCCCTCCAGCTTTTGGTCACAATATCCTACCTGGGTTTCAAGCAATAACCACCACAACCAATACTTTCCCTTTTACATCTAATATTTGTATATAATTTTCTAAATTATCAGTTCATTAACTCCACCAACATAACTGTCAGACCTGACATATTAATCCAGAAATACAATATACTATTGTTAAACTCATATTTTTAACACACTTTACAATTCCACAATAGTATAGAGATCCTGCAGGTTTAAGATGCATATGTAGCTTAATGCCATTTAAAGGGGAAACTTAGTTTAAACTTAGTTTATTTAACCCTACAAAGAGTCCCTATAGTTCAACTCATGTTCCTCTTTAGAACCCTCAAAAATGTTTCCTATATGGCTTCAGGCGACTTATGTCCTCACGGTGCTGTGGAACGCACCTCCCATATAGGGGAGAAACCACGTCTGTGTCTTTACATGTAATTAACACACAGAACGCTTCTGTAATTACATGTCTGTGGATTTTCTCCACACACTAAGCAGTGCACTGACACTCTTGGATGTCCTACAATTTGACAAAATTCTGACACTATCCACTTGTAGATTGCATCAGGTCCCCCAGGGTAAGGGCTCAGTCCTACAAGACTGTGCTTAATACACACAGACTTCACACAACAATCTCATGATCAGGTTGTCACGTGCTTCAGAATGACTAGAGGTTTCCATGACACACTCTGTAGGTTTAATTACTTTGGTCTGGCAGCTCACAGTACTCAGAGAAACATCTTACTTACTAGATCACCAACTTATTATAAAAGGATGGAACTCAAGAACATCCAAGTGGAAGAGATGCATAGGCTGAAGTATGAGGAAAGGGGCATGGAGCTTCCATGCCCTCTCCAGGCACTCCTCTCACCACATCTACATGTGCTTGACAACCTGGAAGCTTTTCTGGGTCCCATCCTTTTGAGTTTTCATGGAGGTTTCATTATACAGGCATTATTGATTAAATCATTGGTTCCTAGTGATCGAAATGAAAATCCAGCCCCACTCCTCTAGGCAATCAGTACCCATCTGTGTGTTTTCCAAAGGTCACCTCATTAACATAAACAAGTGTGTTTGAAACAGGTTTGTTATGAATATTTTTCATTGCCCTTATCAGTTAGGAATCCCCAAGGGTTAAACAGCTCTGTGCTCAGTAATGGGACAAAGATGAAATAGGTATTTCTTATTATAAATCAACATATCACACCCTGCCGCTTGCGAATTTTAAGCAATAAACTTTGTGGTACTGCCTTCCTGGGTCACGACACAGTCATATTTATAAATTAAATCCTGGGTACATTTTCTTTTCTTCTTCTTCTTTTTATTATTATGTTATGTTAGTCCCCATACAATATATTATTAATTTTTGGTATAGTGTTCCATGATTGATTATTTGCATATAACACACAGTGCTCATTAAAACACGTGCCTTTCCTGAGGGGAGGAGTAAGATGGTAGAGGAGTAGGAGACCTAAATTTCGTCTGGTCACAGGAATTCAGATAGATAGGGATCAAACCATTCTGAACACTTACGAACTCACAGGAGATCGAGGAATAGAATAGCAACAACTCTCTGAATGGAAAAGCGACCACTTTCTGGAAGGTAGGACGTGTGGAGAAGTGAATCTGAGGCAATATTAGGGAAGATAGATGGCGGGGTAGGGGTCGCCATCAGCCAATACTCGCAAGTGATAGAGCAGCAGAGCACCAAACTGGGGATTTTAGAATTCGGGTGCACTAAGGGACGTCACTCTGGTGGCTAAACTGGGGGTGGAACACTCGTTGGGACAGGGTAGTCTCAGTACTCTTGGGGTCACAGAAAGACAGGGGTACCTGAGTGGGGTGGAGTTCCCAGGTATCAGAGTAGGGAAGCTGGCTGCAAAGTCAGAACCGAGGAGTGGGCTCTCAGCCTGGGGTTGCCATAGACTGTGAACCGTGGAACAGTCGGGCCACTGGCTCTGCCAGCAGGAACCCAAAAAGCAGCAGATCAGGGGAGACAGCCCTTCCTCCCCCAGGAGGAGCAACGTGGGAGCGCACCACAGGAATCTGCTGGGTTTGGAGACTCCAAAGGGGGTCGTGTGCCTGAGATAGAAATGCTCGGTCACAGGACAGGTGAGCACAGAGTGCGGCTGGAGATCGGGAAGACAGGAGTGATTGACTGTTTTTCCCTGGAGGCTCACTGAGGTGTGGGACCCTGAGTTCTCGGCTCCTCTGGGGTGGAGATTAGGACGCTGCCATTTTCACTCTCGCCCTCCATAGCTGCACAGAAATCTTGTAGGGAACAAAAGCTCCCAAGAGCAAACCCAAGCAGATTATTTAGCCCAGCCCCTGGCAAGGAGGGCAATTCTGCCTCTGGTAAAGACATTGGAGAACCATTGCTGCAGGCCCCTCCCCCAGAAGATCAGCAAGAACAGCCAGCCAAGATCTAGTTTACCTAACAATGAGAAAGGCAAAACCCCAGGTCTAAGCAAACACAGCGCATAGAATTCATTGCTTTTCTTCCCCCTGATTCTTTAGCCTTTCAAAGTGAATTTTTTAAATTCTCCTTTTTTTTTTGAATTTTTCTTTTCCTTTTTTCTACCCACATCTTATCAATACCTTTTTTTTTAAATAAATCATTTTTATTTTTCATTTTTAGAGTCATAATCTATGCCTTCATAGTATTTAACCTTATTTTTGGTATATATATATGTTGTTCTCTCTTTCAAATTTTGGGATACAGTTTCTTCTAACAGAACTAAATATACCCTAAATCTCCAGTGTATGGTTGCGTTCTAGTCTCCTCCCTCATCACATTCTCCCCCCCTTTTTTAAAATATCCCTTTCTTTTTTCGACCAACTTCTTATCTTGTCATACCTTTTATAAAATTCTTTATAATTTTCCTGTTTACAGTCATATTTCATACCTTTATTGTATTTACCCTGGGTTTTTACATATATAGGTTTTTCTTTCTTTCAAATTTTGGGAGGCAGTTTCTTCTAACAAACCAAAATATGCACAAAATCTAGTGTGATGCACAGATTTATACACGAGCCTGTTCATATTTGACCATATTCTGTTTTTTAGTTTTGGTTCTCTTTTTGTTTGTTTTTATCATTTACCTTTTTATCTCTTTCCTTTTCCTTTCATTCCCTTACTTTTCACCCAGTTTCAAGGCTTTTCTGATTTGGTTAGTGTATATTTTCTGGGGACCTGGTTACCCTGTTAGCATTTTGTTCTCTCATTCATCTCTTCTACTCTGGACAAAATGACAAGTTGGAAAATATCACCTCAACTAAAAGAACAAAAGGCAGCACCGCCTGCCAGGAACCTAATCAATATGGACATTAGTACGATGTCAGAACTAGAGTTCAGAATGATGATTTTAAAGATACTAGCTGGGCTTGAAAACAGGATGAAAGTTATTAGAGAAACCCTTCTGGAGAAATAAAATAACTAAAACCTAACCAAGTCAAAAGCAAAAAGGCTATTAATGAGGTGCAATAAAAAATGAGGGCACTAACTGCTAGGACAAATGAGGCAGAAGAGAGAATTAGTGGTATAGAAGACCAAATGATGGAAAATAAAGAAGCTGAGAAACAGAGAGATAAACAACTACTGGATCTCCAAGGCAGAATTCAAGAGATAAGCGATACCATAAGACAAAACAACATTAGATAATTGGGATCCCAGAAGAAGAAGAAAGAGAGAGAGGTGCTGAAGGTATCTTGGAGCAAATTATAGCAGAGAACTTCCCTAATTTGGGGAAGGGAACAGGCATCCAAATCCAGGAGGCACAGAGAACCCCCCTCAAAATCAATAAAAATAGGTCAACAAACTGACATCTCATAGTAAAACTTACCAGTCTCAGAGACAAAGAGAAAATCCTGAAAGCAGCTCAGGAGAAGTGATCTATAACCTACAATGGTAGAAAAATGGGATTGGCAACAGAGTTATCCACAGAGACGTGGTAGGCCAGAAAGAACTGGCACGATATAATCAGAGCACTAAACGAGAAAAATATGCAGCCAAGAATACTATATCCAGCTAGGCTGCCATTGAAAATAGAAGGAGACATAAAAAGCTTCCAGGACAAACAAAAACTAAAGGAATTTGCAAACACAAAACTAGCTCTACAAGAAATCTTCACAGGGGTCCTCCAAGCAAGAGAGAGCCTGAAAGCATCATAGACCAGAAAGGACAATATGCAGACAATATACAGTAAGAGTCACCTTACAGGCAAAACAATCTCACTAAATTCCTATCTTTCAAAAGTTACCCTGAATCTAAATGGGCTAAATGTCCCAATCAAAAGACACAGTCTATCAGATTGGATAAAAAAAAACAAGACCCATTGATATGCTGTCTGAAAGAGACTCAGTTTAGACCCAAAGTCACCCCCAGGTATAAAGTGAGGGGGTGGAAAACCATTTGCCATCCTAAAGGACACCAAAAGACAGCTGTGGTGGCAATCCTTATATCAGACAAATTAGATTTTAAACCAAAGAGTGTAATAAGAGATGACAAAGGACACTATCTCCTCCTGAAAGGGTCTATTCAACAAGAAGATCTAACAATTGTAAATATTTATACCCCTAACATGGGAGCAGCAAATTATATGAAGCAATTAATAGCAAAAGCAAAGAAACTCATTGGCAAAAATATGATAATAGTGGGGGACTTTAACAACTGCCTCACTGAAATGGACGGATTCTCTAAGCAAAAGATGAACAAGGAAGTAAAAACTTTAAATGACACATTGGACCAAGTGGACTTCACAGACATATTCAGAACATTCCATCCCAAAGCAACGGAACACACATTCTTCTCTAGTGCCCATGGAACATTCTCCAGAATAGATCACATCCTAGGCCACAAATCAGGTCTCAACCAGTACCAAAGATTGAGATCATTCCCTGCATATTTTCAGACCACAGTGCTTTGAAACTAGAACTCAATCACAAGAGGAAAGTCGGAGAGAACTCAAATTCATGGAGGCTAAAGAGCATCCTACTAAAGAGTTAATGGGTTAACCAGGAAATTAAAGAAGAATTAAAAAAAAATTTTCATGGAAACAAATATAAATGAAAACACAACTGTTCAACATCTTTGGCATGTAGCAAAGGCAGTCCTAAGAGAAAGTATATAGCAATACAAGCCTTTCTCCAGAAACAAGAACTATCTCACATACACAACCTAACCCCACACTAAAGGAGCTGGAGAAAGAACAGCAAACAAAGCCTAAACCCAGCAGGAGAAGAGAAATAATAGAGATCAGAGCAGAAATCAATGAAATAGAAACCAAAAGAACACTAGAACATATCACCAACAGTAGGAGCTGGTTCTTTGAAAGAATTAATAAGATGGATAAACCCTTAGCCAGACTTATCACAAGAAAAGAGAAGTGACCCAATAAATAAAATCCATGAATGAAAGAGGAGAGGTCACAACCAACACCAAAGAAATACAAACAATTATTAGAACACATTGTGAGCAATTGTATGCCAGCAAATTAGATAATCTGGGAGAAATGGATGCATTCCTAGAGATGTATCAACTACGAAAACTGAGCCAGGAAGAAATAGAAAACCTGAACAGACCTATAACCACGAAGGAAATTGAAGCAGCATCAAAAATATCCCAACAAACAAGAGCCCATGGCCAGATGGCTTCCCAAGGGATTTCTACCAAACATTTAAAGAAGAATTAACACCTATTCTTCTGAAACTGTTCCAAAAAATAGAAATGGAAGGAAAACTTCCAAACTCGTTTTATGAGGCCACCATTACCTTGATCCCCAAACCAGAAAAGACCCCATGAAAAAGGAGAATTACAGACCAATATCCTTGAGGAACAAGGATGCAAAAATTTTCACCAAAATACTAGCCAATAGGATCCAACAGTACATTAAAAGAATTATTCACCACAACCCAGTGAGATTTATCCCTGTGCTGCAAGATTGGTTCTACATCTGCAAATCAATCAATGTGATACTATACATTAATAAAAGAAGGAACAAGAACTATATGATCCTCTCAATAGATGCAGAAAAGCATTTGACAAAGGACAGCATCCTTTCTTGATCAAAACCCTTCAGAGTATGGGGATAAAAGGGACATACCTCAATATCATAAATGCCATCTATGAAAAACCCACAGTGAATATCATTCTCAAGGGGGAAAACTGAGAGCTTTACCCCTAAGGTCACGAATGCAGCAGGGATTTCCACTATCACCACTGCTATTCAACATAGCATTAGATGTCCTAACCACAGCAATCAGACAACAAAAAGAACTAAAATCATCTAAATTGGCAAAGGAGAAGTCCAACTCTCACTCTTTGCAGATGATATGATCCTTTATGTGGAAAATCGAAAAGACTCCACCCCAAAACTGCTAGAATTCATACAGGAATTCAGTGAAGTGTCAGGATATAAAATCAATGCACAGAAGTCAGTGGCATTCCTATACACCAAAAACAAGACAGAAGAAAGAGAAATTAAGGAGTCGATCCCATTGACAATTGCACCCCAAACCATAAGATACCTAGGAATAAATCTAACCAAAGAGGCAAAGCATCTTACTCAGAAAACTATAAAATACTCATGAAAAAAAAACTGAGAAAGACACAAAGAAATTGAAAAATGTTCCATGCTCTTGAGCACTGGGTGTCATGCACAAACAATGAATCACGGAACGGTACATCAAAATCTAATGAGGTAATGTACGGTGATTAATATAACAATAAAAATGTTCCATGCTCATGGATTGGAAGAACAAATATTGTGAAGAAGTCAATGCTACCTAGAGCGATCTACACATTTAATGCAATC
>NW_023270875.1:0-8953 GCF_011800145.1 Mirounga leonina
TGGCTGCACTCGGCCTCTTGCCCCTTTCTCCACAATCGGCAGAGCTGGAAATCCTGCAGTCCCTCTCCTTTGCTGACTGGGGCCGACACACACACACTCATGCACACGTGTGCACATGCAAACGCTTGGACCCACGACACACACGCATACGGTCTCAACACACAGGCATGCGCCGGTCGCCACACGCATGCACACTCACACGTGCCTGTACACACACATACACGTGCAACGCACTTACGAGCTCATGCAAACACACGCACAGGGCACACACCCACACACCCGGTCTCGACACACAGGAATGATGATGGCCGCACCCACGGACACAGACAAAAACCCATGCAGACAGGCACCGCTCTCTCTCTGTCTCACTCATACACGCACACCCACACACAGTCTGCGGTCACCAGGCATGCATGTGGCTGCACACACGTACATGCACGCCTGTGCATGAACACACAAATCACAGAACACACACTCGTCCTGCCCCTAGGTATGCACTTGCCCATGCACACACACACACCTGTGCTTGCAAACACACACACAATACTCACACAAGGTCGCCGGCACGGCCATACACGCTTGGCCCTGCACTAACACACAAACACACGCACATGCAAAAATCACACACGATCTTAGGCACACATGCATTCACAACTGGCCCTCACCCAGACACACGCACACACACCTGCCCTCAGGATACGCACATGTAACAAACACACGGTCCGCGTCACACAGGAATGCACACTGAGCCACTCAAACACACACATGCGTGCGCTCACGCAAACACGCACACACGCATCCCATACATAAGTCTCTGGCTCACAGGCATATGCGGTAAGCTCGCCAACACACACACACACACACTTGTGCACGTGTGAAACCACATCCACAACATACACAAAGGTTCTCTACAGAATACACAATTTGCCCCAGAACACAACACGCACTCACACACACACACACACACGCACGCCCCATACAGCACACAGACACTCAAGGAACACACACGGTCCTCATTACAAACGCATATACCGCTGGACCCGCACCCACAGACACGCACCCACACACGAGCTCGTGCCAACACACATACATGCAATGCACACACACCCAACGTTTTTCGGCACATAGGTATGTACGCATGACCACCCAATAAACATGTGCTCATGCAACACACACACCAAACATGCTCACAATCTCCAACACAGAGGCATGAACAGGTGGCTCCACACGTGCACGCGAACACACACACACACAATCACCCAAGGGCCTGCGAACACAGACACACAACAGACACCCTTGCACATGAAAGCACACATACACTCAACACTCACACGGAAGGTCTGTCACACACGTCCATACATACGGAGCCCCGCAGAAAATCACAAACCCAGGTGCGCCTGAAAACACAACACATCCAATACCCCCATGAACTAGCACAGAGAGTCATGCAGATTTCTGCTCGCAAATACACATGCATACAGGTGTGCTGGGAAACACACACACACCACACAACACACACACGGTCCCCGCACACACAGGCATGCACACTTGGCCGCACAACTACGTGCGTGCAAAGACACACTCAGGAAACACACACCCACCACTTTGCGTCTCTAGTACACAGGCATGTACACTTGCCAGAAACACACACGTATGTGCACATGAAACACCCACACACAAACACACACACAACACTGGGAAGCACACACAGGCATGCACACTTGGCGCACACACACACGCATGCATGAAAACGCGCAGGAAAAAATATAAACACACACGGTGCCCACGCACACACACACGCGTGCGCGTGTGCAAACACACACTCAGGCAACCCACCAACACACAAGGTCTGTGGCACACAAGCATGCACACTTGGCCACACACATCGACACATACGTGGGCATGCAAACACACACATGCAACACAAACACCCAGTGTCCTTACACACTGGCAGGCACACATGGCCTTGCAAACCACACACCCGTGCCCCTGAAAACACGCACTCCCAAAACACACACCAAGACACGTGGCCTCCGGTCCACAGTTATGCACTCTTGCTACACACACACGTGTGCATGCAAACACACACACAGCGCACAAACACACATGATCCCCGGCACAGAGGCATGCTCAGGTCGCCGCACGCCCAAGCACACACACGCACACACACGTGCACACACGCACATGAACACAGACCTGCGCATGCACCCCCCTGACACAGCCCACTCACAAAGCTGCAGTGCCCACCACTCACACCTGCCTTCCCTCACAAGTCCATGGAACTGTCCCCTGTGGGTGGGTGGTGAGGCACGGGAGGGCGTGGGTCCACAGAGACCGCGAGGGACGGCCTCCCCCTTAGTCCTCCCCGGACGCGTGGGTTTTGCAGTGCTCCTGACCGGAGGCAAGCACGGGGCCGCATCACAGCAGTGCGGGGCACACTTCCAGGAGCAAGGGCACTGGGCGAAGCTCCCCAGGTGGCGTCATCGCAGCGGTACCAGGAGCCACCAGGCCACGGCGGCCCCGTTCGCCAGGACCCTTCCCCGCCTGTGTGCCCTGCCCTAAAAGAACAAGGCTCCCATGAAGACAGGTCTGCCTTTTCCCGTCCTCCTCCCAGACCCTGCCTAGGAAGGGCGGGGCTCTGTCCCCATGCCAAGCCCCGCCCTGCCCTGCCCACATGCTGAACATCACCACCACTCACGGAATCCCACAAGCTGGAGGTTGGAGGATCCCAGCAGGCTGATGGCCTCCTCGCCATGCCCTGGTTCCAAGTACAAACCCACACCCAGGGGCGCCTTGGTGGCTCAGTCGTTAAACGTCTGCCTTCGGCTCAGCTCAAGATCCCGGGGTCCTGGGATCGAGCCCCGCATCAGGCACCCTGCTCCATGGGGGCCTGCTTCTCCCTCTCCCACTCCCCCTGCTTGTGTTGTGTCTCTCACTGTGTGTGTCTCTGTCAAATAAGTAAATAAAATCTTAAAAAAAAAAAACACCCACACACAGACACAAAGCGCTTCTTAACTTGTTTATGTCTCTGTCGCCGTCCCTTCAGATATGTGCTGGATACTCTCCAGAGCTGCCACTGGTGATCGTTTCCCCCATTTCTGTCCTGTGCGGACAGAGCACCAGGTAGACTCGTCCACCCATCTCTCACAGCGGTGGACGTCTCCTCGACTTCTTGTTGGTCAGACTCTGATGCTCTGTGGTGTCCGCACCCACACAGCTGCCATGCCCCCGACACACACACACACTCACAGACACACACACAGACACACACACACACACGTTAGGGATTCGTGAAACTGCAGAATGCCATGGCTAGCCAAATGGTGTTTAGAGTGTCCCCTGTGCTTCCCCGCGGGGAAGCCCTTCAGTCATCAGCTGGTGCTCCAACCACAGCCACATGGCTGTGCACATGGCTCTCCCAGCTTTCCCCGCCGGGTGCGGGACGGAGTCAGGAGGAAACCCCGAATGGAGAATTCGCGCGTACGCAAACTGCAGTCCCCGGGACAGAACCCCAAGTGGCAGAGTCATGCGCGAATGAACAGGGGGAAGGGCTGCAGTTTTAGAAGCACAAAGGGCAGAGACAAGCCCCGACCTGGAGGCAGGACTGGGAGCAGTGTGGAGGGGCACACAACCCAGGACACAGCAGTTTATAGCAGCACAGACAGAAACGGAGACAGCGTGGCTTGGAGAGCTCACTGAAGAGAGACTGAGGTCTCTCTGCTCTGATTGGAAACAGTCTCTTCCCCATGACTCGCGGAAGAGACATGGAAAGCCACCAGGGAAAGGTGCCAGAGAACAAAAGCCCCAAAGACTGATTCCACTGAGCCCATCCCCCACCACAGGGGTGCAGGGCAACCCCGCCTAAACAGGGTTGCCTGAGTAACAAAACGGCAGACCCTCACCCAGAAGACAGGCTGGGAAAACAAGAGGCCAGCAACCCTAAGGTCCCAAGAACACAGGTGCATCTTGCTTGGGTTCTGGTCAATAATTTCGACTCTATACATTCCCTCAAACACCCATCAACAGAATGACTAGGAGGAGGAGCCCCAAAACCAGAAAAGACTCAGAGATTATGATTTATGCTGCAGATTTACAAATGGATGCAGATATAACCAAGATGTCGGAGATGGAATTCAGGCTAGCAATTGTGAAGACAATGGCTAGAATGGAGAAATCAGTTAATGGCAACATAGATTCTCCAAGGGCAGAAGTAAAAGGTGAATTGGCAGAACTTAAAAATGCTATCAATGAGATCCAACCCAATCTAGATAATCTAATAGCTAGGGTAACTGAGACAGAAGAGAATAAGTGATCTGGAAGACAGTAAAATAGATAAAAAGGGAAAAGAAGAGGCCAGGGAAAAACAACTCAGAATCCATTAAAATAGAATCAGAGAAATAAGTGAAACCATGAGGCGTTCCAATGTCAGAATGATTGGAATCCCAGAGGGAGTGGAGAGAGAGGGCTAGAAGATGTATTTGAGCAAATCACAGCTGAGAACTTCCCTAATCTGGGGAATGAAACAAACATTCGAGTCCTAGAGGCAGAGAGGACCCCTCCCATGATCAAGGAAAAAGGCCAACATCCTGGCATGTAATAGTAAAACTCGCAAATCTTAGAACCAAGGAAACCATCTTAAGGGCAGTTAGGGGGAAGAGATTCCTTACATACAGAGGGAGGAACATCAGAATAACATCAGACCTATCCACAGAGACCTGGCAAGCCAGAAAGGCCTGGCAAGACATATTCAGAGTATTAAATGAGAAGAACATGCAGCCAAGAATACTTTATCTGAAAAGGCTTTCATTTAGAATGGTTGGAGAGATGCAGAGCTTCCACAACCAGCAGAAGTTGAAAGAATATGTGACCACTAAGCTGGCCCTGCAACAAATAATAATAAGGGGGGTTCTATAAAAGGAGAAAGACCCCAAGAGTGATCTACAACAGAAATTTACAGGGACAATCTATAAAAACAATGTCTTCATGGGAAACATGATAACAATTAATTCATATATTTCAATAATCACTCTCAACATGAATGGCCTAAACGTTCCCATAAAATGGCACAGGGTTGCAGATTAGATAAAAAGACAGGACCCATCCATATGCTGTCTACAAGAGACTCATTTTGAACCTAAAGATACATCCAAACTGAAAGTGAAGGGATGGAGATCTATCGTCCATGCCAGCGGACCTCAAAAGAAAGCTGGGGTAGCAATTCTTGTATCAGACAAATTAGATTTTAAACTAAAGCCTGTAGTTAGAGACACAGAAGGACACTCTATCATTTTTAAAGGGTCTATCCAACAAGATCTAACAATTGTAAATATCTATGCCCCCAACATGGGAGCAGCCATCTACATAAGCCAACTGTTAACCAAAATAAAGAGTCATATTGATAACAATGTGTTAATTGTAGGAGACCTCAATACTCCACTCTCAGCAATGGACAGATCATCTAAGCAGAAAATCAACAAGGAAACAAGAGCTTTGAATGATACATTGGACCAGATGGACCTCATAGATATTTACAGACATTCCACCCTAAAACAACAGAATACTCATTCTTCTCGAGCACACAAGGAACTTTCTCCAGAATACACCATATACTGGGTCACAAATCAGGTCTCAACTGATACCAGAAAATTGAGATTATTCCCTGCATAGTCTCAGACCACAATGCTCTAAAACTGGAACTCAATCACAAGAAAAAAAACTTGGCAGAAATTCAAACACTTGGAAGCTAAAGACCACTCTGCTCAAGAATGTTTGGGTCAGCCAAGAAATCAAAGAAGACCTTAAACAATTCATGGAAATCAATGAGAACAAAAACACATCGGTCCAAAACCTATGGGGTACTGCAAAGGTGGCCCTAAGGGGGAAATACATAGCCATCTAAGCCTCACTCAAAAAAATAGAAAAATAGAAAAATCCCAAATTCACCAACTAACTCTACAACTTAAAGAACTAGAGAAAAAGCAACAAATGATGCCTAAGCCACACATTAGAAGAGAAATTATTAAGATTAGAGCAGAAATCAATGAATTAGAAACCAGAAACACAGTGGATCAGATCAATGAAACTAGAAATTGGTTCTTTGAAAGAATTAATAAGATTGATAAACCACAGGGCAGACTTATCCAAAAGAAGAGAGAAAGGACCCAAATAATAAAATTAGGAATGAAAGGGGAGAGATCACGACTAATACCAAGGAAATAGAAACAATTATTAGAAATTCTTATCAACAACTATATGCAAATAAACTGAGCAATCCGGATGAAATGGATGCCTTCCTGGAAACCAATAAGCTGCCAAGACTGAAAAAGGAAGAAATTGACAACCTGAATAGGCCAATAACCAGTAACAAGATTGAAGCAGTGACAAAAACCTCCCAAAAAACAGGAGTCCAGGGCCTGATGGATTCCCTGGGGAATTCTACCAAACATTCAAAGAAGAAATAATACCTATTTTCCTGAAGCTGTTTCAAAAAATAGAAACAGAAGGAAAACTTTCAAACTCATTCTATGAGGCCAGCATTACCTTAATCCCCAAACCAGGAAAAGTCCCCCTCAAAAAGAATTTCGGACGGATATCCCTGATGAATATGGATTCCAAAATCCTCAACAAAATCCTAGCTAATAGGATCCAACAATACATTAAAAGGATCATCCACCACAACTAAGTGGGATTTATCCCCAGGATGCAAGGGTGGTTCAACATTTACATATCAATCAATGTGATAGAACACATTAATAAGAGGAGGGAGAAGAACCATACAGTCCTCTCAATTGATGCAGAAAAAGCATTTGACAAAATACAACATCCTTTCCTGATTAAAACTTTCCAGACTATAGGGATAGAGGGAACATTCCTCAAGCTCATAAAATCCATCTATGAAAAACCCACAGTGAATATCATCCTCAATGGGGAAAAGTTGAGAACCTTTCCCTTAAGATCAGGAACACGTCAAGGGTGCCCACTCTCACTACTGTTGTTCAACATAGTACTAGAAGTCCTAGCAACTGCAATCAGACAACAAAAAGAAATAAAAAGGTATTCAAATTGGCAAAGAAGAAGTCAAACTCTCTCTTTTCACAGACAACATGATACATTATTTGGAAAACACAAAAGACTCCCCCCCCAAAATTACTAGAACTCATCCAGCAATTCAGTAATTTGGCAGGATACAAAATCAATGCACAGAAATCAGTTGCTTTCTTATACATTAACAACGGAACTGTAGAAAGAGAAATTACAGAAATGATTCCATTTACAATAGCACCAAAAACCATAAGATACCTCAGAGTAAACCTAACCAAAGAGGTAAAGGATGTATACTCTAGGAACTACAGAACACTCATGAAAGAAATTGAAGAAGACACAAAAAGATGGAAAAACATTCCATGCTCATGGATCGGAATAATAAACATTGTTAAAATGTCTATGCTACCCAGAGCAATCTATACCTTCCATGCCATCCCGATCAAAATTCCAATGACATTTTTCAAAGTGCTGGAACAAACAATCCTAAAATTTGTATGAAATTAGAAAAGACCCTGAATCACCAAGGAGATGTTGAAAAAGAAAAACAAAACTGGGGGCATCATGTTGCCCGATTTCAAGCTATATTACAAAGCTGTGATCAGCAAGACAGCATAGTACTGTCACAAAAACAGACATCTAGACTAATGGAACAGAATGGAGAACCCGATATGGACCCTCAACTCTATGGTCAAATACTCTTTGACAAAGCAGAAAAAACATGCAATGGAACAAAGACAGTCTCTTCAATAAATGGTGCTGGGAAAATTGGATGGCCACATGCAGAAGAATGAAACTCGACCATTCTCTAACACCATTCACAAAGATAAACTCAAAGTGGATGAAAGACCTCAATGTGAGACAGGAATCCATCAAAATCCTAGAGGAGAACATAGGGAGTAACCGCTTTGACATCGGCTACAGCAACTTCTTTCAAGATACATCTCCAAAAGCTAGTGAAACAAAAGCAAAAATAAACTTTTGGGACTTCATCAAGATAAAAAGCTTCTGCACAGCAAAGGAAACAGTCAACAAAACAAAGAGGCAACCCACAGAATGGGCAGAAGAGATGAACAGACACTTCTCTGAAGAAGACATACAAATGACTAACAGACACATGAAAAAATGTTCATCATCATTAGCCATTAGGGAAATCTAAATCAAAACCACACTGAGATACCACCTTACACCAGTTAGAATGGCAAAAATGGACAGAGAAAGAAACAACAAATGTTGGAGAGGTTGTGGAGAAAGGGGAACTCTCTTACGCTGTTGGTGGGAATGCAAGTTGGTACAGCCACTTTGGAAAACAGTGTGGAGGTTCCTCAAAAATTTAAAAATAGAGCTACCCTATGACCCAGCAATTGCACTACTGGGTATTTACCCCAAAGACACAGATGTAGTGAAAAGAAGGGCCATTTGCACCCCAATTTTCATAGCAGCAATGTCCGCAATAGCCAAACTGTGGAAAGAGCTGAGATGCCCTTCAACAGATGAATGGATAAAGAAGATGTGGTCCATATATACAATGGAATATTACTCAGCCATCAGAAAAGATGAATGCAGCCATCAAAAGGAATGAGATCTTGCCATTTGCAATGATGAGGATGGAACTGGAGAGTGTTATACTGAGCAAAATCAGTCAATCAGAGAAAGAGAAAATCATATGACCTCACTGATATGAGGAATTCTTAATTTCAGGAAACAAACTGAGGGTTGCTGGAGTGGTGGGGGGTGGGAGGGATGGAGCGGCTGGGTGATAGACATTGGGGAGGGTATGTGCTATGGTGAGCACTGTGAAGTGTGCAAGACTGTTGAATCACACACCTGTACCTCTGAAACAAATAATACATGATATGTTAGAAGAAGAAGGAGGAGGAGGAGGAGGAGGAGGAGGAGGAGGAGGAGGAGG
>NW_023270875.1:9053-16633 GCF_011800145.1 Mirounga leonina
GAACCATGAAAGATGATGGACCTTGAGAAACAAACTGAGGGTTCTAGAGGGGAGGGGGTGGGAGGATGGGTTAGCCTGGGGGTGGGTATTAAAAAAGGGCACATTCTGCATGGAGCAGTGTTATATGCAAACAATGAATCATGGAACACTACATCAAAAACTAATGATGCAATGTATGGTGATTAACATAATAATAAAAAAGGCAGCTCAATAAATAAATGTTGGTGCATGTTAAAAAAAAAAAAAAAGAAAGAAAGAAAAAAAAAGAAAATGGCACTGCCTTCCCTCTCTAGTCCCAGGGCTGAAAATTCTCGGCTCCGCACTCTTGAGGGAGCCCTCTCGGAAGAGCAATCAATCAAACTTGTGTCCCCTGTTTTCTGTCAGAACTCTGTATTCACATGCTTATTTAGTTATTGATTGATTTACTTATATATGTATGTATGTACTTATGTACTTACGGTGTCGTGTATTTAAGTACTTACTTAATGTCATTTACGTTGTTTTCTCTCAGGTTTGGGACTGAGTTTTCAAAGTCCAACTTTTAGGGACTCCCATGGGCAGACCGCCACTTTTCCCCCCTCCTCATGTCTACCTTTGGCTGGACCCGACCCATGAAAGTGGTCACAGGATAGATCAGCACTTCCCACTTTATGGCAACACAGATCACAAAGCCAGCACTTAGCCTCACTGTCCCCAGAAGGTTTCCACACACCTATGCCTGGGAACTGTGCAGGATCTAGGCCCCACCTATTCTTCCGGCATCACTGGGGATCCCCAGACCATGCTGTCACACCTGGGATTCTGCTCCAATGGGCAACCTCAGCACCTATAAGCCAGGCACCATGGCAGACTTCTAGAAGTCCCCAGTTTGTGCTCTGCGGCTTCTAATCCTTTGCCAGTAGCCTCCTGCAACAGCCTCCTTCCTCACTGCCCTATCCTCAGCTCTGTCTGGGCACTCAAGTCTGCACATCTCCTACCATCCAAAACATGTTCAGCTTTCTAGTTGTAGGGAGGCACTATTACTTTGACCTCCCATTGATTTCTCAGGCTTCACAATGTTTTGATAACTCTCTAATTGTATTTGTGGGAGGACCCAAATGTGCTGCCCCCCTACACCTCCACCAGTTGAACTCCTCCTCCAAGCCACCCCATAATTGTTTTCTGAATTTCTCTTTCTGCACCTTCCTTATTGGTGTAGAGAAATTGGACCAACCTCTGTACTGTGATGGTATATCCTGCAGCTTACCTAAATTCGTTGGCCCATTCCAGCAGATGTTTTGGTGGAGTCACTTGGGTTCCCTTTATTTGGTCTCCTTTTCTTTTTTGTAGTGAGGGCCATGACAGGGAGGGCCAGAGGAAGAGGGAGAAAGAGAATCTCAAGCAGGCTCCACACCAAGCACAGGGCCCAATGCCTGGCTCCATCTCACAACCTGGAACGCCACGATCTGATGCCTGAGTGCTCAAGAGTCCCTCGCTTTAGCAACTGACCCTCCCAGGTGCCCCTCTTTGGGGTTTTCTGTATAGACTCTCATGTCATCTGCAAATAGTAACAGTCAGCTTTCTTCCCTATCAATATGGCTGCTTTATTTCTTTCAGTTGTCTCCTTGCTGTGGCTGGGACTTCCCCTATGTTGAAAAAAAGTGGTGAGAGTGGACAAGTTGCCTTGTTCTTGACCTTAGGGCGGATGCTCTCGGGTAAGATTGTACCTGAGCATTCCTCATAGGTGGCCTTGACGATTCTATATTTTCATGTCTATTCCCTCTAATCCTGCTTTGGGGAGAGTTTTGATCATGACTGGATGTCTTCCTTCGTCAAATGCTCTTTGGGGATCTCATGCAAGGAGCACGTGGTTCTTATCCTTTCTTCTATTGATGTGGTGTATCATGTTACTTGACGTATGAAGATCGACCCACCCTGGCAACCCAGAAAGAAATTCCACTGGTGTGCGGTGAATGATTTATTTCACATATTGGTTGGATTCAGCATGCTGGTATTCCCTTGAGGATCTTTGTTGGTATCTTCCTCTGAGGCATGGGTCTCTTCTTGGCTTTCATAGTGGTGTCTGGAGTAGGGGTGCTTTTGTGAGTGGGGTCTTGTTGGCCTCCTAGAATGACTTCCCAAGTTTTCCTTGTATTTCTCTCGGACTCATTGGAGAAGAATGGGTATTAGCTCTTCCTGAAATGTGTGTGAGAAATCCTCGGTGAAGCCATCTGATGGTCCTGGACTTTGGTTTCTTGGGCATTTTTGGAGGACAGATTCCATTTCTTTGCCAGTTATTGGTCTGTTCAAAGTTTGCATGATTTCCTGTTTCAGTTTGCATCCTGAATCTGTTTCTAGTAAGTTTGACATTTCTTCTCCATTGCCCAATTTGTTAGCATATGGCTTTCATACTACTTCTCTCTTAGACGTGTTGGTATTTCTGGGGTGGTGGATGTTACTTCTCTCTCCTTTTTGTTTTTATGGGTTGGATTCCTTTCTCTTGTTTTCTTCCTAACTGTACCTAGGTTATCAGTTTTGTTAATGTTCTCAGAGAAGCATTGCCTTGTGCCATGGATCTCTTCTATTGTTTTTGAGTCTCTATATCCTTTATTTCTTCTCTAATCTTTGTGGGCTTTTTTGTTGTTGTTGTTGTTGTTTTTTTCTCTGCTGTTTTTTGCTTTTGTTTGATCTTCCTTTTCAAGCTCCTTTTGATGGAAGGTTACTTTCTTCATTTTTTTTTCCAGTGAGATTTTTCTCCTTGAGGCAGGCCTGGGAGGCTCTAGAGTTTCCCTTTCAACCTGCTTGAGCTGTATCTGAAATGTTTTGGGTGGTTGTGTTTTCAGTTGCATTGGTTGCAAGTTACTTGTGTTTTGATGTTATTGAAATTCAAATGATAAGTCTGATGGATTTCAGGGGTCGATTTTTGTGACTCATGGGTCGCCCAGAGCACCCAGTGCTTGTTGCATCAAGGGCCCTCCTCTGGGTCCATCACCCAAATGCCCCATCCCCCCACTCCCTTCCCCTCCAGCAGCCCTCCATTTCTCCCTAGAGGTAAGCATCTCCTAGGTTGTGCCTGCATCTCTGCTTTTGTCTTATTTTCTTCTGAGTCTTATTGTCTTTAATTTTTTATTGTTAAGTTAATCCCCATACATTACATCATTAGTTTTAGATATAGTGTTCCTTGATTCATTGTTTGTGCATAACACCCAGTGCTCCATGCAGAACGTGTCCTCCTCAATAACCATCACGAGGCTAACCCATCCTCCAACCCCCCTCCCCTCTAGAACCATCAGTTTGTTTCTCAGAGTCCATCATCTCTCATGGTTCGTCTACCCTTCTGATTTCTCCCCTTCATTCTTCCCCTCCTGCTATCTTTTTTTTCCTTAACATATATTGCATTATTTCTTTCACTGGTACAGATCTGAGCTTCAACAGTCTTGAACAATTCACAGGGCTTACCAGAGCACGTAACCTCCCCAGTGTCTATCAGCCAGCCACCCCATCCCTTCCACCCCCCACCACTCCAGCAACCCTCAGTTTGCTTCCTGAGATTAAGAATTCCTCATATCAGTTAGGTCATATGATACATGTCTTTCTCTGTTTCACTTATTTCACTCAGCATAATACCCTCCAGTTCCATCCACATCGTTGCAAATAGCAAGATCTCATTCCTTTTGATGGCTGCATAATATTCCATTGTGTATATATATATATATATATATATATATATATATATATATGTATGTATATATATATATATAGCACATCTTCTTTATCCATTCATCTGTCGATGGACATCTTGGCTCTTTCCACAGTTTGGCTATTGTGGACATTGCTGCTATAAATATCGGGGTGCATGTACCCTTTTGGATCCCTACTTTTGTATCTTTGGGGTAAATACCCAGTAGTGCAATTGCTGGGTCCTATGGTAGCTATATTTTCAACTGTTTGAGGAACCTCCATACTGTTTTCCAGAGTGGCTGCACCAGCTTGCATTCCCACCAACAGTGTAGGACAGTTCCCCTTTCTCCACATCCACGCCAACATCTGTCCTTTCCTGACTTGTTATTTTAGCCATTCTGACTGGTGTGAGTTGGTATCTCATTGACGTTTTCATTTGGATTTCCCTGATGCCGAGCAATATTGAGCACTTTTTCATGTGTCTGTTGGCCATTTGGATGTCTTCTTTGGAAAAGTGTCTGTTCATGTCTTCTGCCCATTTCTTGATTGGATTCTTTGTTCTTTGGGTGTTGAGTTTGAAAAGTCCTTTATAGATTTTGGATACTAGCCCTTTATCTGATATGTCATTTGCAAATATCTTGTCCCATTCTGTTGGATGTCTTTCGGTTTTGTTGACTGTTTCCTTTGCTTTGCAAAAGGTTTTTATCTTGATGAAGTCCCAATAGTTCATTTTTGCCCTTGCTTGCCTTGACTTTGGCGATGTTTCTAGGAAGAAGTTGCTGCAGCCGAGGTCGAAGAGGTTGCTGCCTGTGTTCTCCTTTAGGATTTTGATGGACTCCTGTCTCACATTGAGGTCTTTCAACCATTTGGAGTCTATTTTTGTGTGTGGTGTAAGGAAATGGTCCAGTTTCATTCTTCTGAATGTGGCTATCCAATTTTCCCAACACCATTTGTTGAAGAGACTGTCTTTTTTCCATTGGACATTCTTTCCTGTTTTGTTGAAGATGAGGTGACCATAGAGTTGAGGGTCCATTTCTGGGCTCTCTATTGTGTTCCATTGTTCTATGTGTCTGTTTTTGTGCCAGTACCATACTGTCTTGATGATGACAGCTTTGTAATAGAGCTGGAAGTCCGGAATTGTGATGCCGCCAGCTTGGCTTTTCTTTCTCAAAATTCCTCTGGCTATTCGGGGTCTTTTCTGGTTCCATACAAATTTTAGGATAATTTGTTTCATTTCTTTGAAAAAAGTGGATGGTATTTTGATGGTGATTGCATCGAATGTGTAGATTGCTCTAGGTAGCATTGACATCTTCACAATATTTGTTCTTCCAATCCATGAGCATGGAACGTTTTTCCATTTCTTTGTGCCTTCCTCAATTAATGGGGTCTTTGTCTGGTTTTGGGATCAAGGAAATGCTGGCCTCATAAAATGAGTTTGGAAGTTTTCCTTCCATTTCTATTTTTTGGAACAGTTTCAGAAAAATAGGTATTAATTCTTCTTTAAATGTTTCATAGAATTCCCCTGGGAAGCCATGTGGCCCTTGGCTTTTGTTTTTTGGGAGATTTTTGATGACAGCTTCAATTTCCTTAGTGGTTATAAGTCTGTTCGGGTTTTCTATTTCTTCCTGATTCAGTTTTGGTAGTTGATACATCTCTAGGAATGCATCCATTTCTTCCAGGATATCTAATTTTCTGGCATAGAGTTGCTCATAATACGTTCTTATAATTGTTTGTATTTCTTTGGTGTTGGTTGTGATCTCTCCTCTTCCATTCATGCTTTTGTTGATTTGGGTCATTTCTCTTCTCTTTTTGATAAGTCTGGCCAGGGTTTATCAATCTTGTTAATTCTTTCAAAGAACCAACTCCTAGCTTCGTTGATCTGTTCTACTGTTCTTTTCATTTCTATTACATTGATTTCTGCTCTGAACTTTATTATTTCTCTTCTCCTGCTGGGTTTAGGCATTATTTGCTGTTCTCTCTCCAGCTCCTTTAGGTGTAGGGTTAGGTTGTGTACTTGAGGCCTTTCTTGTTTCTTGAGAAAGACTTGTATTGCTATATACTTTCCTCTTAGGACTACCTTTGCTGCATCCCAAAGATTTTGAATAGTTGTGTTTTCATTTTCATTGGTTTCCATGAATTTTTTTAATTCTTCTTTAATTTCCTGGTTGACCCATTCAATCTTCAGTAGGATGCTCTATTGCATCCATGTATTTGAGTTCTTTCTGACTTTCCTCTTGTGATTGAGTTCTAGTTTCAAAGCATTGTGGTCTGAAAATAGGCAGGGAATGATCCCAATCTTTTGGTACTGGTTGAGACCTGATTTAGACCTAGGATGTGATTGATTCTGGAGAATGTTCCATGGGGACTAGAGAAAAATGTGTATTCCATTGCTTTGGGATGGAATGTTCTGAATATGTCTGTGAAGTCCATTTGGTCCGGTATGTCATTTAAAGTCTTTATTTCCTTGTTGATCTTTTGCTTAGATGATCTGTCCATTTCAGTGAGGGGGGTGACAAAGTCCCCCACTATTATTGCATTGTTGTCAATGTGTTTCTTTGCTTTTGTTATTAATTGCCTTATATAATTGGCTGCTCCCATTAGGGGCATAGATATTTACAATTGTTAAAGCTTCTTGTTGGATAGACACTTTAAGTAGGATATAGTGGCCTTCCTCATCTCTTATTACAGTCTTTGGTTTAAAATCTAATTAGTCTGATATAAGAATTGCCACCCCAGCTTTCTTTTGGTGTCCATTAGCATGGTAAATGGTTTTCCACCCACTCACTTTCAATCTGGGGGTGTCTTTGGGTCTAAAATGAGTCTCTTGCAGACAGCATATCGATGGGTCTTGTTTTTTAATCCAGTCTGATAGCCTGTGTCTTTTGATTGGGCCATTGAGCCCATTTACATTCAGGGTAACTATTGAAAGATAGGAATTTAGTGCCATTGTATTGCCTGGAAGGTGACTGTTTCCGTGTATTGTCTGTGTTCCTTTCTGGTCTATGTTGCTTTTAGGTTCTCTCTACTTAGAGGACCCCTTTCAAGATTTCTTGTAGGGCTGGTTTCGTGTTGGCAAATTCCTTTAGTTTTTGTTTGTCCTGGAAGCTTTTTATCTCTCCTATTTTCAATGACAGCCTAGCTGGATATAGTATTCTTGGCTGCATATTTTTCTCATTTAGTGCTCTGAATATATCCTGCCAGTCCTTTCTGGCCTGCCAGGTCTCTGTGGATAGGTCTGTTGCCAATCTAATGTTTCTACCATTGTAGGTTATATATCTCTTCTCCCGAGCTGCTTTCAGGATTTTCTCTTTGTCTCTGAGATTCGTAAGTTTTACTATTAGATGTCGGGGTGTTGACCTATTTTTATTGATTTTGAGAGGGGTTCTCTGTGCATCCTGGATTTTATGCCTGTTTCCTTCCCCAAATTAGGGAAGTTCTCTGCTATAATTTGCTCCATTATACCTTCTGCCCCCTCTCCCTTTCTTCTTCTTCTGGGATCCCAATTATTCTAATGTTGTTTCGTCTTATGGTATCACTTATCTATCGAATTCTGCCCTTGTGATCCAGTAGTTGTTTATCTCTCTTTTTCTCAGCTTCTTTATTTTCCATCATTTGGTCTTTTATATCACTAATTCTCTCTTCTGCCTCATTTATCCTAGCAGTTAGTCCCCCCCCCCAATATTTGATGCACCTCATTAATAGCCTTTTTGATTTTGACTTGGTTAGATTTTAGTTCTTTTACTTCTCCAGAAAGGGTTTCTCTAATAACTTCCATGCTTTTTTCAAGCCCAGCTAGTATCTTTAAAGTGATGATTCTTAACTCTAGATCTGACATCGTACTAATGTCCATATTGAGTAGGTCCCTGGCAGTCAGTACTACCTCTTGTTCTTTTTGTTGAGGTGATTTTTTCCGTCTTCTC
>NW_023270876.1:0-3967 GCF_011800145.1 Mirounga leonina
TAGACCAGTGGAACAGAATGGACAGCCCAGATATGGACCCTCGACTCAATGTCAAATAATCTTTGACATAGCAGTCAAAAATATGCAATGGAAAAAATACATTCTCCTCAATAAACGGTGCAGGGGAAATTGGACAGCGTCCTGCAGAAGAATGAAACTCGACCATTCTCTAAATCCATTCACCAACAGAAACTCAAAGTGGATGAAAGACCTCCATGTGAGACAGGAATCCATCAAAATCCTAGAGGAGAACATAGGCAGGAACATGTTTGACATCGGCCACAGCAACTTCTTTCAAGATTCATCTGTAAATGCTGGTGAAACAAAAGCAAAAATGAACTTTTGGGACTTCATCAAGATAAAAATCTTCTGCACAGCCAAGGAAACAATCAAGAAAACAGAGAGGTAACACACGGAATGGGAGAAGATATTTGCAAATGACACTAAAGAGAAAGGGATGGTATCCAATATAGATGGTATCCAATCTATAAAGGAATTCTTCAGCTCAACACCCAAACAACAAATACTCAAGTCAAAAAAAGGGCAGAAGACATGAACAGACAATTCTCTGAGCATGACATACAAATGGTTCACAGACATGAAAAATGTTCATCATCACTAGCCATCACGGAAAATCAAATCAAAACCATGCTTCGATACTCCCATACACCAGTTAGAAAGGCAAAAATGGACAGGGAAAGACACAACAAATGTTGGAGAGGTTTTGGAGAAAGGGGAACCTTCTTACACTGTTGCTGCAAATGCAAGTTGGTACAGCCAATTTGGAAAGCAGTGTGGAGGTGGCTCAAAAAATTAAATATACAGGTACGCTGACGCAGCAATTTGACTCCTGGATATTTTCCCCAAAGACACAGATGTAGTGAAAAAAGGGTCCATAAGCACCCCAAAATTCATAGCAGCAAAGTCCGCAATAGCCAACTGAAGTAACAGGAACAAGTGTAAGGAATGCCATCGAGGTATAAGGAGAAGGAAGGCAAAAATGAAGGTCGGGGGGGAGGAATCGGAGGGAGAGATGAACCTGAGAGACTATGGACCCTGAGAAACAAAATGGAGGTTTCAGAGGGGAGAGGGTTGGGGTGGGGGTTTAGTACAGTGACTGGTATTAAAGAGGGCACATACTGGGCGCCTGGGTGGCTCAGATGGTTAAGCGTCTACCTTCGGCTCAGCTCATGATCCCAGCGTCCTGGGATCGAGTCCCACATCGGGCTCCCGGCTCAGCAGGGAGCCTGCTTCTCCCTCGGACCCTGTCGCCTCCCATGCTGTTTCTCTCTCGCTCGCTCTCTAAAAAATAAATAAAGTTTAAAAAATAAATAAATAAAGAAGAGCACATACTGCAGGGAGCACTGGGTGTTTTATGAAACAATGTATCATGGAATACCACTTCAATAACTAATGATGTATGGTATGGTGACTAACATAACATAATAAAATTAAATGTAATAAATGAGGCTGAAGCAGTAATCAAACTGCCCCCAACACACAAAAAGCCAGGAGCAAATCATTTCACTGGTAAACTCTTCTAGACATTAAGGAGGAGATCAAGTGAATTCTTCTTATCTATTCCAAAATTGGAATAGATAACTTGAATATTCCAGCCATTGGAATAGATCATTTACAATACCCTGAAAACGAACGCAGACAAGGACATTATAAGAAACAAACTATATACCATTTTACAAGAAGAAAGATAAAAATCATATAATCCTTTCCTTTTTTTTTTTCTTACTTGTTACAGAACCTGGTTTTATTTTTAAATTATTTTTATATTTTATTATTTTCAGTTAGCCAGCGTAGCGTACACCATACGTTTTTGATGTAGGGTTCAGTGATTCATTAGGGCATATAAAAACCAGTGCACATACAAACATGTGCCATCCTCAATACCCATCACCTAGCTACCCCATGCTCCACCCCCCTCCCTTCTGTAACACTCAGCTTGATTCCCAGAGTCCAGAGTCTTTCATGGTCTGACTCCTTCTCTGATGTCTTCAAATTCACTGTTCTGTCCCTTCCCCTCTGGTCCTCTGTGCTATTTCTTATATTCCATATGTGAGTGAAACCATAGGCTAGTTGTCTTTCTCTGCTTGAGTGTTTCAATTTGCATAATCCCTTCCAGATCTACTCATGAGGATGCAAATGGTGGGTACTCATCCTTCCTCATGGCTGAGTAATATTCCACTGTATATATGGACCACATCTTCCTTATCCATTCATCTCTTGAAGGGCATCCCGTCTCTTTCCACACGTTGGCTATTGTGGACATTGCAATTCTTTCAATAGATGCAGTTTATTTTCCTCTGAATAAAACCAACTGGTAAGCATGGCTATACAGACTAGCATGGGAATTTAGAATAAACGAATTGTGAGAAATTGTGCCGCCGAGTGCTCTTACTTAAGGGTTAGGTATAATGCAGAACGTCACTGTTTTGGAAAGATGGTCTTTAAAAAGATGTTTGCGTTAAAGTAAGGTAGAGTGAGCCCTAATCCATTAGGACTGGTGTTTTGTTTTGTTTTGTTTTTTAATTTTAATTTCTTTGTTGTTATGATAATCCCATACATTACATCATTAGTTTTAGACGTAATGTTCGATGATTCATTTTTTGTGCATAACACCCAGGGCTTAAGTAGGGTGCTCTTTAGCCTGCATGTATTTGAATTTCTTCTGACATTCTTCTTGTGATTGAGTTCTAGTTTCAAAGGATTGTGGTCTGAAAATAGGCAGGAAACGATCCCAAACTTTTGGTACTGGTTGAGATCTGATTTATGACCTGGGATGTGATCTATTCTGGAGAATGTTCCGTGGGCATGAGAGAAGAATGTATGTTCCGTTGCTTTGGGATGGAATGTTCTGAATATGTCTGTGAAGTCCACTTGGGCCAGTGTGCCATTTAAAGTCTTTATTTCCTTGTTGATTATTTCTTAGACAGTCTGTCCATTTCAGTGAGGGGGGTGTTAAAGTCCCCCATTATTCTTGTATTGTGGTCAATGTGTTTCTTTGCTTTTGTTATTAATTGGTTCATATAATGGGCTGCCTCCATGTTAGGGGCACAGATAATTACAACTGTTAGATCTTCTTGTTGGATAGACCCTTTAAGGAGGAGATAGTGTCCTTCCTCATCTCTGATGACAGTCTTTGGTTTAAAATCTAATTTGTCTGATATAAGGATTGCCAACACAGCTGTCTTTTTGTGTACTTTAGCACGGTAAATGGTTTTCCACCTCCTCACTTTCAATCTGGGGGTGTCTTTGGGTCTAAACTGAGTCTCTTGCAGACAGCATATCAATGGGTCTTGTTCTTTAATCCAATCTGAAAGCCTGTGTCTTTTGATTGGGGCATTTATCCTATTGACATTCAGGGTAACTATTGATAGATAGGAATTTAGTGCCATTGTATTGCCTGTAAGGTGACTGTTAATGTATATTGTCTTTGCTCATTTCTGGTTTATGTTGCTTCTAGGGTCTCTCTTTGCTTAGAGGATCCCTTTCCAGATTTCTTGTAGGGCTGGTTTCGTGTTTGCAAATTCCTTTAATTTTTTTTTGTCCTGGAAGCTTTTTACCTCTCCTTCTATTTTCAATGACAGCCTAGAAGAATATATTATTCTTGGCTGCATATATTTCTCATTTAGTACTCTGAATATATCCTCCCAGGCCTCTCTGGTCTGCCAGGTCTCTGTGGATAGGTCTGTTGCCAATCTAAAGTTTCTCCAATTATATTTTCCAGGTCTCTTGTCCTGAGCCGCTTTCAGGATTTTCTCCTTATCTCTGAGACTCGTAAGTTTTACTATTAGATGGCGGGTGTTGGCCTATTTTATTGATTTAGAGAGGGGTTCTCTGTACTTCCTGGGTTTTGATGCCTCTTTCCTTCCCCAAATTAGGGGAGTTCTTGCTATAATTTGCTGCAGTATACCTTCTTCCATCTCTCTCTTTCTTCTTCTTCTGGGATCCC
>NW_023270876.1:3977-10682 GCF_011800145.1 Mirounga leonina
ACCTTCTTCCATCTCTCTCTTTCTTCTTCTTCTGGGATCCCAATTACCCTAATGTTGTTTCTTCTTATGGTATTGCCTCTCTCTCGAATTCTGCCCTTGTGACCCAGTAAGTTGTTTATCTGTCTTTGGCCCAGCTTCTTTATTTTCCATCATTTGGTCTTCTATATCGCTGATTCTCTCTTCTGCCACATTTAGCCTAGCAGTTAGCACCCCCATATTGATTACACCTCATTAATAGCGTTTTTGATTTCGACTTGGTTAAATTTTAGTTCATTTACTTCTCCAGAAAGCGTTTCTCTAATGACTTCCTTGTTTTTTTCTAGCCCGGCTAGTATCTTTAAAGTGATGTTTCTGAACTCTAGATCCGACATCCTACTAATGTTCGGATAGAGTAGGTCCCGGCCAGTCGGTACTACCTCTTGTTCTTTTTTTGAGGTGCTTTTTTCCGTCTTGTCTTTTTGTCCAGAGGAGAATAGATTAATGAGAGAACTAAATGCTAATAGGTAACAAGGAGCCCAGAAAATATACTCTAAACACATCACAAACGACCAAAAAGGGTAGGAAAAGAAAGGGAAAGAGAGAAAAAGAAAGCCAGCAAACAAACAGGAAACAGAAAAAAAGAAAAAGATAAAGATAAAAATAGAGAAAAACAGAACCAAAAAAGGAAAGAGAAAACAGACTATGATCAAAAATAATCAGGGTGCTGTATAGATCAGTGCCACACACTAGATTTGGGGTGTAGTTTGGTCTGTTAGAAGAAAGTGCCTCCAAAATATTTAAAAAAAAAAAAAACTTATATTTGTACAGAAATAGGGTTGATATGATGAAGGGATGGAAAATGACTGTAAAGATGGAAAGTATAAAGAAAATTAAAATAGGAATTGATAAGAAGTATTTGAAAAAAGAAAGTATGGTATTAAAAAAAAGAATACAAAAAGCAGAGAATCTGATCACGCAGGGGAGTAGAAAATAACATACACTAGAGATTTAGGGTATATTTTGATCTGTTAGAAGAAACTGTCTCAAATTTTAAAGAGAAAACAACTTATATATATATATATATACACCAAAAATACGGTTAACTACAAACACCAAGGAAATAGAAACAATTATTAAAAATAATCATCAACACCTCTATGCCAATAAACTGAGCAATCTGGATGAAATGGAGGCATTCCTGGAAACCTGGAAACTGCCAAGTAGAAATAGAAAGATATTGAAAACCTGAATTGGCCAATAACCAGTAACGAGATTGAAAGAGTGATCGGCAACCTCCCAAAAAACAAGAGTCCAGGGCCTGATGGATTCCCTGGGGGATTGTAGCAAACATTCAACGAAGAAATTATACCTATTCTCCTGAACCTGTTTCAAAACATAGAAGCAGAAGGAAACCATCCAGACTCATTCAATGAGGCCAGCACTTCCTTCACCCCAACAGCAGGCAAAAAAACCTATAGAAAGGAGAACTTCAGACTGATATCCCTGATAAATATGGATCCAAAATCCTCAACAAATGCCTAGCGAATAGGATCCAACAATACATTGAAAGGATCAGCCACCACGACCAAGTAAGATTTATCCCCGTGATGCCAGCGTGTTGCAACATTGGCAAATCAACTGACGTGATGGAACACATTAATAAGAGAAGAGAGAAGAGAGAAGAATCATAGGGTCCTCTCAACTGATGCCGAAAAAGCATTTCAGAAAATACAGCATCTCTTCCTGATTAAAACCCTTTGGAATATAGGGATAGAGGGAACACTGAGAACACTTCCCTTTAGATCAGGAACAGAACAACGATGCGCACTCTCACCACTATTGTTCAACAAAGTGGTGGAAGGCCTAGGAACTGCAATCAGACAACAAAAAGAAATAAAGTGTATTCAAAATGGCAATGAAGCAGTCAAACTGTCTTTACAGAGAAGACAGGATACTTTATGTGGAAAACCCAAAAGAATCCACTCCCAAATTCCTAGAACTCATACAGCAATTCAGTAATGTGGCAGGATACAAAATCAATGCACAGAAATCAATTGATTTCCTATACACTAAGAATGCAACTGTAGAAAGAGAAATTCAAAAATGACTCCTTTTACAAAAGCATCCAAAAACCTAAGATACCGCAGAATAAACCTAAACAAAGAGGTAAAGTATACGTACTCTAGTTACTACAGAACACTGATAAAAAAAAAACTGAAGAAGACACAAAAAGATGCAAAAACATGACATGCTCATGGATCAGAAAAATAAACATTATTTAAATTTTCACACTACCCCGAGCAATCTGTAGCTTCAGTGTCATCCCGAACAAAATTGCCATCCAATGACATTTTTCAACGTGCTGGAACAAAAAATCTTAAAATTTGTATGAAAAGAGGAAAGATTCCGAATCGCCAAGGAAATGTTGAAAAAGACATACAAATTGGGGCAACATGTTGCCTGATTTCAAGCTATATTACAAAGCTGTGATCACCAAAACAGCATGGGACGGGCACAGAAACACACATCTAGACCAGTGGAACAGAATGGACAGCCCAGATATGGACCCTCGACTCTATGGTGAAATAATCTTTGACAAAGCAGTCAAAAATATGCAATGGAAAAATTACATTCTCCTCAATAAATGGTGCTGGGGAAATTGGACAGCGACCTGCAGAAGAATGAAACTCCACCATTCTCTAATTCCATTCCCAAGGAGAAACTCAAAGTGGATGAATGAGCTCCATGTGAGACAGGAATCCATCAAAATCCTCGAGGAGAACAGAGGCAGGAACATGTTTGACATCGGCCACAGCAACTTCTTTCAAGATTCATCTCTAAATGCTGGTGAAACAAAAGCATAAATGAACTTTTGGGATGTCATCAAGATAAAAAACTTCTGCAAAGCCAAGGAAACAGTCAAGAAAACAGAGAGGCAACCCACGGAATGGGAGAAGATATTTGCAAATGACACTACAGAGAAAGAGCTGGTATCCAAGATCTATAAAGAAATTCTCCAACTCAACACCCAAACAACAAATACTCAAGTCCAAAAATGGGCAGAAGACAGGAACAGATACTACTCTGAGGATGACATACAAATGGTTCACAGACATGAAAAATGTTCATCATCACTAGCCATCAGGGAAAATCCAATCAAAACCATGCTGCTATACTCCCATACACCAGTTAGAAAGGCAAAAATGGACAGGGAAAGGCACAACAAATGTTGGAGAGGTTTTGGAGAAAGGGGAACCTTGTTACACTGTTGGTGCGAATGCAAGTTGGTACAGCCAATTTGGAAAACAGTGTGGAGGTGCCTCAAATAATTAAATAGAGAGTTACGCTGACCCAGCATTTTCACTCCTGGATATTTTCTCCAAAGACACAGATGTAATGAAAAGAGGGTCCATATGCATCCCAAAATTCATAGCAGCAAAATCCGCTATAGACAACTGAAGTAACAGGAACAAGTATAAGAAATGGCATGGAGGTATAAGGAGAAGGAAGGCAATAATGAAGGTCGGGGGTGGGGGATGAGAGGGAGAGATGAACCTGAGAGACTATGGACTCTGAGAATCAAAATCGAGGTTTCAGAGGTGAGAGTGTTGGGGTGATGATTTAGCTCAGTGACTGGTATTAAAGAGGGCACATACTGGGCGCCTGGGTGGCTCAGATGGTTAAGCGTCTACCTTCTGCTCAGCTCATGATCCCAGCATCCTGGGATCGAGTCCCACATCGGGCTCCCGGCTCAGCAGGTAGCCTACTTCTCCCTCTGACCCTGTCGTCACTCATGCTGTTTCTCACTCGCTCCCTAAAAAATAAATAAAATCTTAAAAAATAAAAAATAAAAAATAAAGCGAGGGCACATACTGCAGGGAGCACTGGCTGTATTACGAAACAATGTATCATGGAATACTACCTCAATAACTAATGATGTATGGTATGGTGACTACCAAAACATAATGAAATTAAATGTAATAAATGAGGCCGAAGCGGTAATCAAACTGCCCCCAACACACAAAATGCCATGCGCAAATCATTTCACTGGGAAACTCTTCTACACATTAAGGAGGTGTTCATGTGAATTCCTCTTATCTATTCCAAAAATTGGAATAGATAATTTGAATATTCCAGCCATTGGAATAGATCATTTACAATACCCTGAAAACGAACTCAGACAAGGACATTATAAGAAACAAACTATATACCAATTTACTAGAAGAAAGATAAAAATCACATAATCCTTTCCTTTTTTTTTTTGCTTAATTGTTACAGAACCTGGTTTTATTTTTATATTATTATTATATTTTATTATTTTCAGTTAGCCAGCATAGAGCACACCATACATTTTTGATGTAGGGTTCAGTGTTTCATTAGGACATATAAAAACCAGTGCACATCCAAACATGTGCCCTCCTCAATACCCATCACCTAGCTAACCCATCCTCCCCCCCCTTCTGTAACACTCAATTTGATTCCCAGTATCCAGAGTCTTTCATGGTCTGACTCCTTCTCTGATGTCTTCCCATTCACTGTTCTCTCCCTTCCCCTCTGGTCCTCTGTGCTATTTCTTATATTCCATATGTGAGTGAAACCATAGGCTAGTTGTCTTTCTCTGCTTGAGTGTTTCAATTTGCAGAATCCCTTCCAGATCTTTTAATGCTGATGCAAATGGTGGGTACTCATCCTTCCTGATGGCTGAGTAATATTCCACTGTATATATGGACCACATCTTCTTTATCCATTCATCTGTTGAAGGGCATCCCGGCTCTTTCCGCACTTTGGCTATTGCGGACATTGCAATCCTTTCAATAGATGCAGTTTATTTTCCTCTGAATAAAACCAACTGGTAAGCATGGCTATACAGACTACCAGGGGAATTTAGAATAAACGAATTGTGAGCAATAGTGCCGCCGACTGCTCTTACTTAAGGGTTAGGTATAATGCAGAACGTCACTGTTTTGGAAACATGGTCCTTAAAATGGTGTTTAAGTTAAATAAGGTAGAGTGGGCCCTAATCCATTAGGACTGGTGTTTTGTTTTGTTTTGTTTTTTAATTTTAATTTCTTTGTTGCTATGATAATCCTCACACATTACATCTTTAGTTTTAGACGTAATGTTCAATGATTCATTGTTTGTGCATAACACCCCGTGCTTTAGTAGGGTGCTCTTTCGCCCCCATGTATTTGAGTTCTTTCTGACTTTCTTCCTGTGATTGAGTTCTACTTTCAAAGCATTGTGGTCTAAAAATAGGCAGGAAATGATCCCAATCTTTTGGTACTGGTTGAGATCTGATTTATAACCTGGGATGTGATCTATTCTGGAGAATGTTCCATGGGCACTAGAGAAGAATGTGTGTACCGTTGCTTTGGGTTGGAATGTTCTGAATATGTCTGTGAATTCCATTTGGGCCAGTGTGCCATTTAAAGTCTTTATTTCCTTGTTGATCTTTTGCTCAGACATTCTGTCCATTTCAGTGAGGGGGGTGTTTATGTCCCCCATTTTTATTGTATTGTGGTCAATGTGTTTCTTTGCTTTTGTCATTAATTGATTCATATAATTGGCTGCCTCCATGTTAGGAGCATAGATATTTACAATTGTAAGATCTTCTTTTTGGATAGACCCTTTTAGTAGGAGATAGTGTCCTTCATCTCTTATGACAGTCTTTGGTTTAAAATCTAATTTGTGTGATATAAGGATTGCCACCGCAGCTGTCTTTTGGTGTGCTTTAGCACGGTAAATGGTTTCACCCCCCCTCACTTTCAATGTGGGGGTGTCTTTGGGTCTAAACTGAGTCTCTTGCAGACAGCATATCAATGGGTCTCGTTCTTTAATCCAATCTGACAGCCTGTGTCTTTTGATTGGGGCAATTAGCGCATTTACATTCAGGGTAACTATTGATATATAGGAATTTAGTGGCATTGTATTGCCTGTAAGGTGACTGTTACTGTATATTGTCTTTGTTCCTTTCTGGTGTATGATGCTTTTAGGGTCTCTCTTTGCTTAGAGGACCCCTTTCCAGATTTCGTGTAGCGGTGGTTTCGTGTTTGCAAATTCCTTTAGTTTTTGTTTCTCCTGGAAGCTTTTTATCTCTCCTTCTATTTTCAATGACAGCCTAGCTGAATATAGTGTTCTTGGCTGCATATATTTCTCATTTAGTTCTCTGAATATATCCTGCCAGTCCTCTCTGGCCTGCAAGGTCTCTGTGGATAGGTCTGTTGCCAATCTAATGTTTCTACAATTATATTTTCCAGGTCTCTTGTCCTGAGCCACTTTCAGGATTTTCTCCTTATCTCTGAGACTCGTAAGTGTTACTATTAGATGTCGGGGTGTTGGCCTATTTTTACTGATTTAGAGAGGGGTTCTCTGTACTTCCTGGATTTTGTTGCCTGTTTCCTTCCCCAAATTATGGGAGTTCTCTGCTATAATTTGCTCCAGTATACCTTCTTCGATCTCTCTCTTTCTTCTTCTTTTTCTAGGATCCCCATTACTCTAATGATGTTTGTTTTTATGGTATTGCCTCTCGCTCGAATTCTGCCCTTGTGATCCAGTAAGTTGTTTATCTGTCTTTTCCCCAGCTTCTTTATTTTCCATCATTTGGTCTTCTATATCGCTGATTCTCTCTTCTGCCACATTTAGCCTAGCAGTTAGCACCCCCATATTTGATTACACCTCATTAATAGCGTTTTTGATTTCGACTTGGTTAAATTTTAGTTCTTTTAC
>NW_023270877.1:0-17359 GCF_011800145.1 Mirounga leonina
TGCTGGCCTCATAGAATGAGTTTGGAAGTTTTCCTTCTGTTTCTATTCTTTGAAACAGCTTCAGGAGAATAGGTATTATTTCTTCTTTGAATGTTTGGTAGAATTCCACAGGGAATCCATCAGGCCTGGACTCTGGTTTTTTGGGAGGTTTTTCATCCTGCTTCAATCTCGTTACTGGTTATTGACCTATTCAGGTTGTCAATTTCTTCCTGTTTCAGTCTTGGCAGCTTATAGGTTTCCAGAAAGGCCTCCATTTCATCCAGATTGCTCAGTTTATTGGCATATAGTTGTTGATAATAATTTCTAATAATTGTTTCTATTTCCTTGGTGTTTGTCGTGATCTCTCCCCTTTCATTCATATTTTTAATTTGGGTCCTTTCTCTTTTCTTTTGGATAAGTCTGGCCAGTGGTTTATTGATCTTATTAATTCTTTCAAAGAACCAACTCCTAGTTTCATTGATCTGATCTACTGCGTTTCTGGTTTCTATTTCATTGATTTCTGCTGTAATTTTAATTATTTCTCTTCTAATACGTGGCTTAGGCATCGGTTGTTGCTTTTTTTCTAGTTCTTTAAGGTGTAGAGTTAGTTGGTGAATTCAGGATTTTTCTATTCTTTTGAGTGAGGCTTGGATGGCTATGTATTTCCCCCTTAGGACCACCTTTGCAGTATCCCATAGGTTTTGGACTTATGTGTTTTCGTTCTCATTGATTTCCATCAATTGTTTAAGTTATTCTTTGATTTCTTGGTTGAAACAAACATTCTTGAGCAGAGTGGTCTTTAGCTTCCAAGTGTTTGAATGTCTGCCAAATTTTTTCTTGTGGTTGAGTTCCAGTTTTAGAGCATTGTGGTCTGAGAATATATGCAGGAAATAATCTCAATCTTTTGGTATTGGTTGAGACCTGATTTGTGACCCAGTATATGGTCTATTCTGGAGAAAGTTCCATGTGCGCTTGGGAAGAATGAGTATTCTTTGTTTTAGGGTGGAATGTTCTGTAAATATCTATGAGGTCCACTTGGTCCAGTGTGTCATTCAAAGTTCTTGTTTCCTTCTTGATTTTCTGTGTAGATGATCTGTCCATTGCTGAGCGTGGGCTATTGAGTTCTCCTACAATTAACGTATTGTTATCAGTATGACTCTTTATTTTGGTTAACAGTTGGCTTATGTAGATGGCTGCTCCCATTTTGGGGGCATAGATATTTACAATTGTTAGATCTTCTTGTTGGATAGACCCTTTAAGAATGATAGAGTGTGATATAGCAATATAGATTTAGTTTAAAATCTAATTTGTCTGATATAAGAATTGCTACCCCAGCTTTCTTTTCAGGTTCCCTGGCATGGAAGATAGATCTCCATCCCTTCACTTTCAGTGTGGATGTATCTTTAGGTCCAAAATGAGTCTCTTGTAGACAGCATATGGATGGGTCCTGTCTTTTTATCCAATCTGCAACCCTGTGCTGTTTTATGGGAGTGTTTAGACCATTCACATTGAGAGTGATTATTGAAAGATATGAATTAATTGTTATCATGTTGCCTCTGCAGACGTTGTTTTTATAGATTGTCCCTGTACATTTCTGTTGTATATCATGCTTGGGGTCTTTCTCCTTTTATAGAACCCCCCTTAATATTTCTTGCAGGGCTGCCTTAGTGGTCACATATTCTTTCAACTTCTGCTGGTTGTGGAAGTTCTGCATCTCTCCATCCATTCTAAATGAAAGCCTTTCCGGATAAAGTATTCTTGCCTGCATGTTCTTCTCATGTAGTACTCTGAATATGTCTTGCCAGTCCTTTCTGGCTTGTCAGGTCTCTGTGGATAGGTCTGACGTTATTCTGATGTTCCTCCCTCTGTACGTAAGCAATCTCTTCCCCCTGACTGCCCTTAAGATGGTTTCCTTGGTTCTAAGATTTGCAAGTTTTACTATTAAATGCCGGGGTTTTGGTCTTTTTTCCTTGATCTTAGGAGGGGTCTTCTCTGCCTCTAGGACTCGAATGTTTGTTTCATTCCCCAGATTAGGGAAGTTCTTAGCTACGATTTGCTCAAATACATCTTCTAGTCCTCTCTCTCTCTCTCCACTCCCTCCGGGATTCCAATTATTCTGACATTGGAATGCTTCATAGTGTCACTTCTTTCTCTGATTCTATTTTCATGGATTCTGAGTTGTTTTTCTCTGGCCTCCTCTTTTCCCTTTTTATCTATTAAATTGTCTTCCAGGTCACTGATTCATTCTTCTGCCTCACTTACCCTAGCTGTTAGATTATCTAGATTAGATTGGTTCTCACTGATAGCATTTTTAAGTTCTGCCAATTCACCTTTTATTTCTGCCCTTAGAGACTCTATGTTGCCATTAATTGATCTCTCCCTTCTAGTTATTGTCTTCACAATTGGTAGCCTGAATTCCATCTCAGATATCTTGGTTAAATGAATCCATTTGTAAATCTGTGGCATAGGTCATAATCTCTGATTCTTTCTTATTTGTGGGTTCCTCTTCCTAGTCATTCCATTGATGGGTGGTTGAGGGAATGTATAGAGTCCAAATTATTGACCAGAACCCAAGCAAGATGCACCTGTATTTTTGGGAGCTTAGGATTGCTGGCCTCTTGTTCTCCCCGCCTGTCTTTTGGGGAAGGGACCTGCCCGCTGTTACTCAGGCAACCCTGTTTGGGCAGAGTTGCCCTGCCCCCCTCTGGTGGGGGATGCACTCAGTGAGAATCAGTTTTGGGAGTTTTGTTCTCTGGCAGCTTTCCCTGGCGGCTTTCCGCATCTCTTCCACGAGTCAGAATGGAAGAGACCATTTCCAACCGTCTGCCTCAGAGCAGAGAGATCGCAATCTGTTCTTCAGTGAGCTCTCCAGGCCACAGTCTCCCCATTTCTGTCTGTGGTGGTATAAACTGCAGCATCCTGGGTTGTGTGCCCCTCAGCAGCGCCCCAATTCCTGCCTCCAGTCAGGGCTCATCTCTGCCTTTTGTGCTTCTTAAACCACCAGCTGCTCCCAGTTCGCATGCAGGACCCACCACTCCAGGTTTCTGTCCCAGGGGCTGCCTTAATGTCCTTTCCCCATGCTACCATTCTGCAAGTCTGTGCCCTGTACCCAGTGCGGGAGGCTATCGCTCAGTGGCAGTGTAGGATAAACATGGCCAGGCTCCCTCCCACTGCCATTTGTCCTCCAATATCTGCCCGTGAATCATGGCTCCCCTCTTTGTACCTTGAAACCAACCATCTGCAATATTCTGTTTGTAGAGATCCTGATCTTCTTACATCTCAGGCTGATTTTGTGGCTCAGAATGGCCTGGGAGATATCCAGCTCAATTCTGGGGACCCTTTGGAATAGGGTGCCGTACTCCTCCGCCATCTTTTCTCAGCTTCACATAAATAGTTTTTGATGCAGTGTTCCATGATATATAGCACCCAGTGCTCCATTCGGTACATACTCTTTAATACCCAACACCAGGCTAACCCATCCCCCCTCCATTCCCTGTAGAACCCTCAGTTTATTTCTCTGAGTCCATAGTCTCTCATAGTTTATCTCCCCCTTCGATTTTCCCCCCTTCATTTTACCCTTTCTATTATCTTCTTTTTTTAACATATACTGTATTATTTTTTCAGAGGTACATGTCTATGATTCAACAGTCTTTCACAATTCACAGCACTCACCATAGCACATACACTTCCCAATGCTAATCACCTAACCACCCCATTCCTCCCACCCCCCACCACTCCAGCAACCCTCAGTTTCTTTCCTGAGATTAAGAATTCCTCATACTAGTGAGATCATATGATACATGTCTTCCTCTGATTGACTTATTTCGCTCAGCATAATACCCTCCATTTCCATCCACATCATTGCAAATGGCAAGATTTCATTCCTTTTGATGGCTGCATAATATTCCATTATATATATATACCACATCTTCTTTATCAATTCATCTGTCAATGGACATCTTGGCTCTTTCCATAGTTTGGCTATTGTGGACATTGCTGCTATAAACATTGGGGTGCACAGACCCTTTCGAATCACTACATTTTTATCTTTGGGATAAATATCCAGTAATGCAATTGCTGGGGGTCGTATGGTAGCTCTATTTTCAACTTTTTGAGGAACCTCCATATTGTGTTCCAGAGTGGCTGCACCAGCTTGCAGTCCCACCGCCAGTATGGGAGGATTCCCCTGCCTCTGCTTCCCCACCAACATCTGTCATTTCCTACTTGTTAATTTTAGCCATTCTGAATGGTGTGAGGTGGTATCTCATTGAGGTTTGATTTGGATTTCCCTGATGCCAAGTGATGTTGAGCACTTTTTCATGTTTTTGTTGGCCATTTGGATGTCTTCTTTGCAGAGATGTCTGTTCATGTCTCCTGTCCATTTTTTGATTGGATCATTTGTTCTTTGGGTGTTGAGTTTAAGACGTTCTTTTTTTTTTTTTTAAGATTTTATTTATTTATTTGAGAGAGAGACACAGCAAGAGAGGAAACACAAACAGAGGGAGTGGGAGAGGGAGCAGCAGGCTTCCCGTGGAGCAGGGAGCCCGATGCGGGGTTTGATCCCAGGACCCTGGGATCATGAGTTGAGCTGAAGGCCGACACTTAATGACTGAGCCACCGAGATGCCCCGAGTTTAAGAAGTTCTTCATAGATTCTGGATACTAGCCCTTTATCTGATATGTCATTTGCAAATATCTTCTCCCATTCTGTCGGTTGTCTTTTGGTTTTGTTGACTGTTTCTTTTACTGTGCAAAACCTTTTTATCTTGAGAAGTCCCAATAGTTCATTTTTGCCCTTGCTTCCCTTGCCTTTGGCAATATTTCTAGGAAGAAGTTGCTGAGACTGAGGTGGAACAGATTGCTGCCTGTGTTCTCCTTTAGGGTTTTGATGGATTCCTGTCTCACATTGAGGTCTTTCAACAATTTTGAGTTTATTTTTGTGTGTGGTGTAAGGAAATGGTCCAATTTCATTCTTCTGCATGTGGCTATCGAATTTTCCCAACACCATTTTTTGAAGAGACTTTTTTCCATTGGACATTCTTTCCTGCTTTGTCAAAGATGAGTTGACCATAGAGTTGAGGGTCTATTTCTGGGCTCTCTATTCTCTTCCATCGATCTATGCATCTGTTTTTGTGCCACTACCATACTGACTTGATAATTACAGCTTTGTAATAGAGCTTGAAGTCTGGAATTGTGATGCCGCCAGCTTTGCTTTTCTTTTTCGATATTCCTCTGTCTATTCAGGGTCTTTTCTGGTTCCATACAAATTTTAGGCTTATTTGTTCCATTTCTTTGGAAAAAGTGGATGGTATTTTGATAGGGATTGCATTAAATGTGTAGATTGCTCTAGGTAGCATTGACATCTTCACAATATTTGTTCTTCCAATCGTGAGCATGGAACGTTTTTTCCATTTCTTTGTGTCTTCCTCAATTTCTTTCATGACTATTGTATAGTTTCCTGAGTACAGATTCTTTGCCTTTTTGGTTAGATTTATTCCTAGGTATCTTATGGTTTGGGGTGCAATTGTAAATGGTATCCTCTCCTTATTTTTCTTTCTTCTGTCTTGTTGTTAGTGTATAGGAATGCCACTGATTTCCTTTTTTTTATTAATTTTTTTATTTTATTATGTTATGTTATTCACCATACAATACATCATTAGTTTTTGATGTGATCCACGATCCATTGTTTTTGTATAACACTCAGTGCTCCCTGCAGTACATGAACTCCTTCATACCTATCACCAGGCTAAGCCATCCCCATACCACCTCCCCTCTAAAACACTCAGTTTGTTCTCAGGGTCCATAGTCTCTCATGGTTCATCTCTCCCTCCGATTTCCGCCCCCCCTTTATTTTTCCCTTCCTTCTCCTAACATCCTCCATGCTAGTCCTTATGTTCCACAACCAACTGAAACCATATGCTAATTGACTTTCTCTGCTTGACTTATTTCACTTAGCATAATCTCCTCCAGGCCCATCCATGTTGATGTAAAAGTTGGGTATTCATCTTTTCTGATGGCTGAGTCATATTCCATTGTATATATGGACCACATCTTCTTCTTCCATTCATCTGTTAAGGGCATCCTGGCTCTTTCCACACTTTGGCTGTTGTGGACATTGTTGCTATGAACATTGGGGTGCATATGGCCCTTCTTTTCACTACATCTGTGTCTTTGGGGCAAATACCCAGGAGTGCAATTGCTGGGTCATAGGGTAGCTCTATTTTTAAATTTTTGAGGCACCTCCACACTGTTTTCCAAAGTGGCTGTACCAACTTGCATTCCCACCAACAGCGTAAGAGGGTTCCCCTTTCTCCACAACCTCTCCAACATTTGTTGTTTCTTTCCCTGTCCATTTTTGCGATTCTAACTGGAGTAAGGTGGTATCTCAATGTGGTTTTGATTTGAATTTCCCTGATGGCTAATGATGATCAACAGTGTTTCATGTGTCTGTTAGCCATTTGTATGTCTTCTTCAGAGAAGTGTCTTTTCATGTCTTCTGCCCATTTTTTGACTGGATTATGTGTTTTTTGGGTGTTGAGTTTGAGAACTTCTTTATAGATTTTGGATACCAGCCATTTATCTGTAGTGTCATTTGCAAATATCTTCTTCCATTCTGTGCGTTGCCTCTTTGTTTTGTTGACTGTTTCCTTTGCTGTGCAGAAGCTTTTTATCTTGATGAAGTCCCAAAAGTTCGTTTTTGCTTTTGTTTCACTAGCTTTTGGAGATGTATCTTGAAAGAAGTTGCTGTGGCTGATGTCCAAGAGGTTACTGCCTATGTTCTCCTCTAGGATTTTGATGGATTCTTGTCTTACATTGAGGTCACTCATCCATTTTGAATTTATCTTGGTGTGTCGTGTTAGAGAATGGTCGAGTTTCATTCTTCTGCATGTGGCTGTCCAATTTTCCCAGCACCATTTATTGAAGAGACTGTCTTTTTTCCATTGCACGTTTTTTCTTATTTTGTTTCAGATTATTTACCATAGAGTTGGGGGTCCATATCTGGGTTCTCTGTTCTGTTCCATTGGTCTATATATCTGTTTTTGTGGCAATACCATGCTGTCTTGGTGATCAGAATAGCTTTGTAATAGAGCTTGAAGTCCGGAATTGTGATGCTTTGCTTTTCTTTTTCAACATTCCTCTGGCTATGCGGGGTCTTTTCTGGTTCTACACAAATTTTAGGGTTATTTGTTTCATTTCTTTGAAAAAAGTGGATGGTATTTTGATAGGGATTGCATTAAATGTGTAGATTGCTCTAGGTATCATTGACATCTTCACAATATTTGTTCTTCCAATCTATGAGCATGGAAATTTTTTCTATTTCTTTGTGTCATCCTCAGTCTCTTTCATGAGTATTTTATAGTTTTCTGAGTACAGATTCTTAGCCTCTTTGGTTAGATTTATTCCTAGGTATCTTATGGTTTTGGGTACAATTGTAAATGGGATCGACTCCTTAATTTCTCTTTCTTCTGTCTTGTTTTTGTGTATAGCAATGCCACTGATTTCTGTGCATTGATTTTATATCCTGCTACTTTACTGAATTACTGTATGAGTTCGAGCAGTTTTGGGGTGGAGTCTTTTGGGTTTTCCACACAAAGTATCATATCATCTGCAAAGAGTGAGATTTTGAATTCTTCTTCTTTGCCGATTTGAATGCCTTTGATTTCTGTTATTTGTCTGATTGCTGTGGCTAGGACTTCTAAAACTATGTTGAAATAGCAGTGGTGACAGTGGACATCCCTGCCATGTTTCTGACCTTAGAGGGAAAGCTCTCAGTTTTTCCCCATTGAGAATGATATTCACTGTGGGTTTTTCATTGATGGTTTTTATGATATTGAGGTATGTACCCTCTATCCCTATACTCTGAAGAGTTTTGATCAAGAAAGGATGGTGTACTTTCTCAAATGTTTTTTCTGCATCTATTGAGAGGATCATATGGTTCTTGTTCTTTTATTAATGGATTGAATCACACTGATGGATTTGTGGATGTTGAATCAACCTTGCAGCCAGCAATAAATCCCACTTGGTCATGGTGAATAATGCTTTTAATGTACTGTTGGATCCTATTGGCTAGTGTTTTGGTGAGAATTTTTGCTTACATGTTCATCAAGGATATTGGTCTGTAATTCTCCTTTTTGATGGGGTCTTTGTCTGGTTTGGGGATCAAGGTAATGCTGGCCTCATAAAGCGACTTTGGAAGTTTTCCTTCCATTCTATTTTTTGGAACACTTTCAGAAGAACAGGTATTAATTCTTCTTTAAATGTTTGATAGAGTTCCCCTAGGAAGCCCTCTGGCCCTGGGCTTTTGCTTGTTGGGAGATTTTTGATGACTGCTTCAATTTCCTTAGTGGTTATAAGTCTGTTCAGGTTTTCTATTTCTTCCTGGGTCAGTTTTCGTAGTTGATATATCTCTAGGAATGCATCCATTTCTTCCAGGTTATATAATTTGCTGGCATAGAGTTGCTCATAATTGTTTGTATTTCTTTGGTGTTGGTTGTGATCTCTTTTCTTTCATTCATGATTTTATTTATTTGGGTCCCTTCCCTTTTCTTTTTGATAAGTCTGACCAGGGGTTTATCAATCTTGTTAATTCTTTCAAAGAACCAGCTCCTGGTTTCGTTGATCTGTTCTACTGTTCTTTTGGTTTCTATTTCATTGATTTCTGTGCTTATCTTTATCATTTCTCTCCTCCGGCTGGGTTTAAGCTTTATTTGCTGTTCTTTCACCAGCTCCTTCAGGTGTAGGGTTAGGTTGTGTATTTTTTTTTTTAGATTTTATTTATTTATTTGAGAGAGAGAGAGTGAGAGACAGAGTGATCATGAGCAGGGAGGAGGGTAGATGGAGAAGCAGACTCCCTGCTGAGCAGGAAGCCCAATGCGGGACTCAATCCCAGGACCCTGGGATCATGACCTGAGCTGAAGGTAGATGCTTAACTGACTGAGCCACCCAGGCACCTGGGTTATGTTGTGTATTTGAGACCTTTCATGTTTCTTGAGAAAAGCTTGTATTGCCATATACTTTCCTCTTAGGACTGCTGTTGCTACATCCCAAAGATTTTGAACAGTTGTGTTTTCATTTTCATTGGTTTCCATGAATTTTTAAAATTCTTCCTTAATTTCCTGGTTAACCCATTCATTCTTTAGTAGGATGCTCTTTAGCCTCCATGTATTTGAGTTCTTTCCGACTTTCTTCTTGTGATTGAGTTCTAGTTTCAAAGCATTTTGGTCTGAAAATAGGCAGGGAGTGATCCCAATCTTTTGGTACCGGTTGAGACCTGATTTGTGACCTAGGATGTGATCTATTCTGGAGAATGTTCCATGGGCACTAGAGAAGAATGTGTATTCTGTTGCTTTGGGATGGAAAGTCCTGCATATATTTGTGAAGTTCATTTGGTCCAGTGTGTCATTTAATGTCTTTATTTCCTTGTTGATCTTTTGCTTAGATGATGTCCATTTCAGTGAGGGGGTGTTAAATTCCCCTACTATTATTGTACTGTTGTCAATGTGTTTCTTTGGTTTTGTTATTAATTGGCTTATATAAGTGGCTGCTCCCATGTTAGGGGCATAGATATTTACAATTGTTAGATCTTGTTGGATAGACCTTTTCAGTAGGATATAGTGTCCTTCCTCATCTCTTATTACAGTCTTTGGTTTAAAATCTAATTTGTCTGATATAAGGATTGCCACCAGCTTTCTTTTGTTGTCCATTAGCATGGTAAATGGTTTTCCACCCACTCACTTTCAATCTGGAGGTGTGTTTGGGTCTAAATGAGTCTCTTGCAGGCAGCATATCGATGGGTCTTGTTTCTTTATCCAATCTGATAGCCTGTGTCTTTTGATTGGGGCATTTAGCCCATGTACATTCAGGGGAACTATTGAAAGATACGAATTTTGTGCCATTGTATTGCCTATGAGGTGACTGTTACTGTATATTGTCTGTGTTCCTTTCTGGTCTAGTTGCTTTTAGGCTCTCTCTTTGTTTAGAGGACCCCTTTCAATATTTCTTGTAGGGCTGGTTTTGTGTTTGCAAATTCCTTTAATTTTTGTTTGTCCTAGAAGCTTTTTCTCTCTCCTTCTATTTTCAATGACAGCCTAGTTTTATATAGTATTCTTGGCTGCATATTTTTCTCATTTCGTCCTCTGAATCTATCATGCCAGTCCTTTTTGGTCTGCCAGGTCTCTGTGGATAGGTCTGTTGCCAGTCTAATGTTGCTACCATTGTAGGTTACATATCTCTTCTCCCAAGGTGCTTTCAGGTTTTTCTCTTTGTCTCTGAGACTCATAAGTTTTACTATTAGATGTTGGGCTGTTGACCTATTTGTATTGATTTTGAGGGGGGGTTCTCTGTGCCTCCTGGATTTTGATGCCTGTTTCCTTCCCCAAATTACGGAAGTTCTCTGCTATAATTTGCTCCACTCTACCTTCTGCTCCCCTCTCTCTTCTTCTTCTGGGATCCCAATTATTCTAATATTGTTTTGTCTTATGGTCTCGCTTATCTCTCGAATTCTGTCCTTGTGATCCAGTACTTGTTTATCTCTCTTTTTCTCAGCTTCTTTATTTTCCATCATTTGGTCTTCTATATCACTGATTCTCTCTTCTGCCTAATTTATCCTAGCAGTTAGCGCCCGCATTTTTTATTGCACCTCATTTAATAGCCTTTTTAATTTCAACTTGGTTAGATTTTAGTTATTTTATTTCTCCAGAAAGCGTTTCTCTAGTAACTTCCATGCATTTTTCAAGCCCAGCTAGTATCTTTAAAGTCATGAGTCTGAACTCTAGATCTGACATCATACTATTGTCCATATTGAGTAAGTCCACGGCAGTAGATACTACCTCTTGTTCTTTTTGTTGAGGTGATTTTTTCCATCTTATCATTTTGTCCAGAAGAGAATAGATGGATGTGGGAACAAAATGGTAACAGGGTAACTACGTCCCCAGAAAATATACTGTAAACAAATCAGAAAAGACCTGAAGCAGGGGAAAAGAAAGGGAAAGAAAAAAGAAAAAAAAAAAAAAGAAAAAGAAAAAGATAAAAACAAACAAAAACAGAACAAAACAAAACAAAAACAGAATATGATCAAATATGATCAGGCTGGTGCATAGATCAGTGCTACACACTAGATTTTGGGTGTATTTTGTTCTGTTAGAAGAAAGTGACTGCCAAAATTTTAAAGAAAGCAAAACTTATATATGTACAAAAATAATGGTCAATATGATGAAGGGATGGAATATGACTGTAAAGATGAAAATTATAAAAATATTTTTTAAAAGGAATTGATAAGAAGTTGTTTGAAAAAAGAAAGTAGAGGATTTAAAAAAATAAAGAAAGAAAAAAACAGGGAGAGAATGTGATCAGGCAGGAGAGTAGAACAAAGACATACACTACAGATTTAGGGTATATTTTGATCTGTTAGAAGAAACTGTATCCCAAAATTTTAAAGAGAGCACAACTTATATATATATGTCAAAAATAATGGTAACTACTATGAAGGGATAGAATATGACTCTAAAAATGAAAAATAAAAATGTTTTTAAAAAAGGGATTGATAAGATTTTGGTTGAAAAAGGGAAAAAGAAAAATTCACACAAAAAAAAACAGTTAAAAAAATTTACTGTGAAGAGTAAAGAATCATGGTAAAAAGCCATGAATTCTATGTTCAGTATTCCCCTAGCGCTGGAGTTCTGCTGTTCTCATTGCTCCATAAACTTGGTCTTGGCTGGCTCTTCTTGCTGATATGGGGGAGGGTCCTATTGCCATGGTTCCCAAATGTCTTTGTCGGAGGCGGAATTGCCCCGCCCTTGCTGGGGTCTGGCTAAGTAATCTGCTAGGGTTTGCTCTCCGGAGCTTTTGTTCCCTGCAAGCTTTCAGTACAGTTTTGGAGGAGGAGAGTGAAAATGGCAGCCTCCCAATCTCTGCCCCATTCCTCAGTGTGCCCCCAGAGAAAAGCAGTCAGTCACTCCCATCTCCCCAGTCTCCAGCCACGCTCCATGCTCACCTGGCCTGTGAAGGAACATTTCAATCTCTGGCACCTGACCCCATGTGGGGATTCCCCAGCAGATCCATGAGGTGTGCTCCTGTACCACTCCTCCCAGAGGAGGAAGGGGAGTGTCCCTGGATCTGCCACTTGTTTGGACCCTGCTGGAAGAGCAGTGGACCGACACTGTGCTGGGGATCACAGTTTATGGCAACCCCAACCTGAGAGCCTGCTCCTGAGCTCCGTCTCTGCAGCCAGCTTCCCCACTCTGATACCTGGGAGCTCTTCTGCACTCAGACACCCCGGATCTTTCTGTGACCCCGAGGGTCCTGAGACCACACTGTCTCGCGAGGGTTCCACCGCCTGCTTAGCCACTGGAGCGACGTCCCTCAGCGGAGCAGACTTATAAAAGTTCCAATTTTGTGCTCCGGCTCTATCACTTGCCAGAAGCCGCGGAGGGAGGCCCCCTCTCCCCCCTGACTATCATCCTGAATATCGCATCAGATTCATTTCTCCAAAGGTCCTACCTTCCAGAAAGTGGTTGCTTTTCTGTTCAGAGAGTTGTTGCTGTTCTTTTCTTCGATCTCCTGTTGAGTTTGTAGGTGTTCAGAATGGTTTGATGCAGCTGAATTCCTGAGACCAGACGAAATCCAGGTCTCCTACTCCTCCGCCCTCTTGCTCCGTGCCTTACGTTTCCATTTTTTAATGTCATTTTCAATTCCTTTCATCAATATTTTATACTTTTGAGAGTATAGATTTTTCACTTCCTTGGTTAAACTTATTTCTAGTATTTTGTAATTTTTGGTACAGTTGTAAATAAGACTGTTGATTTTTCTTTCTGTTACTTCATTAGTAGTGCATAGAAATTCAATAGACTTCTCTTTATTAGTTTTGTATCCAGTGACTTTCCTGAATTTATTTACCCTAGTAGTTTTTGGTGGAGTCTTTATGATTTTCTATATTTAGTATCAGGTCATCTGCAAGTTGTGACAGTTTTACTTTATCTAACCACCTTGGGTGCCATTTTTTTCTTCCTTTTCTGATTGCTGTGACTAGGACTTTCAGTACTATGTTGAACAAAAGTGATGAGAGTAGACATGTTTGTCTTGTTCTTGATCTTTGAAGAAAATCTGTGCTTTTCCACCATTGAGTATGATGTTACTGTGGGCTTTTCATATATAGCCTTTACTAAGTTGAGATGTGTTCCCTCAAAACCTACTTCATTGAAGACTTTATCATAAAAGAATATTGTACTTTGTCAAGTGCTTTTTCTGGCTCTATAGAGACGAGTATATAGTTTTTATTCTTTCCTTTACTATTGTGCTGTATTTGTTGATTAGTTGACAAAATATTGTGCCACACTTGTATCCCTGGAATAAATATATCTTGATTGTAGCAAATGATTTTTTAAAATATATTGATGGATTTGGTTTCCTAATATTTTGAGGAGGATTTTTGCACCTGTTTCTCAGAATTATTGGCCTGTAGTTTTCTTTGTTTGTAGTGTCTTTATCTTGTTTGTTATGAGTGTAATGCTGGACTCATTTGAATAAATTTGGGGGCATTCCTTCCTCTTCTATGTTTTGGAATAGTTTGAGAATAATGGGTTGACTCTTTTTATTTCTTCATTTTTTTAAATTTTAATTTATTATGTTATGTTAGTTACCATACAATACATCATTAGTTTTTGATGTGGTGATCCACACTCCATTATTTTCGTATAACACCCACGCTCCATGCAGTACTTGCCCTCCTTAATACCCATCACTGGGCTAACCCATCCCCCCGCCACCCTCCCCTCTAACCCTCAGTTTGTTTCTCAGATGCCATAGTCTCTCATTGTTCATCTCTCCCTCCACTTCCCAACCTTCACTTTTCCCTTCCTTCTCCTAATGTCCTCCATGCTATTCCTTATGTTCCACAAATAAGTGAAACCATATGCTAATTGACTTTCTCTGCTTGACTTATTTCACTTAGCATAATCTCTTCCAGGCCCATCCATGTTGATGTAAAAGTTGGGTATTCATCTTTCTGATGGCTAGTAATATTCCATTGTATATACGGACCACATCTTCTTTATCTATTCATCTGTTGAAGGGCATCTCAGCTTTTTCCAGTTTGGCTATGGCGGACATTGCTGCTATGAACATTGGGGTGCATATGGCCCTTCTTTTCACCACATCTGTGTCTTTGGGGTAAATACCCAGGAGTGCAATTGCTGCATCATAGGGTGGCTCTATTTTTAAATTTTTGAGGAACCTCCACACTGTTTTCCAAAGTGTTTTACCAACTTGCATTCCCACCAACAGCGTAAGAGGGTTTCCCTTTCTCCACAACCTCTCCAACATTTGTTGTTTCTTTCCCTCTCCATTTTTGCCATTCTAACTGGTGTAAGGTGGTATCTCAATGTGGTTTTGATTTGGATTTCCCTATGGCTAATGATGATTAACAGTGTTTCATGTGTCTGTTAGCCATTTGTATATCTTCTTCAGAGAAGTGTCTGTTCATCTCTTCTGCCCATTTTATTGCTTGATTATTTGTTTTTTGGGTGTTGAGTTTGAGAAGTTCTTTATAGATCTTGGATACCAGCCTTTTAGCTGTAGTGTCCTCTGCAAATATCTCTCCCCATTCTGAGAGTTGCCTCTTTGTTTTGTTGACTGTTTCCTTTGCTGTGCAGAAGCTTTTTATTTTTATGAAGTCCCAAGAGTTCACTTTGTTTTTGTTTCACCAGCCTTTGGAGATATGTCTTGAAAGAAGCTGCTGTGGCCAATGTCAAAGAGATTACTGCCTATGCTCTCCTCTTGGATTTTGATGGATTCCTGTCTCACACTGAGGTCTTTCATTGATTTTGACTTTATCTTTATGAATGGTGTTAGAGAATGGTCACGTTTCATTCTGCACGTGGCTGTCCAATTTTCCCAGCACCAATTATTGAACAGACTTTTTTCCATTGCATGTTTTTTCCTGCTTTTTCAAAGATTATTTGACCATAGAGTCGAAGATTATTCGACCATTATCTGGGCTCTCTATTCTGTTCCATTGGTCTAGATGTCTGTTTTTGTGTCAGTTCCATGCTATCCTGGTGATCACAGCTTTGTAATAAAGGTTGAAATTGGGCAACGTGATGCCCCCAGCTTTGGTTTTCTTTTTCAACATTTCCTTGGCGATTCGGGTCTTTTCTGATTCCATACAAATTTTGGTATTGTTTGTTCCAGCACTTTGAAAAATGTCATTGGAATTTTGATCAGGATGGCATTGAAGGTATAGATTGCTCAAGATAGCACAGACATTTTGTTTAAAGATTTTTATTTATTTTTTTATTTGACAGAGAGAGACACCGTGAGAGAGGGAACACAAGCAAGGGGGAGTGGGAGAGGGAAAAGCAGGCTTCCCTCAGATCAGAGAGCCTAATATGGGACTCGATCCCAGGACCCTGGAACCATGACCTGAGCTGAAGGCAGTTGCTTAACAATTGAGCCACCAGGCGCCCATTAGCACAGACATTTTAACAATGTTTATTCTTCCGATCCATGAGCATGGAATATTTTTCCATCTTTTTGTGTCTCCTTCAATTTCTTTCATGAATGTTCTGTAGTTCCTAGAGTAAGATCCTTTACCTCTTTGGTTAGGCTTATTCCAAGGTATCTTATGGTTTTTCATGCTATTGTAAATGGAATCGTTTCTTTAATTTCTCTTTCTACAGTTGCGTTGTTAGTGTATAAGAAAGCAACTGATTTCTATGCATTGATTTTGTATCCCGCCACATGACTGAATTGCTGGATGGGTTCTAGTAATTTGGGGATGGAGTCTTTTGGGTTTTCCACATAAAGTATCATGTTGTCTGCGAAAAGAGAGAGTCTGACTTCTTCTCTGCCAATGTGAATACCTTTTATTTCTTTTTGTTGTCTGACTGCTATTGCCAGGACTTCTAGTACTATGTTGAACAATAGCAGCGAGAGTGGGCATCCTTGACGTGTTCCTGATCTTAAGGGAAAAGCTCTCAGCTTTTCCCCATTTAGGATGATATTCACTATGGGTTTTTCATAGATGGATTTTATGAGCTTGAGGAATGTTCCCTCTATCCCTATACTCTGAGGAGTTTTAATCAGGAAAGGATGTATTTTGTTAAATGCTTTTTCTGCATCAATTGAGAGGGCCATATGGTTCTTCTCCCTCCTCTTATTAATGTGTTCAGTCACATGGATTGATTTGCGAATGTTGAACCATCCTTGCATCCCAGGGATAAATCCCACTTGGTCGTGGTGGATGATCCTTTTAATGTATTGTTGGATCCAAATTAATAAAATTATGAATGAAAGTGGAGAGATCATGACTAACACCACGGAAATAGAAACAATTATTAGAAATTATTATCAGCAACTGTATGCCAATAATTTGAGCAACCTGGAAGAAATGGATGCCTTCCTGGAAACCTATAAACTGCCAAGACTGAAACAGGAAGAAATTGACAACCTCAATAGGCCAACAACCAGTAATGAAATTGTAGCAGTGATCAAAAACCTCCCAAAAACAAGAGTCCAGGGCCTGATGGGTTCCCTGTGGAATTGTACTAAATATTCAAAGAAGAAATAATACCTATTCTCCTGAAGCTGTTTCAAAAAATAGAAACAGAAGAAATGATTCCAGACTCATTCTATGAGACCAGCATTCCCTTAATCCCCATTCAGGCAACAATCCCATCAAAAAGGAGAATTTCAGACCAATATCCCTGATGAATATAGATTCCAAAATCCTCAACAAAATCCTAGCTAATTAGATCCACATTTGTAGTTTTAAGTGCAACTTAAAAGAATAGGTATTAGGGGTGGTTCCAAGATGGAGGGGTAGTAGGAGAACTTGAATTTGCCTCCTCCTTAGAATACAGCTAGATGAAACTTCAACTATTTTGAACAACTAGGAAAAGGATCAGAGGATTACGAAAACCATCAGCACAGTTGTGGTGAGTGAATTTGGCCCAAGCAAGGTTCAGAGCCCTGAACTGGGAGATTGGGTAGCCACAGGGCTGGGAATGGGTGGAAGCCTGGTTCACAGAACAAAGTCAGGAAGAGGGAGAAAGTTGGAAAGATTGCAGTGGATTGTGACCCCTCAATAAGCTGTGGTGAGTAGATCCATAGGTTGCTCAGGGAGAGATTGCTCCCCTTTCTGGTGGGCACTTTAGGAGCATATTTGTCCACTCTGGAGATGCAGGGACACCCAGGGAGCCATTGAGGAGAGCTCTTCAGTGAGGTCAAAGGGGAACACAGAGGGGAGAAAACCCCTTAAATTTTGGGTGTGAGCCACAATAGGCTTAAACATACCTTTGCAGCTGCTTTTCTGGGACTGGCTGGGCATAAGACAAAGACTGGAGTGAATCCCTAATAAAATGGCTGCTGCTTTTTGCTCTGAGCTA
>NW_023270878.1:0-10287 GCF_011800145.1 Mirounga leonina
CTTAACCAACTGAGCCACCCAGGCGCCCAAACTCTAGTTTTAACTGTAGTTCTGTGAACTTAGGGAAAGTTCTTAACCTCTCTGGACCTTAATATTCTCATCTTAAAATTTTTTCTACAAGGAAGGGTTGTGGTGATTTTTAAGGGAGATTGTGTGGGTGAAGCTGCTGATGTTTTCTAGGCTCTAAAGAAAATGGTTACTTTCTTTTCTCATCATAGACTATAGAAGAGTAAAATAACTTTAAGCTAATGAGATTGTGAAATGTTCAGAGAAGACAGGAACTGTAACTGCCACTTCCCAGTCTTGGGTTAAGGAGAAATATGCCCTAGAGCTCTGTCTTAGGAATGGGGAAGAAAGGATGACCGGAGAAATGACTTACCCTCCAAACACTTGGGAGTGGATTACCCCTGAGACTAAAGCAGCCCTCAGCTTAGCTGAATTCTCATTCTGCTATTCTCTGAGGCATTCTGGAAGCAAGTAGGAAGAGTACTCTTTAGCAGAAATCATTGGACCACAGTAGACTGAAAGAGGATGCCCCACTTTTGCTATTTCTTCTCTGTTGAACAGCTTGGAGCAGAGTGCCTACATGGCAAGATAAAGTTTAAGACATGAGCTTATGTTTTGTTCTCCTTGTTTTCTCTTTCTGTTTCAAGAAGGTAATTGAGACTTCACTTTCTCTTGCTTCCAGGGAAATGTGCTTTGAAGTTGATTGAAGGAAGCACGTTATAGTGGGTTGGGTTTCTGTGATCTCGCCAGGAATTAGGGAGAGAAGTGAGTGTCTGTGGGAGCAGGGAGGCCAAATCTCTAAGAGGAAAGAAGTAGACCCAGGACTAGAAAGGGACAGGGGTTGGTGGTCTTGTAAACCTAAGGACCCATGTCTTCACAGTCCTTAGAGGTGGTGGGACCCCGGAGGAAGGTGGCCATGAGGGGCTACAAAGGTTAGGCTTCAGGTTCCAGAGCTACCAGGTCCAGCCAAGGATCTCACATCCAAACCTGGCCTGTGAAACAGATGCTCTTGGTGCTCTGCCCACAACTCCAGACCCCATCCCTTCAGTGTGTTCCTGTGGGCTTCTGACCTCCAGTATGTACATCTCTTTGCCATAGGTGTTCCTCTAAAGTCTTGGAAGTTTGCTCTGCTCTCCATCAGAGTAGGCCAAAAGTGCCAGGGTTAACACCTCCAGGAAGGGCCCTCTTTCAATGACTCCAGCAAGCTGAAGTATAAATGCCTCAGCTCCCTTGCCACTTAGGATAACTTTGAAGAGTGTATTTTGCAGTGTTTTCCATAATTTCCCCACAGGGTTAAGCTGCAGTTGTCCAATCATTTAATTGCTGTCTTTGCTTCCTTGCCTCACTTCCTCCCTCCCAATACCAGTGCTACCCACACCTCTCGAATGAACTACCTGCTCTCAAGTCCTTATCTCAGAGCCTGCTTCCAGAGAACCCAAAATGAAGCATCAGGGAAGCAAGGGAGGGCCCCTCCCCTCATAAACAAGGACATTGAACACATCAGCAGTGACCAGCGTAGGCCAAAGACTGGAGGAGTTTTCCTGAATCTTCTGTTGTGAGACAGATCTTGGCACCTTCACATATCTCAGGAGTGAGTAGAGTGTAGCGAGGTGGGTGGTAAGGGTCCCACCTAAATGACTGCCAGAAAAGCTGGGTGTTCTGTCTAAACACATCCTTCCTGCTTATCTCCATCTTTCATTGTCTCTGACCTATTTTACAACTTTGGAAGTTGCAAGAAACTGATGCTAGGGCAAGGATTATTGTCTATAGAAACGCAAATTAGCCATGTCTGGTGCGATGCAATTGCTTATTGCTATATGGACGGATCCATTTTGTGCCTATTTGCAAATTCACTTTGGCATTCCTTACCGGCCTACACAGGTGTGTTTCTTTGAACTCTTCTAACACCTTCCTGGTTCTCTCATCATTTAGTGACTCATATAAAATTTTCAACACATGCTCATTTTATATTTGTATGAAAGCCATAATTGTACCTTTTAAAAAAATTACCCTTTAACAGGATTAAGATTAAAATTCTCTCTGGCCTGGTGTGATGGGGGTAGAGTCAGATTTAAGGAGGCTTCTGGCAGGATGCACAGGAGCTCAGTAACACTGGTTGTTGAACCCTTCAGGGAGGGAAACTGTAATTCTGGACTGAGGTGGAAGGGGACACTTTTGTTCCTTTTGAATTTTGAATTATTATCTATTCAAATGAATTAAAATTGTGAAGAAAAAGCTAAATAAATTTATTTTAATAAAATTTATAAAAGTTTAAGAAAATTTATAAATAAAATTTTAATTAAATTCTAAAAATTAAATTAATAAAAAAAAACCACCAAAACCTAAAAAAAAAATTATGTCTCCAGCTCCCTCTGGGTCATGAGTTTGGAGTGGAGGAGTGGGAGAGAGAGTGGACAAGTCTACTTATTTTGGCTATTAGGGTTTCTTTGTGGAAATTTTTTTTTTTAGATTATTTATTTATTTGAGAGAGAGTGAGCGAGAGGTGGGGGGAAGGGGCAGAGATAGAGGGAGAGAGAGAAACCTCAAGCAGACTCCCAGCAGAGTGCAGAGCCCGACTCAGGGCTCATCCCAGGACTGAGATCATGACCTGAGAGGAAATCAAGAGCCAGCAGCTCAACCGACTGAGCCACCCAGACTCATCTGTGGAAACTTTTTGGAAGTATTACAAGGTTGAAAGATAGAGAGAGAGAGAAAGAGATTACTACACATATTTGGACTAAGATAATCTTCGCAATTGTGCACATGTGTAGTAGATAGAATTCTCCACAAATTTGGGGTGCCCCAGACGGTTATTTTGGTTTTTCTAAATCATTTTGCCATGTTCATTTTTCTAAGAAGTAACACATGAAAACAGTGCAAAATTCAAAAAGCATACAAGTTATAAAGTAAAAAAGAAAGCATATCAGTAGGTAACATTTTTTTATTTCAAAAAATCATGCAATTATTTTTGATTCCAGTGTAACTGTGCTTATTTTAGAATAACCGTAATGTTCCTCTCCTCACATCATTAGAAAAAGAGCTGCTCTGGGGAGGTTGACTGTGCCCGTCTCTTCTTTTCCCAGCACCTGGGACAGAACCCCACAACTCCGGGGCCCCTCCCCCACCTGACAAAACCAGCCAACCTCCTCGCTGAGTGTTTATTATTTTACCTTTGTTGGGAACTAAGTGAAGTAGTGAAAGTCATACAGCCTTCGTTAGCTGATTGGAAAGAAAAAAGTTGTTTTAATTTTATTGCAGTTGAAACAATTAACTATATATATATATTTTTTTGGTCAACATTTAATAGTTGAATAGCTTATTCAGTAGTTGGTTAACGTCCACATTCTGATGATAAAAACAAATCTAATTCTAGGTTCGACTAATTGTCGAATGCTTTAGAAAGGTAATGTGCTTATATAAATGCTTAACAACTATAATGTGGTGTTGGTTTTGTTTTTGTTTTCTTACGAGTAGGGATTCCAATTTTCCTTTTGATTAACTGGATAAAATAAAGTAATAACATTGATTTTTATTATAGGATGCTAACTACCTGCCGAAATGGCATGATACTTAAACTAAAATGGTGCGTGGAGGTTGGATTTTTCCCAATTCTTATTGATGTGTAAAGGCAATTGAAATGTTTACCAGAGTCTGGGGCTTGAGTTTTAATCTAGAATACTCATAATTCACCTTAGTTTCTAATTTTTTTTTATCCAAATAGCTTCACCTTAAATTGCAGAGTTCTCTTTAATTGCATCTTATAGTTCTTTCCTCTGGGTAATGGCATTAGTTTTAAGTGTTTCTGAAAAATAATTTATTCATCGGAACAGATAGTGGAAATTATACCTTTAGTTAGACTTTACGCATACACATATATTTACTTAGTTTAAAATTTTGTGTAAGTACTCATACATTCAGAAATTATAACAGATCTAAGTGTCTAAGTCTCCATTTTATTTATCTGTAAAATTGAGATATTAGTAACTGCCTCATAGATTGGTTGAAAGGATGAGATGACATATCTATGTAATACGCTTAGAATATTGCCTACAGAAAGTAAGTGCTCCATGAATGTGATTATAATAATTATTATTAGTGGTAGTAGTATCATTTTAATTGTACTGGTGAAAGATTTGGGTGATGGAAGACTTCTAGAAGAAGGTGATATTGAAGCTAAATTTTGAAGCTGGAGAAAGAAGAAAGAAAGGATAAATGAAGTGGAAGAAAGGCATGGAGGGGCAAAAAGCAACAGAAAGTTCCAACAATATATATGGGGAATGGAAGGTGGGGGAGGCAGATAACACCAAGAATGGGCTCAGTTAATGCATTTGAAATTTATACTAAAAATAAAAATTTATCCTGAAAATCAAGCCATTAAAAGTCTCAGCAATAAATAAGATAGATATTCATTAGCATTTATCCTGAAGAAATAATAAAGCAGGTACCCAAAGATATGCTTTCAAGAATGTTCATATAAAGTGTTGCTGATATATCAAAAATTTGGGAACCATGTAAACATTTAGCAATGGAGAATATTTATTAAATAAGTTGCCAAAGTCATGATGATGTTTATGTGCGTTTATCTGTTAGCCTGAAAAGTTGTGCATATCCTATTGAGTAAAAAACCAAACAGGTTTTAAAATAGTTATGGTATCGTTTTATAAAAATACATATGGATGTATGTGTTGGTGTGCTGGGAAGCATCTGGAAGGATATACATGAAAATGTTAACGGTAGTTATCTCTTCGTTGTGGAATTCTGGGTGATTTAGAAGCTTAATCATTTTAATTTTCCTTATCTATTTTCCCAGTCATCGCATAATGAATACGAATTAAAGATTTGATTGAACAACAAAAGGGAAGGAAAGTGGTTATATTCGGTCGTACTAATGTTGTTCATAAATTAAGGGCACAACTCTTTTGTATGAGAGAGGACAATCTCCTAAGTCGTGCTGGGGAAAGCAGATTGCAGTGAGTGGGAGGATCCCGAATGAAGAGTCAGCATAACCTCCTGGAACTGAAAGAAGGAAAAGAAACTCCGGAGCATCTAGAGGAAGACATGGGTTAAGGGAGGATTTTGAAACGGTGAGGAGGAGGAGCCCTTACAAGCTTACATCCTACTGCATTTATTCTTCCTGAAACCCACTTACCTTCTCCCTTTCTTGACAAATCTCCATATTGAGACAGAGGTCCTCAGCTGGCCTGCTGCTGGCCGATTTCCAACTTTCTGGTGTACTGCCAAATTTTGATCAAAGTGTAAATATGTATTTTTGCTATAACCGCATGTATCATGGCAAGGTCTTTTAGGTAGGGATGGAGGTGACCTTCTAACTGAAACAAATCCCAGCTCCGTGTTACCTCTGAATTTGTTTTTTTTAAAGATTTTATTTATTTATTTGAGAGAGAGAGAATGAGAGATAGAGAGCACGAGAGGGAAGAGGGTCAGAGGGAGAAGCAGACCCCCCGCTGAGCAGGGAGCCCGATGCGGGACTCGATCCCGGGACTTGAGGATCATGACCTGAGCCGAAGGCAGTCGCTTAACCAACTGAGCCACCCAGGCGCCCACCTCTGAATTTTATACACTTATGCAACAGCATTACAAGCCTCAAATCCAGAGATGCAGGTATATGAGTTCTATGTGTGTCATTTAGGAGCCTTGTTATAATTTTGGGCAGGTCCTGGAACTAACAGGACCTTCAGTTTCACTTACAGTGAAACAAGCTAGTGTAAATGAAAATGTCTATCGTGGAAGGTAGTTTCAGGTTTAAAAACCACGATGTCTGTGGAGGTGCTTAGGAAACACCAAATCTAACACACGTTTACAGAGCACCAGTACGTGTGCCATAGGTCATGTGCTACATGGTAAAATTGAAATAACCTACAGGTGTAATGATCGTATGTGGTCCCCTGAGCACATGGCACTGTTGCTAACCAGTATCTCCCCCTACCACACTATTGCATGCATATGGCTTGCAATTCCTGTGTTTTGAAGTGTAAGTCATTGACTTGTTGATGCAGGTCACAATTTATAGATTGAATAGATACTGAGTTCCAGGAACTGATTCAACGAGAGCTTAGGAGTGAATTTTACAGTGATTTTTTCAGAAATAGCAAGAATTTTTTTTTTTTTTTTTTTTTTTTTTTTTTGTCACCGGCATGTGGTTTTTTAGGAGCTAGACATTTTTTATGTTCCCCCTTAAGAGGGGGTGGTAGAGAATGATGATCTGTGAATTGGTTGTGACTGTTGAAGGGTTAATGCTCATCCACTGCTTCACATGTTGGAAAAGGCCCTTCCGTTATAGCACGTGGTGCCAGTCACCACCATCCTCAGGAAGTGGTAGCCCTTTCTGATGCTTTGGGGTGACACGAGCAGGGAACAGCCATGGTTCTGACTTAGTGACTTGGGCAGGGGATATTTTGAAGTGCTCTGAAAGTAAATTTCCAGGCCCTTGTTTTTAGAAAATTAACAGAAGCTTATAGATAAGGCTCATTCCACAGTGCACCAGTGTCTTTGGATGACAGCTTTGGCTTTTCCAGTGCCTTCACATAATAATAACTGCCACCTCCATAAACACTAACTCTATGGCAAACACCATTCCAAATGCTTTACATGTATGAACCAACTTAATCTTCACCAGAACCTTCTGATGTAGGATCTTTGCTTTGCCCTGTTTCAAATAAGGTCACGTACCTAGTAGGTGACAGAGATGGGGTTTGAACCCAGTCAGTCTGGCTCTTGAACCTGAACTCTTAATCATGATCCTGAGTTTTCTTCCAAATTTAATCTTCACAACGGCCTTTGAAGTAGTCAAGATAGATTTTATTATTGTCATGTTTTTGGTTAAGAAACTAAAGTTTTGATGAACTTAAGGGACTCAACTCAATTAAAATCAGTATTCCAGGGCCTGCCAAACCTAGTGCAAATCTCTCTTCTCTGCACTAGAACCTGATTAATTCTTTTGATTGCCAGGAGACGGAAGCAAGGCAAAGAGCTTTATGCATACAATTCTAGGCTGTGATATTCAGTTATTACCTCTTGCTGGGGGTGGGTTGTAATCTTCCCATGTCAAATGTTTCTGAGCCCCAGTGCTGCTCAGTGCACAGGTGGAGGATCGTGAGTGGGGAGGGGAACATCAGTGAGATCTTGCCTGAAGCCTGGAGCCAAGACCTTGGAGGGACTGGCCCTCTAAGAGTAGGAGATACACAGCTGCCTTTAAAAGTTTTCCCTAGGATTATAAATTGTGGGCCCACGTTGACATCTGATTGGAACTTACATTTTTCTTTTCTGAGGATATAGGTAAGCAGGCCAGATTTCTAAACAAAGGGGCTTTTTAGCCAGGAAATTTGCAGATGTTATTTGCTTTCCTCTCTCACTGCAGATGTGTGGCCTTTCTTTTAGGAGGGGACACAAAGACCTTGGCATTCCCTACTTTCAAGATCAATAGCACCTGTCTAGCAGGTCCTTCTGTGCCTAGGCAAAGGGAAACCACAATGGTCTTCTACTGCAATGTGGGTCTTCGGAGGATTTTCCATCACAGTCACAAGACTGGTAATTAATGGAGTCAGGACAGGAGCCCAGTGCTTTGGACCTCTCCTCTGTTGTTACTTCTCTGACCTCATGGTACCTCTATTGAAACTTTTGAAATGTATGTATTTATTTATTTGAAAACTTTGTTGTTTCACCTTTCACATTTACTTTTTTTTAAAAAAGTGGAATTGCTTATTTTTATTGACATGCTGTTGACAAACAATATATTTTTTTAAGATTCTATTTTTTGACATTTTATTTATTTATTTTTATTACTGTCTGACAGCGAGAGAGGGAACACAAGCAGGGTGAGTGGGAGAGGGAGAAGCAGGCTTCCCGCGGAGCAGGGAGCCCGATGTGGGGCTCGATCCCAGGACCCTGGGATCATGACCTGGGCCGAAGGCAGACGCTTAACAACTGAGCCACCCAGGCACCCCGACAAACAATACTTTTTTTTTTTTTAAAGATTTTATTTACTTATTTGAGAGAGAAAGAGACAGAGAACAAGTTGGGGGGAGGGGCAGAGGCAGAGAGAGAAGCAGACTTTCCACTGAGCAAGAAGCCTGACTCGGGGCTTGATCCCAGGAACGCTGAGATCATGATCTCAGCCAAAGGCAGCCGCTTAACCGACTAAGCCACCCATGCGCCCCAACAGACAATATTATATCGGTTTTGAGCGTACAACATAGTGGTTCAACATTTATATACATTACAAAATGATCACCACAATAAATCTAATGCTGAGAGAAAAAACTCTCTAAGGGCCTGAGATATAGGGGAAGGCTTTTTAGATTTCTTTCTAAGCCAGTGTGACTATACATTAACTTTGTTTAAACCAAAAGCCTCATTTATGGCCCACCCAGCATACATTGTACACCTGCTTTGTCAATGAGTAGTCTAAAGGAAGACCATCTTGTCCCTAAGATATCGATCAGTGCTCCTACTCCCTGCATTCCCTGACATGAAACTTATGCTTTCTGCCTATATGCTAATCTATAATCTTTTCAGCTTTCACAACGTTTAAAAAAGTATATAATCCTGTAAAAACTGTCATTCTCCTGAGTACTTTCTTTCCTGTGAAGAGTATGTTTCCTGTGCCCCTGTCCTAACTTGGGTTTGAATCAAACTTTCCTTACTTTTAGAGATTCTAAAAGGTCTGTTCATTTTGTGGTTATCATCTGTCACCATATAAAGTTGTTAAATGCAATTAAATATGCTGTGCATTGTATCCCTGTATCTTATTTCTTTTATAGCTGAAAGTTTTTACCTTTTAATTTCCTTCCCCTATTTCGCCCATCCTCCCACCCCTCTTTTCCTTTGGCAACCACCAGATCGTTCTCTGTATTTATTTTTGTTTTGTTTTGTTTGTTCATTTGTTTTGCTTTTTAGATTGCCTAAATAAAATGAAATCATACAGTATTTTTCTTTCTCCATCTGACTTATTTCACCTCGCATAATGCCCTCTAGGTCCATCGGTTTTGTTGCAAATGGCAAGATTTCATTCTTTATTATGGCTGAGTAATATTCCATTGTATATATATTCCATTTTATTTATTTATTTGTTTGTTTATTTATTATTTACTTAACTTTTTTTTAAAGATTTTTATTTATTTATTTAACAGAGATAGAGAGCGCAAGTAGGCAGAGCGGCAGACAGAGGGGGAGGGAGAACCAGGCTCTCTGCCGAGCAGGGAGCCCGATGCGGGGCTCGATCCCAGGACCCTGGGATCATGACCTGAGCTGAAGGCAGCCGCCCAACCGACTGAGCCACCCAGGCGCCCCTATTTACTTAACTTTTAAGTAGGCTCCATGCCCAGCATGGAGCCCAATGCAGGACTTGAATTCACAGCCCTGATATTAAGACCTGAGCCAAATCAAGAGTTGGATGCTTCACTGACTGAGCCACCCAGGCGCCCCATATACTACATTTAAAAAAAAAAAACTGAAGCATAGTTGGCACACTATGTTGTATTAGTCTCAGGTGTACAACATAGTGGTGCCACAGTCTATATGTTATGTTGTGCTCACCTCAAGTGTAGCTACCATCTGTCACCACACAATGCTATTGCAGGACCAATGACTATATTCCCTATGCTGTGCATTTTATCCCTACAACTTATTCATTCCATAATCTCCCTATACAACTTCACTCATTTTGCTCATTTCCCAACCCCCTGAACATAATTTTAGTGTAACTGCTGATAGTTCTTCTGTTGCAATAGAGATACCTCAGCGGTTTCTCCAGCATGTAGGTTTTGGTGTCTGGCTTGGCTACTTTATACAAATTCCTACCCCCCCCCACCAAGTTTCTCTGTAAAATAAAACCTATTTCATGAGGTTACTGTGAGGACTAATGAGTTATTACATATAAAGCATAGTAAGTGCTCAGTAAATACAAACTCTTATTATTGTCAGAATAGGGAAGGAAACTGGTATCTTTTTTTTTTTTTTTTTTAAGTAGACTCCATATGCAGCTTGGAGCCCAATGCAGGGCTTGAACTCACAACCTTGAGATCAAGACCTGAGCTGAGATCAAGAGTCGGACTCTGAACTGACTGAACCACCCAGGCGCCCCAGGAACTGATATCTTTTGAGTGTCTACGGATGAGCACTGGGCTGTCGGGAGTCAGCATTTATTAGGTCCTTGAATAGTCAGGGCAGTCTTTTGAAATCGATACAATTGATGTTATTTAATTGGAACTAAGGAATCTGAAGTTTTGACAGGTGATGGATACTTACAAAGGTCATGAAGAG
>NW_023270879.1:0-197 GCF_011800145.1 Mirounga leonina
AGACATCCCTTCCTGGAGCCTGGGTCCCCACTCCACAGCCACAAGGGGCCAAGAAGACTCAGTCTCTAGCAGCTTCTGGGCTAGAGGCTGACCGCGGGTGCCTTACACAGTCTGGGGTTTCTGCTGGCCTTGCCGTTCCTCACGTTCCGGAGTTGACCTCCCAGTCGTCGCTGGAGACCTCAGGCATCATCTCAGCC
>NW_023270879.1:297-594 GCF_011800145.1 Mirounga leonina
CTGGGCACGTGGGGCGTCCCTTTGGTCTCCAGACTCAGACGTCTCTGTGTACTGACCTCACTGGAACAGCTAGGTACTCTGACAAGAAGCCACCTCTGGACTTCCAGGCAGCATGCCCCGGCCTGGAAGGACGCAGACGACCACCACGGCCCCCACTCTACACAGGAGGAAACTGCGGCAGCCTCCTCACCTCCGGCTGGTGCTTGCTTGGTGATCCATGCTTGGGTGGGGACAATAACATGCCCACCAAGCTCCTTCTAAATCTACGATGCTGTGGCTCTGGTAAGACTGCCCGGA
>NW_023270879.1:694-12347 GCF_011800145.1 Mirounga leonina
ACCAGTGTGCAGACCTCAGCCCACTCCAGCCTCTGTAGGGCCTTCGTCCCCCAGGGAGCCCGGCAGGAATTTGCCCCTCAGAACCCCTGCCATCCCTCCCTATGACCCTCATCCAGGATGGCCTCACGTCCAAGCCTGGGCAAAAGGCTCCTTCCTCCGGCTCCTCTGTAGGCTCAGGCTTTTGGTCAGATTGAGCTGGGTTCAAACCCACAGCTGGGCCATGTCACAGCCCTGTGACTGGCAAGCTCCTGTGGCAACTCCTGGGACCTCAGTTTTCTACTATGGAGATGGGGTCAGTGATTCCCACCTCAGGAGGATGGGTAGGAGTTGAAAGCAGGGAGATGAAGGTGTTTGAGTGCCGGATTTTGGGGAGAGGGGCTGCTGCCTGGAAGACAGGGGGAGGGGATGTAGAGGAGGAAAAGGCGGCCTGACCTCCTCCCAGCCACACGTGTCCCCATCACCCTCCCCTGACCTCCCCGCCATGCACTGAGACGAACACTGAAGTGGGACGTGGGGCCAAGGACGGCAGCGGGGGTATATTTCATTTCTCTCTAGTCCCCAGGTCTCCATGTCTACTCAGTCCAGCGGCCCTGCCTGGCGGGACTGGGTCTGGCCCCCGGCCTAAGAGGACGTGAGGGTCACTGATCAGGCAGTGGAGATCGGGACACGGAGGACCAAGGCCACAGCCAGGCCCTCGCGGTTGTGCAGGCCTCCTGGCAGGTGCGGTCCCACGCAGGCGCCGTCTGCTGGACTGTGTGCGCCTGCCCAGGATCCACCTGCCTCCGACCCACCGTTGGTGGGAGATCCACCCCCAACCAGAGTGCACCTGCGCCACGTCCACCCAAAAGGTGGGAGCCGACCGGCGACGCCGAGCCACGCTAATGAAGGTCCTCCTCCAAGCCCTCATGGGACAGTCGGCAAACTGAGGGGAGGAGAGGCAGGGACTGGCCTGGGACCCACCAGCTGATCAGAGGCTAGAGGAACAGGGAGGGTTCCAGCTTCCGAGGCCAAACTTCACTTCCCAGGGGGTTTCCTTTGGGAACGAAGTCCCCTAAGTCTGGGGGACCGCTGCCCATACTCCCATGTGGGGCCCTTTCCTCTGGTCATCCTCGCGCGGGCACACGTACGCACAAGGCTCTCTCAGCGCACACACACTCACACACACACACACACACACACACACAAACTCCGCAGGGGCGTCCAAGGGGGCGTGGATCCTGGAGGGGACAAGGGGGAAAGAAGGAGGAGGTTGGAGGCAGCTGGGCCGTGGGCTGTGGGCATTGTCTCCTGGGAACATGCCCGGGGCCGTAGCATGGGGCTCGGGGGAGACATGCCAGGCTGATAGCCAGGGAGTTCCCAAGATGCCCAAGGGCTGTCACAGGCACCCACATTCTCGAGACAGCCCCCTTCCTACTCAGTTCACTTGGCTGGAGATGCTGCAATCCTGCTGTATCCCGATGTTCCCAGGATGTGGTCTCAGCAAAGCCGACAGTGAGAGCCATTGCCTACACTGCAGACCTGGGGTCAGGTCCCACCCCTGACACCTCTGGCCATTTGCCTGGAGTGTCCCAAAGGGAACAGAGGGAGGCCCAGATCCAGCCAGGCCAGCCAGACACCGCTGTGATCCGACCGTGCAGCCCAGCGCCCCTCTGTGTGTGTGTGTGTGTGTGTGTGTGTGTGCAGAGGTCTCGGGCAGTGTAGCCCACCCTGAGCAGGAGCAGGGTGATGAGGGGTCAGATGCCTGGTGGGTGGATCATGTTGACACCCCGGGTCAAGGCTGGCTGGGTGGGACGGGGTGTTCTGGGGCGGCCTCCTTCTCCCCAGGTTTGATCCGGAGCCCTGTCGATACATGTCACTGCACCCCGGGCGCAGGGCTGTGCCCGCACGGGGTTGTGTCTGATCTGGGGCAGCAGTGGGGCTGGGAAGGAGGACGGTGAGGACGGCCGGGCAGGGCTGTGATTCCTCCGGGCCGGGCGCCGCTCACTGTCTTTGCAGAGCCCCATAGAAAAAAATTGGCGACAAGCTGGTCAACTGGAGCCTCACTCAAAGGCTCCCCGGTGTGGGGCACATGCACCAGGCAGTCGGTAAGGGCTGGTGCGGGCTCAGGGGGAGTGTGGGGGCGAGGGAGCTCCAGGACCCAGCTCGGGGAGGGCCGCGGGGGTCTCCTGCCCTGTCGCCATCCGGGACACTGACGACCCGGGGTGCCACGACGCCTGTGCACCTTACATGGCCATGATCTCAACCCAAGGGTTCTGGGCTGCTCCCTTCACAGACACACACAAACAGACACACACGCCAAACACACACACACACCCAGTTCTTAAAACACACACACACACACACACACACACATGGTCCTTCACCCACAGACACACACACCCGGTCCAGCCCCAGCCTTGGCCAGGTACAAAATCACCCTTCACATACATGGAAGATGTTCCGAACCAATTTGGATATTCTGTTGCACGTCAGGACACGGACAGAAATAGTCTTGCAATTTCTGTGTTGTGAATTGTCCCTCCTTTATCACAGATCAGCCCCACCGTGAACCTGAGTGGGCCCTGCCGCTGGGGGCGAGCCAGAGGCTGTGGGCGGTCCGTGCTGACAGTCTGAGGAAGCTGGTGGAGCCGGGCCAGGCCCTCTCCTGTGGCCCCTCTCCCGGAGCACCCCCAGAGGAACGCCTCCCAAGCCCATCCCACACCTGCTGCTCACCAAGGTGAGCAGGGCCCCCCGTCCCGGCCGGAGCCTCCCCCTCACCTGCATGCTGTGTGTCTCGGGCATGGCACGTCCCCTCTCCGATCCTCAGGTGTCTCCTGGGGACCCTGCGTGCCACGAGGCCAGGCCCCACACACGGGGTGCTGTCGGGCCTGTTGGGACCGCTCCCCAACCCTGGGGCCGGCCCACGGGGAGGGTCACCTGGGGCTGAGGCGTTTCCTCTTCACCGTGAAGGAGCTCTCTGCCCCAAGCCTCTATGTCCTGTGACCCGGGCAAAGCCGCATTCCTGGCTGTGAGGAGGTTTCAGATTCCTTTTGGGACTCCCATCCTGGGTGGAGCCAGAGCAGGGATCCCTGGGGGCTGGCAGAGGGGACCCAGAGACACTCCGACATCTGAAAGGTGCTGGCTGGGCTTCATCGACTCCACACATGGACAGGAAGCCCCTTCTAGACTTTTTCCATAATTCAGGGAACAGGGCAGACAAATGTTCCTGCCCCGCGGGCCTCTTTCTAGGTGGGGGTCCGCCGCTAAGCCTAGATGACAAAGCAGAGATGGGCACACGACGTGCCGTGGGACGCCCTTCCGGCCTCCCCTACATACGGATCCCTCGGCTCTCATTGTCCGAAGGATGACGGGCCCTAGGACGAAGAAGAGACCTAGTCTCCGAGGTGGTGAGGGAACGCGGGGGACCGGTCAGGTGCGGAGGCATGGGTCTCTTGCACATCTGCCGCAGGGCTGAATCATGTTCCAGGAGCTGTGGGCAGGTCGTCTGTGCACACTTGGCCATGACACACCTGTCTGGCCCTCTCGGTGGGGAGGCCTGCGTGCCTGGTGCACCTGTCCCCCACCTACCCCTGGAGGAGCAGCCACGTCAAGCCTTTCCATGTCCGACCCTCAGGGACATTTGGGAACCTGGTTCAAGAGAGGAAGGGACTGGCCCAGGACAACTGAGGGGTGCAGAGTCCAAGGAGCTGCTCTCCAATCCTAGGCCAGTCCCAACCTTCCCATGACGTTTGCTTTGGGGGTGAGAGCCCCTCAGATCCTCGGGAAGAGCTACCCACCCCGTCCCATGTGGGGACATGACCTTGGCATCCCCAGGCACGTAGAGGCACGTGCACCTGCACACCCACCCCCCCACACACACCCACCCGCACACACACACCACTCTGAATGGCCAGCTGTGGGTCAGAAGGGGAAGACACCATGGGAGCGAGGTGGGTGACAGGGGGGAAAGAAGAAACGGGTTGCAGACAGCTGGGCCATGGGGCAGGGCATCAGGACTCCTGGCAAGGACCCAGATCCATAGCATGGGGAGGGGAGACAGGCCTGGCTGAGGGTCAGGGGTCCCCAAGGGGCACAGCGGTGTTGCCAGGGCACTGGGAGTGGACAGGTTCTGGGTTCCGGTGTCCATCACCAGTCTGGGCACTTGGAAGCAGGAAGAGATACCCACCCCCAAGTCGAGAGGGGCTCCAGCACAAAGGCCTCAGCTTATTCTTCTGTCACTTGGGCTGTAGAGATGCAGGGTCCCTAGGGTCCCACAGGCTTGTGGGAGAGCCTGTTGGCCTTGGATCTCCATCCCCGACCCCCTCTGCTCCCAGTCCTTGGAAAATGCTTTGTACTCCCTTGAGGTCCTTTGGAGCAGGGGACAGACTGGGGGCTTGGGGGCTGAGGACCTGGGTATGCAGAACGTGGCAGAGCACGGACCACTAGTCTGGGGACCAAGGCCAAGACCCTCCTTGTTGCAGTCTCCGGGTCTCCATTTGGAAGAGGTTCCAGATTCACTGCTCTGGTCCGGGTGACAAGGCCTTAGGAAGGAATGGAGCACCGGGATAGAAGAGGGAAACACGGACAATGTTGGCTTCTGAGGTTTCTCATGTCACCCGTGGAGTCCACAGATTCTGCTCCTGTGAGAGACAGAGACAGAGACAGATACAGTGAAGGAGACAGGGAATGAACACACGACTGTGGGAACCAGAAGAAGTCACAGACTTTCCTCCATCAGCTTGGAAATGACATCCCAGCATTTGGCCCCATTCTCTTCCTGAGAGCGCGGTCACACAGGCCATCCACCCCGGCGGGAAGGGGATTCCACAGAGATGTGTGAGCAGGATGCGGGAATGCCTGGGAAGCATTGTGGGGACTGCCCATGAAATGGGCGCATACGAGGCCTCGGGGCCTGAGCCTAAACCTAATGGGAGACCCTGGATGTGTGCGTCACCAGAGGACAAGGTCGGTATCCGTTCATTGCAACCTTCTCACAGGGGCTGGGGACCGGCAAGAAGGGGGTGGCTTTGCCCAGACCCCAGAGAAGACCCAGGCCCCTCTGAGCTGTGCTCCATGTCCCGCCCAGCCCCTGGCTCATCCCTGCATTGCCAAGTGTGCCGCAGCCTCCTGTGATAGCAGGTCCGGAATGTATGTAGAGGCCCTACCCCTGATGGCGTCCCTAGGAGTAGAAGCCAGAACACCCCACTGTGCAGATGGGGAGCCTGGGGAGGCCATGAGGGGCACAATGTCTGTCCAGGCTCACAGCCCTGGGCACGCAGGGGAGCCCAGTCTGAAGCCAGCTCTGTGTCCTCACAGCGGGGACACCGGCTGCACCCAGGCCTTGGCAAGGCTGTGGGGGGGCTGTGAGGGAGTCACTGTATGGATGGGGCATGGGGGAAGGGGGAGCATTGAGCAGCCGTGGGTAGGGGCCCTCGGGGGCTGGGGTCTTGTGTGAGGAGGAAGTTGGGTAAGGGGACCCCAGGCACTTGTGACCTCACTTCGCTGACAACAGAGTCCAACAGAATTTGGAACCCAGGTAACAAAGGCACCCACATTCCAGAGACAGCCCCCTGCCCAGCTCATTTCGTTGGAGATCATCCAACCATGAACATGTGGGCTTGTTGCCTCCCTAAGTCTGGATGCTGCAGGCTGAAGAAAGCCCGCCCTGCAAACGCTGACCCCACTGGGGATGTCCGATCAGGGCTCCCCACCGCCTCTGGCCGTTTGGCCGTAAGGCCCGAAAGGTGACACCATGGGTCCCAGAGCCGGCCACCCAGCCCCACAGGTTCTAATCCACCTGTGCAGGCCCAGGTCCCCTCCCCTCCGTGTGTGTGTGTGTGTGTGTGTGTGTGTGTGTGAAGAGGGTTCATGTGGGGTGAGCCAACGCCATTGAAGAGCAGCCTGATGAGGGATCAGATAACCCATGGGCAGGTCATGTTCAAGGTCAAGCCTGGCTGGGTGGGACGGGGTGTGGGGGGTTGTGAGCTTCTACCCAGGGTTTCTCTCGATCTCCCTGCAGGGATGGGTCATTGTCCCGCGTGCAGGTCTGTGCACCCACAGGTGTGTGTCTGATCTGGGAGCAGCAGGGCGACTGGGCAGGGGACATGGACGTTGGCCGAGCACGACTGGGATGACTCCGGGCCGGCTACCCGTCCCTGTCTTTCCAGACCTCCGATGAGATCGGCACGGGGCTGGCGGACACCCACTCCATGTCCATGATCCGGAGCGTGACCCCACAGGACTCCCCTGGAGCAGGGGCTGGGGATTGCGGGGAGAGGTCTACGACACCACCAAGACCCCCGTCCCTGGAGGTCATTGACTGCATTGTGCTCCAGGAGCCGGAGACCACGGAGGCCGAGCCTTAGGCTGAGAACCCCGGGGCTGTGTGCCCGTGGGTGTGTGCGGAAGGGTGGGGGCTGGCCCCGCAGGGAGGAGCCCCCAGAGCCTGGTGTGGGGCCTGGAGCAACGACTGGGCTCAGAGCGCCCAGCGGGTGGACTGCGGTTGGGAAGACGCACCGGGGAGGGCTCCTTCCTGCCTGCGGCTTCTCTGGGAGGACCTGGGCTGGGTTCTGTCTCCACGGAGAGCAGGCTCGGGCTGAGCTTTTCTCCTCTCACAGCTGCTCCACCACCTGAGGAGCTAGAGCCGTTTCAAACTCCATCGGCAGCTCTGCACGGAGGGGTGGTGGCTGCGACTTCAGCAGGAGACCAGGAGCCGGCAGGTGACCCAGCACCCGCCCACGGAGAGACTGACGGTGGCCAGCAAGGGCCTGCTGGAAAACCGGCCTCCGGAGAGCAAGCCCCTGTGCCTGCCCCTGTGCCTGCCAGAGCCATCGCCCATGCGCCTGCCCCGAACTGTGGCCCTGCTCCTGCCCCCGACCCAGCTCCTGCCCTGGATCCTGACCCATCCCTACCCCTGCCAATGCCCCGGTTCTTGCCCCTGACCCAGATACTGCCCCGGTTCCTGTAAGTGCCAATGCGGCAGACCCTGTCCCTCCCCTAGCACCTCCCCCTACCCTCCCCCGGCTTGTGCTCCTGTTCCGGCCCCTACCCCAACTCCTGCCCCTGCCCCTGCCCCTGCCACTGCCCCTGCTAGAGCCAATGTCCCTTCTCCTGACCCACCTCCTGCCCCTGCACCTGCCCCTTCCCCAGCACCTGCCTGTGCACCTGTTCTTGCCCCTGACCCAGCTCCTGACCCTGCACAAGCCCCTTCCCTTACCTGTGCACCTCTTCTTGCCCCTGATCCGGATCCTGACACTGACCCAGATCCTGCCCTGGATCCTGCCCCTTCCCTTGCCCCTGCCTGTGCTCCTATTGTTGTCCCTGGCCCGGGTTCTGCCCCTGCCCCTGCCTGTGGTCCTGTTCCTGTCCCTGACCCACCTCCTGCCCCTGCACCTCCCCCTTCCCCTACCTGTGTTCCTGCTCTTGCCCCGGACACAGCTCCTGCCCTGGATCCTGCCCCTTCTCCTGCCCATGCCTCTATTCCTGTTCTTGCCCTTGACTCGGCTTCTGCCCCTGCAACTGTCCCTTCCCCAGCCCCTCCCTGTGCTCCTATCCTTGCCTCTGATCCAGCTCCTTCCCCTTAGCCTACCGTTTCCCTGCCCGGGCGTGTGCGCCCATTCCTGCCCCTGGCCCACCCCCTGCCCCTGCACCTGTCCCTTCCTCTGCCTGTGTCCATATTCCGGCCCCTGCCAGATCCCATGCCACTTCCCCTGCCTGCGTCCCAGTTCCTGCCCTGCCGCTGCCAGAGCCGATGCCCATTCCCCTGCCAGTGTCCCTGTTCCTGACCCTACCCCTGCCAGAGCTGATGCCCTTTCCCTGCCTGCGTCCCAGTTCCTGTCCCTGCCCCTGCCAGAGCCTATGCCCCTTCCCATGCCAGTGTGCCTGTTCCTGCCCCTGCCCCTGCCAGAGCCGATGCCCCTTCCACTGCCTGCATCCCTGTTCCTGCCCCTGCCAGAGCCAATGCCCCTTCCCGTGCCGGTGACCCTGTTCCTGCCCCTGACCCTGCCAGAGCCGATGCCCCTTCCCCTGCTTTCCAGGGCCGCCGCCCCTTCCCCTGGACCTGCCTGTGCTCGTCTACTTGCTCCTGACCCAGCTCTTACCGTGGATCCTGCCCCTGGACCTGCTCTTGGGTCTGGCCCTGCTCTTGCATCTGGACCTGCCCCTCCTCCTGTTCCTGCAGGGCTCCCAGAACCACATCCAGAGCCCACATCCTCACGGGGAGAGCTCCTTGTACCATTACCCTTAGCTCCATCACCCGACCCCGATGCCCCGCCAGATTGTTTCATCCCCTCCCCCTATGTTCTTTCTCTCTGGTTCGTAGTAACTGTTCTATTCTCTTTCCATGTCCTATATGCTGTTTATTATTTATTTTAAATAAAATTCATTGTTTTCAGTTGAACAAGTCCTGAGCATCAAGTACATTCCCAACGCTGGGCCACCACACCACAGAACATGGCTGTGGAATATCTGCTTCCACAAAGGAGTCCCCGAACCAGAAGTCCTCCCTGGAAACCCCTAAGCTGCCTCCTCTCTCTGTTCCTTTACCTGTTCTGGAGGTTTCCTGTACGTGGAGTCACAAAGTATGGGCCTTTGTGTCTGCCCCCCTATTTTCAAAGGGGACTCCTTCTTTTCTGGGTTGACTTGACATAGAATTTCCCTTATTGGATGTTGAAATCTCCGATGGATTACAGATGAGATGTAACCATAGAGCCCCCTTTCGTAAATATGGACACAATCTCGGGGCAGAGACCCGTGTTCCTGCTGGGACACCTCAGGCTGACCCCAGAGAGGAAAGGGCTGGCTCCTCCTGTGACCCACAGAGAAACCAGGGAAATGCAGAAAGCTGGAAGACACACCCCAAAGGGCCAAAGCATTGCTCACAACCCAAGGCCACAGAAAGGTTCCCCATGCCTCTGGTCCAAACCATGCTCCAAGTCCCTGGGTTCCACAGGGACAGAGACGAAATGCATGCAAGTCCAAGGGGAGGGGGACAGGCATGGGAGCAGTCAGAGATGCAGGAGCTCCCGGGAAAGGACTATGGCAAAGGAAACCCTATGGAGGCAGCACTGGTCACCTTCAGACTGGCAGGTGTCTGGTCTGGGCACCAGCAGCCCTGGCGAGATCGTGAGCAAACGGAGGTCCCCGGGAGAGAAGCGTGACGGGCACCCCTGTCTGGGAGAACAGTGAGCAGCACCCATCCCAGGCCACAGGTGCACCCATCACCTAGCGTGGCCAGCTCACTCCCACCGTTTCGAAGGGAACACAGTGTCCATCAACCTCTCTTTGCAACAGAATCCATAAAGTGGAGTTTCTGGGTCAACACGTATACAGTGTTGAAGGTACAAGCCTCCATTTCCAACATCCCAGGTCTGCTTGTCCACCTTGAGCCTTGTTTGGGAAGCAGGGGTGGGGATCCCTAGGTCTGTGACCTGTGGGAGGGGAGGGGAGGGGGTGCTATGAGTGGAATGGCCAAGGGACCCTCCCGCCCCCAGCCCCTCTCCTGACGTCGTGCACGATGGCGAGGGTGTGACGGTGAAGGTGCTGGCCCTTGGATGGCGAGTTCCCTAGCTGGTGCTGGAGCTGCTCAAGCTCCAAACCGGGCTCTCAACCCAGAGCTGGCGCGAGAGCCGAAGCTGCAGCTGCCCCAGTCTCGGGAGCTGCAGCACGCATCGGTGGAGGACCTGGCTCGAGCTCTGGGGCACGTGCTGGAGCTGAATCCCCCTCCAGAGATGATCCAGACCCGGTTCCGCACTTGGATAGGGCTCTTGAACCCACGAACGGCTTTCCTCCCCTGCCCACTTCATGGATGACAAAACTCGGTACGGTGACGGGACCGGCTACATGGGGGTAATGGCTACGGGGGGATTCTGACCAAGGATCCTGCATCCCCTTCACCACGCGCCCCACGCGGGTCGGTCCTGAGCTGCCAGATGGGAACAAGGGCCTGACCCGCTGCTCCCGGCAGCTGCCCCCAGCTGAGCAGAGACCCTTGCCGGGGACCTGAAGTCCTCGTTTGACATCTGCTCCGGCCAGCCCCACGCGAGCAGGGACCGTGCTTCCTCACCGCTGGGTCCCCAACCCCCAGAACAGTGCCTGGGAGGTGGTAGCACTGAAAGTTTAGTGAGTCAGAGCAGCACCGTGATGCAGCGGATGTTGTTACAGATAAGAGTTCTGGGCCACAGACTCTTGTGTTCATGCTTTCTTCCACGCGGGCATCACGCACACCTGTGTCTGTTCGCTGGAATGCATAGGTGACCCCCACACATCCTCCCTGCCCTCGGAGCTCACAGGCTGACCGGTGGGTCAGCATCTCACCCACGGTCAGCAAGTGGGCGATACAGAGCAAGAGCACCTCGAGCACGAGACCTTGCACGAGCCGTGGCACAGCTAAGATCTCGAACCATCTGACGCACCACAACGTGCCCCGGCGCTGACTCGAGCCAGCCGTGGAAGCATCTCGAGAGCCTGAGCCAGGGCCCCGCACACTAGAGCCCCTCCAGCTCCGACCTGCGGTCCCTCTCCGGAGGCAAAAGCAGCTCCGGGGTGAATTCCAGAGCAGAGCCACGTCCACACCAGTTCTCCCACCCGATCCGGCACCACTGGGAGAGTGCGAGGCAGCCCGAGAACGAGAGCCAGGTCTCGAGACAGCTCAGCACTGCTGGGGGAGGCCGGTTTCGTCTGACAAGGCACAGGGACGGGCTGTGGGGATCAGCACAGGGTGATCCCCCGGCAGGGTGGTGATCTTCTCTCCTCCTGCTTCTTCAGCACCATCTCGAGACAGAGATCTGGCCTCTGCCCCGGGGCCGGTCACCGCTGCAGAGTCGACGCGGCTGCAGAAGCAGCTACAGACCCAAAGCCCGCTGCAGAGCTCGAGGCATTTCCATATCCTGCTGCGGGGCCTTCGCCAGGAGCTCGGGAGCTGGAGCCACGTGCGCCCCAGTGGGAGGAAGCCCCTGGACCTACGGCTCCATCGCCGACTACAGAGCTACAGCCAAGGCAAGACTCCGAGCTGGAGCGGCTCCACAGTCAGCTCCGGCGGCACATCCGACCTGGAGCCAGCGCTGGCTCCCCCTGCAGAGCTAGGGCCAGTGAGAGCAAGACCCCATCCATGACCAGCTACAGCCAGCTCCGGCCCCACCTCCCGGAGCAGCTGATGAGCTCCAACCAGGGCCAGTTCCAGCACCAGAGTTGGCCTGCCCTCACCAGCCAACGCATTCCTTTTCTTCCCTTTGGCTTTGGTTTCTTTTCCTGTCCCCAGGTATATTTGTAGCTTAAGATAAAATAAACTTTATCTTTTTAAACATTTCAAAGTGTGCAAACCACTGTTATCAACTCCATTTCCCGTGCTGGCACCATCACCCTATCTAGTCCCAGAATATTTAATGCCCTGGACAGAAACCCCGCACCCTCTGAGCAGGCAGTCACTGGCCATTCCCCATCACCCTGCTCCCAGGCAACCACTGATCTGGCACCTGTCATTTACCTGGGACGAATTTTTCATACACGTGGGATCATACCGTATGTGGTATTTGGGGTATAGTTTCTTCCACTGAGTAGGATGTTTTCGAAGTTCACCCACGTGATACCGTGTATCACTACTTCATTCGTGGAGTGGCTGAATGAATCCCATTGTATGAACAGACCACGTTGTGTTTGTCCATTCAAGTGTGGGTGC
>NW_023270880.1:0-10849 GCF_011800145.1 Mirounga leonina
ATGGAACAAAGACAGTCTCTTCAACAAATGGTGTTGGGAAAATTGGACAGCCACATGCAGAAGAATGAAACTGGACCATTTCCTTACACCCCACACAAAAATAGACTCCAAATGGTTGAAAGACCTCAATGTGAGACAGGAGTCCATCAAAATCCTAAAGGAGAACACAGGCAGCAACCTCTTCGACCTTAGCCACAGCAACTTCTTCCTAGAAACATCGCCAAAGGCAAGGGAAGGAAGGGCAAAAATGAACTATTGGGACTTCATCAAGATAAAATCTTTTGCAAAGCAAAGGAAACAGTCAACAAAACCAAAAGACAACCGACAGAATAGGAGAAGATATTTGCAAATGACATATCAGATAAAGGGCTAGTATCCAAAATCTGTAAAGAACTCATCAAACTCAACACCCAAAGAACAAAGAATCCAATCAAGAAATGGGCAGAAGACATGAACAGACATTTTTCCAAAGTCATCCAAATGGCCAACAGACACATGAAAAAGTGTTCAATATCGCTCGGCATCAGGGAAATCCAAATCAAAACCTCAATGAGATACCACCTCACACCAGTCAGAATGGCTAAAATTAACAAGTCAGGAAACGACAGATGTTGGCGGGGATGCGGAGAAAGGGGAACCCTCCTACACTGTTGGTTTGAATGCAAGCTGGTGCAGCCACTCTGGAAAACAGTATGCAGGTTCCTCAAAAAGTTGAAAATAGAGCTACCATATGATCCAGCAATTGCACTACTGGGTATTTATCCCAAAGATACAAAAGTAGGGATCCGAAAGGGTACGTGCACCCCGATGTTTATAGCCGCAATGTCCACAATAGCCAAACTGTGGAAAGAGCCAAGATGTCCATCGACAGATGAATGGATAAAGAAGAGGTGGTATATATACACAATGGAATATCATGCAGCCATCAAAAGAAATGAGATCTTGCCATTTGCAATGACGTGGATGGAACTGGAGGGTATTATGTTGAGCGAAATAAGTCAAAAAGAGAAAGACATGTATCATATGACCTCACTGATATGAGGAATTCTTGATCTCAGGAAACAAACTGAGGGTTGCTGGAGTGGGAGGTGGGGTGACTGGGTGATAGACACTGGGGAGGTTATGTGCTCTGGTAAGCGCTGTGAATTGTGCAAGACTGTTGAATCTCAGATCTGTACCTCTGAAACAAATAATGCAATATATGTTAAGGAAAAAAAAAAAGAAGGTAGCAGGAGGGGAAGAATGAAGCAGGGGAAATCGGAGGTGTAGACGAACCATGAGAGACGATGGACTCTGAAAAACAAACTGAGGGTTCTGGAGGGGAGGGGGTGGGAGGATGGGTTAGCCTGGTAATGGGTATTGAGGAGGGCACATTCTGCATGGAGCACTGGGTGTTATGCACAAACAATGAATCATGGAACACTACATCTAAAACTAATGATGTAATGTATGGGGATTAACGTAAGAATAAAAAATAAAAAGAGAAAGAGAGAGAAGGAAATTACTTAGCATGGGATAGATGAGAGGTAAGATGCCTTACATGGAATTGTAGACAGCTCTCCTGGGAAAAGCATAAAATGAAAATAGATATCCAAGTTATTCTAAACTTTCCCCTATGCATTCCTCCTTTTTCTTCCTCTATTGTGTAGAACTGTTTTAACAGGGAGGGTCTCTATCATATCAAAACTGAGGTTATGATATATCTGAGAAGTTGACTCAAATGCAATAATTTATATGAGTGGTGAATCCTCCTGGAAGCGTACTGAAGTTTCAGGTAGGTACAAACATGTCTACTATACGTAGGGGGAGAAGAAACTGAAGAATAAAATCTAAGACAGGGTCATGGTGGAGTGAGGACTATGGATTAACACTGAAGTCCCTCTGGAAAATCCCTATGTAAAAAGAAGAAATCTTGTCTGATGAACTGTCCATGACAAGATCTCGGGGAGAAAGTATTTTCAGGTTCAGTATGGATAAAATTCTTGTCACTCTTTGAAAGGGAAAGTACTTACACAAAAATAAACAAACAAAAAACACATATAAAACATAATAATAATATTAATAATATTTTAAAAGAAAAAAGGTCCAAGCAACTCTTTTGTAGAATATTCACAAAGAAATGCAGAGGGAGGGTAGCATCTTCCTTGTGCGAGGTGATGCTGGTTATAAGTAGAACAGAACAAATCACTGCAGGATGGGACCATGGTCACAAGGAAGCTCTGTGGTTCTGGAAGGAGCAATAGAGACAAAGTAGCTACTGGCTTACATGGAGCCCTTAAAGGGTAGCTTGCTGTATGGGGCTTTAGAATAGGCTAAAAATGTAAAGGGGGTGTTTCTCAATATACAGCACATATAACCTCTGAAAATAAATATTTTGAAATGAATTTTGAGACACTTCTGTCCTTAAAGGTGAAGAACAAGTGTCTTTGGATCTGCAGTTGAAATGGCTTGTGGAAAATCAGAATTAAGTATGTAAAGAATTAGGTAATAGTACTTAATAAGCTGGATAGTGTGCCTGCCTCTCTTCCTCTCTGTCTTCTGTAACCTAAATATTTACTAAATAGTAGATCAGTGCTAGCTACTTGACATACAACTATAAAGATAGTCACGTTTCATGTCTTTGTGGGGTCTTATAGTCTAGTAATTAATTAGGCAATATTATCAGAGTGTAAGTATTATATCAGAAGATATTCAGATTACAGAAATATGTGACAGATACACAACCTGAGTGTAAACAGTCTGGGAAGTTCAATTGCGTTGTATAACAGAGTGAGAAGAATTTGGAGTTAAGAACTATCAGGAAAAAAAAAATGGAGAAATGGGGCCATGATAATAGTAGTTAATATTTGCACAGCACTGGAATGCCTGGGTGGCACAGTTGGTTAAGCATCTGACTCTTGGTTTCGGCTTGGGATATGATCTTAGGGTCCTGATCTGAGGGTCCTGGGATGGAGCTTAAGACTCTCTCTCTCTCTTCCTCTGCCGCTACCCCTGCACTCTCTCCTCTCTCTCTTTCAAATAAATAAGTAAATCTCTAAAAAAATATATATTTACACAGCACTTATCCAAGACACAAGTACTGTTCTCAACAAGCCTATGAGATATGTGCTGTTAATGTCCCTATTTTACAGGAACTATCTGGCATTAAAAAAAAAAAAAAAAAGCCATGAGACAATTCATATAATAGTTCACATGCAAATCTGCTGGCAGTAGCTCTTTCCTCTTGCCTGTTTTTTTGCAAGATTAAAGGGTCCTTTTGCATATTAAATTTGATCCACCTAAACTGGATTGGGGCTGAGTTTCTAAAATGCTAACAAAAGACTGTGACTATGATTTCAAGTTGGTTATCTTATATGTTTACAAAATCATATAACCAATTGTCAGAGACCTAGAACCATCTGTCTCCAACTGTAATCCCGTATAGAATTATTGAAGCTGATTTAATGGTATGAAACTTATAACAATTCTACCACCAATTTAAAGGCAAAATATCTTATTTACTTGTTTCCGGGGATTGTGATTAAAACAAACACAACATACATTATATTCCCTAGAAATTGATTTTGAGTGTGTAACGTTCTATTTAATATTTTTTATTAAATATAAGTAGGATAAATGCCTGAGATTCTTTGAGGATTTTAAGAAAATATAAAAGGGCTTTGTAAGAAATAGTAAAACAAAAATTTTATTAAACATCATTCTATGCACAAATACAAAATAAAATAATTTAAAGTGACATTTAAACTAATAATGAATAATTTTTATAACTGATTTTTTTCCTCAAGAGAACTGCAGTTAGAATTACATTTGAACTATGACACCTTTAATATATGTCATAAAAGAGAGCATTGTATTTTGGTCTCATCCTAGATAAAATTCATAATACAAAAAAGGATACTTCTTATAGCTATAATGGATGACTGTATTGAGAATTAAATTAAAGGCACAGTGTATCCAAATTCAGTATTTGATAGTTTTCTTGTAAACCTGAAACACAGAGTAGCTTACTGGAGTTTATAGAACCAAGAAGAGTATTAAAAAGTCACTTACATATGCTTTCAGGGAAAAAATGTTTTATAATTAATTTTCAAAAACCAGTAATTATGCCACTTTCTAAATTATTATAGATTTCAACAGGAGAGGAAATTCATATGTAAAAAATGAAACAATCTGCCTTTGGAATAAAAGGTTTCTCTTTTTAGTTTTTATTACAAAAACTTGGCTGCTTTCTCCTTAAATCTCATCGTATTATATCATAGTTAGGTGTGGTTCTAAGAAATCATTTACCCTGCCAATTTTTTTTATTTTTATAATAAAACCCCACATGAACTGTTATTTTTGAGATGAGAGAGAAGCCATATGGTTACAATGTATGTTGTCAGTATTCTGCTTAGAGAAGCACAAGAATGCTGATAAAATTTAACCTGGCATTAAAACCCCCCAAAAAACAAACAACAGAAACTAAGAAATGTGTTTCAATGAATGCATTTTCATGATCTATAGCAAAATCATAAGGATTGGCACTATATGTAGATAATGGTTATGCTTCATTTTTCCTGGTGGTTTGCCAATGAACTTTAAGACAAATTTAGGGAACATTTCTAAAAAAAAATGTCTTTTTCTCTAATTGTATTTTTTAAATGTTTAAATAAAATTATTAGAAATGCATGTAAAAATTAGAAGCGGTGTGCATCAATTCCATTTTGAAATGAACTCTAATCACAGAGTTGATCAATGCTTCTTGTGTGCTACACTTGCATAGTTTACATACTTCTTTTTTTGCACTGATAAATCTAAATTGCAATTCAGTAGACTTGCAAGTCTCCTCTATTAAACTGTGTACTCTCTGAGGATCAACAACATGCATTTTTTTCTATTTCCAGTATTGTGCCTTGCGTATAAAAAACAGTCCATAAATGTTTGTTGACTTAAATTTAAATCTCTATTTAATCATGAAAAATTGGTTACACTGATAGCAAAATATAAGTTTTTCCTTTATTTCTGCAGTAGTGTTTTTTTTTCCCCTAGACAGAAATTCACACCAGTACTCCAGAGTGAGTGTCAATAATTAGGCATAATTATTGGAGTCTTGAAAAATCAGTAAAAGATCCAGAGTAGAATCAAGTCAACAGCACAACAGAAAAAAATGTGTTTACTGAAAAAAAATAATCTGAGTGAAGGAGGGTCCCAGTTGGTGAAGGGTAATAATGGGAAAGATCTCGGAGATATATTCATATGAAACGTAGTTTTTAGTTGATTGATAGTTAATTCTAATTTCTTTCCTAAGCTTCAGATTTCTAATTTTCTACTGGATATCTCCACTAAATATTTTATAGGTTCTTCAACCTCAATATTAAAAAAAAAAAAAAACAATCATTTGCCTCCCAATTTTGATCCTCTTCCTCTACATCTTATTTAAGAAACACCACCACCACCTAGGATCTTCATTCTCCACAACTCTAGGGTGTCACCTTTAACAATTCAGTTCACTTGGTCCCTTTAATATCTCTTTATCTCCTTTTCTGCATATTTCTTGAACTGGCCTTAATTCAGGTCCTTATCATTTCTTGCTTAGCTTATTACAAAAATCCTTCTAAATTGTCCTCTTGGCTCCAGGTATGGTATGATAACTCCATAATCCCTTCACATAATCAGTGCAAGAGCATTCTTTCTATAGTTCAAATGTAACTTTCTGCTTAAAACTTCCTTACCACAATCAATAAAATCTCAAATTGTATAAAAATGGATTCTGTCAAATTCAGTAAAATCTCAAATTCTCTGTATACAATCTCTTACATGATCCTTGCAGCTACTGACACCTATTTATGCTATCTTCAAACATGTCCACTATACTGCAGTCATAACTAAAGTCACATTTGTGCCTTGGAACATTCTGTTCATCTTCTGGGTCCAGCAACCCCACATTCTTTTTTCCAGCCATCCTTCTAGACTCAACAAGAATATCTTTGAAACATCTCCTCAGCTTCCAAAGACACATTTCCCCCCTTACATATTGCTCTTATGTAACCTATAAATGCTTAAAATTGCACTTATTTATTTAAATATGTATATTTTAAATTTTACTGGCCATCCTACTAGAGTGAGCCTTTTCAGGACAATGAGTGATTATAATCTTTGTATCCATAGTATATAGCAAAGTGCCTATGGGCACTCTATGGATTGATGTCAGTGACTTCAAAATTATGTTGATAAATTAATTAACCTATAAATCCTCGCTCTCCTATTTCCTCTACATATTCACTATCTACCAGAACAATCAAGATCTCTAGTATTTTAATTTTTGACATTGAAAGTTTGAAAACACGATGTTCATATCTAGTGTGTGTGTGTGTATATATATATATATATATATATATATATATATATATATATATATATATATTTCAGGTATGATTTATGCTTTGCCCTTTGTTAGATTTACATAACTAGGGTGACCACTCAAGGCAGTTTGCCTGGGAAAATATCTCAGTTTACTCCTGAGCCTAGAAGCATTTATTACTATCTCTTCTTCTCAAAATTGTTTAACTTTAGATAACAAATAATTTGGTAATACAATTAATACCAACTTCACTGCTATTTATGTTTGTTAGTTTTGAATATGAATATTTGTAAACTAGTGAGAAAATCACTAAATCTGTTGGCCCCATGGGATACAAACTGCTACTACCAAGACAGGAAAAAGATTCAGAGAAGAAATGGGTATTGAATGGACTGAACTAGGAATATGTACTATAGATAAGTTATTATTCTGTAAGTGAGAGTAAATAATTGGTGAAACAATTCAGAAGGGTAGAGGTTATGAAGGAAGTCTGTAATGTTGAAGAAACTCAAGTGTTGATACTTTTTCTGATTTCAATGACTAACTTGATGTCTACAATAATATGCAAACTTTATTTTTCTTTACTAAAATTACCTGCATTTTAATAAGAAATTATAATACACTAATGATACAGAAATAATGGTCTTTCATAAAGAAAATTAAACTCAGGGACGCCTGGGTGGCTCAGTTGGTTAAGCATCTGCTTTCAGCTCAGGTCATGACCCCAGGGTCCCAGGATCGAATCCTACATCGGGCTCCCTGCTCGGCGGAGAGCCTGCTTTTCCCTCTCCCTCTGCTGCTCCCCCTGCTTGTGCTCTCTCTTTCTCTCTGATAAATAAATAAATAAAATATTTAAAAAAAAATTAAACTCAGATGCAGAAAGGGATCTTTATATTATACCTGGGCTGTGAGGACATTAATTTACCACTTCTGAGTCTTACATTCTTTTCCCCATTATATTAGTTTTGATATCAAAATGTTGGAATAAAGAATACTAGTCATATAAATTTAATATTGAACAAGAGCAAATGATCAAATTGTGTAATAATATTTTTTATGAAAGGTGTAAAGGATATAGTATACAATTATGGCCTTCACTCTGGTTTCCATATTGCTAAGAAAATATTTTGAGACTTTTACACTGAATACACTATAGATAGAGATTTATACAAAGCCAGAACTAGCTGATTCATCAGAAAAATATGTTAACCACAGGACAGATATTTATTTTTAAATAAACTATTTTCTATGGATCTATGCTGTGAAATGATGCAGAATTGTGTCTCAGAAGGTAACTCCCTTCTAGTACAGCCTGGTATCCTGGGTTCAGTAGAAATATTTTCTCTTAATAGTTTTCTGTAATTTTTCAGGCAATTTTTTTCCCTAACTTAAGGGATTAACAAACATATGAAAGTATTGATTTTTTAAAATATAATTTAGTCTTGACATACAGTTTTTATTTTTTAAGAAAAAATATCTGCATTATACCCCATTGTTATACACATATACACACATACACACACAAACATATACTTTTTAATAATTTCAGGGACTATCAACTTTACAATTCTACTGCATTCCTCCTCTTCAAGGTATGCTCAATACAAAAGTTATAAAAAATATCAAAATGATATTTGAAGATGAACAATAAATACCTTTAAATGATTATAAACTATGCATTAAGGAAGTGATTAGAGATTTGTAAAGAATCTGAACTATTCTATTTAATGATCTTAGCACCAAATGTATGCATACACTTGTGTGTGTGTGTGTGTGTGTTAGATCAGTAATTATCCAACCACTGGAAGGCAGGAGGGAGAGTGCAGAGGCATGACTTTTCCTCACATCAAAGCCCACAGTCTACTCTGAAGCCTCTTGTGCCGTTATTCTAGACTCAAGGGGACATACACTTTACATGGTTTTGGTACCTATAATTGATTTCTTGGGAGATAGAGGATTATTCTTAAGACAGATATTGTTAGTGTATATAAAGTTTTCCAAAAATCTAGGTGAAGATTTAACCTTAGAAGTGATCAATTCTTCTCAGTGTAGGAAAAAGCTACACCTTACTCTTCTAAAATGATAAATACAGTTTTCTAATTTCTCAGTATAAATTAATAATTTGAAATTTGAGATGGTGGGGTTTATTTTGTTTGTTTGGTTTGGTTTGGGTTTTTGTTTGTTTGTTTTTGGGGGTTTTTTAATTCATGTCACTTACAAATCTCAAGAGTGCAGCCAATCCCAAAAAGACAAGTCAACTTCATGGACAAAACAAAGATGTTACATCTATAAGGTTTCCCAAATTATTGACTCTGATAAATTAACTGGGGTTATGTAATTTTTTGAGATCTCATTGAGAGTAGCTGGGTTTCTCACCTGTTATTCTTCTCATATTCTCTAATCACTCCCACCGTCTACTTTTGTGGCAAAACAAGTTTGAATTTCAGGCTTAAAAAAAATCATCATAGAGAACTATGTCTCAGACATGTTAAAATTTAACACATATTTCAGAAATACAAATTTCTTTCTTCTGCATGAAAGTAGAAAGCATTCTGTTTTCTATAAACAAAATGGTTTCTATTTCTAATTTCATAAAAATATAAAATTTACCATAATTTAGCCTATATCAATCCCACAGAACATGTTTACAAGCGTTCAATTATTTAACCAACTCCCTGTATAAAGGCTATAAATAATGAATTGAGTGAGCCAAACAGTCTTGTAAATTCTTTTAGAATTTTCTAGTGCCAATGATATGATAAAGTATTTTGAGTCATCCATTCAATCTGAAGAAGATCCAAATATAAAGACATCACCTAAATTAGACCAAATAGGCCTGTCCAGACTTAATTACTGTGGAAAAATTCTGTATGTCTATGAAATCTACAGATCATTTTCAAATAAGCCTAGGATATCTAAACAATTTGGAGACCTCAGACTATCCTGCAGACAGCTTCATTTCTTCAACATCCTCATCATTTATTTCTTTTTTATTTATTTTATTTTATTTTTTTAATTTATTTATTTTTTATTCTTATGTTAATCCCCATACATTACATCATTAGTTTTAGACGAAGTGTTCCATGATTCATTGTTTGTGCATAACACCCAGTGCTCCATGAAGAATGTGCCCTCCTCAATACCCACCACCAGGCTAACCCATCCTCCCACCTCCCTCTAGAACCCTCAGTTTGTTTTTCAGAGTCAATCATCTCCCATGGTTCGTCTACCCCTCCAATTTCCCCCGCTTCATTCTTCCCCTCCCGCTACCTTCTTCTTCTTTTTTTTCTTAACATAGATTGCATTATTTGTTTCAGAGGTACAGATCTGAGATTCAATAGTCTTGCACAATTCACAGCGCTTACCAGAGCACATACCCTCCCCAGTGTCTATCACCCAGTCACCCCTCCCTCCCACCCCACCCCCCACTCCAGCAACCCTGTTTGTTTCCTGCAATTAAGAATTCCTCATATCAGTGAGGTCATATGATACATGTCTTTCTCTGTTTGACTTATTTCACTCAACATAATACCCTCCAGTTCCATCCAGGTCGTTGCAAATGGCAAGATCTCATTCCTTTTGATGGCTGCATAATATTCCATTGTATATATATACCACCTCTTCTTTATCCATTCATCTGTCGATGGACATCTTGGCTCTTTCCACAGTTTGGCTATTGTGGACATTGCTGCTATAAATCGGGGTGCACGTACCCCTTCAGATCCCTACTTTTGTATCTTTGGGGTAAATACCCAGTAGTGCAATTGCTGGATCATATGGTAGCTCTATTTTCAACTTTTTGAGGAACCTCCATACAGTTTTCCAGAGTGGCTGCACCAGCTTGCATTCAAACCAACAGTGTAGGAGGGTTCCCCTTTCTCCGCATCCCCGCCAACATCTGTCGTTTCCTGACTTGTTAATTTTAGCCATTCTGACTGGTGTGAGGTGGTATCTCATTGAGGTTTTGATTTGGATTTCCCTGATGCCGAGCGATATTGAGCACTTTTTCATGTGTCTGTTGGCCATTTGGATGTCTTCTTTGGAAAAATGTCTGTTCATGTCTTCTGCCCATTTCTTGATTGGATTCTTTGTTCTTTAGGTATTGAGTTTGATGAGTTCTTTACAGATTTTGGATACTAGCCCTTTATCTGATATGTCATTTGCAAATATCTTCTCCTATTCTGTCGGTTGTCTTTTGGATTTGTTGACTATTTCCTTTGCTTTGCAAAAGCTTTGTATCTTGATGAAGTCCCAATAGTTCATTTTTGCCCTTGCTTCCCTTGCCTTTGGCGATGTTTCTAGGAAGAAGTTGCTTCGGCTGAGGTCAAAGAGGTTGCTGCCTGTGTTCTTCTTTAGGATTTTGATGGACTCCTGTCTCACATTGAGGTCTTTCAACCATTTGGAGTCTATTTTTGTGTGTGGTGTAAGGAAATGGTCCAGTTTCATTCTTCTGCATGTGGCTATCCAATTTTCCCAACACCATTTGTTGAAGAGACTGTCTTTGTTCCA
>NW_023270881.1:0-11862 GCF_011800145.1 Mirounga leonina
GTTGGATTTTAGCTCTTTTACTTCTCCAGAAAGGGTTTCTCTAATAACTTCCATATTTTTTTCAAGCCCAGCTAGTATCTTTAAAGTGATGATTCTGAACTCTAGATCTGACATCGTACTAATGTCCGTATTGAGTAGGTCCCTGGCAGTCAGTACTACCTCTTGTTCTTTTTGTTGAGGTGATTTTTTGTCTTGTCATTTTGTGCAGAGGAGAATAGATTAATGAGAGAACAACATACATAACATTTTAAGGGAAAGGATGGAAACAACAATTTTGCACTATTTTTAACGTGTTTTGGGATTTAATGAATTTGATAATATGAGGAGATATTTTGCTGTTGTTTATTTTACTTTGTTCCCTAAGTAATCCTTTTGAAACAAGGACATTTAGGGGAAAAAAATTAAGTTCCTTTGGAACGCATAATTCTGTGTAGGAACATTTTTCCAGAAAGTTTTCACACTGGTTCTTTCTTCTTCTAGAAAATATAAATAACAACGAGAAAAGTTGGGGGAGGCAGAACTGTGTTGGAAAGCTCTGCCATCGGGAGCCCTCGGGGTGACTTTAACTTCTTCTTATTATTAACTGTTTCTTCTTTATTTATCTTTTAGAAAATATATATTTTTTTTGAGAGAGAGAGAGAGCGAGTGAGCGAGAGAGAGAGAGCGAGTGAGCGAGCACATGAGCAGGGTGGGGAGGGGCAGAGGGAGAGAGAATCTGACTCAGGCTCCAAGCCCAGCACAGAGCATGACGCGGGGCTCGAGCTCACCACCCTGGGATCATGACCTGAGCTGAAATCAAGAGTCAGACACTTAACCGACTGAGCCACCCAGGCGCCCTAGCTAACGGGGTTCTATTTTGGGGATGACGTCAGGTGATTTCCAGCCAAAGAAGTGACACCGAGATGGGTGGATTTGGGCTGAGGTCAGTGACAAGGTGAGGAGCTCACAGCTGGGGGTGTGCAGGGAGAAGGCAGCCATCTTTGGGGACCCCCAGGACGGTGTGTTGCTCCTGGGCAGGATGTGGGAGACACGCATACGTGTGCTGCTAACTGGGGATGCCCACCTTCCAATGGCCTTGACACGTTTCCAGGCCAGGGTCTGAACCAATTACGGTTAACATGACTTCGTGTGGTCTGGAGAGATACGCAAACTGATCAGTCATGCTCCCTTAGCGAGTATTAGTCTGCATGTCTGCACGTGTTGTAGAAAAAATGTCTCTGGAAGATCTAGGTCTCTGATAGCAGCACCATGTGGGCCCACCCTTCCAGAATCAGTTGCATCCTGCCGGACTGGGAGCACTGGGGACTTCCCTGCATTTTTCTCTGCCCAGGCTCTCAGCTCCTACACACGCCATTCTCCCCTAAGGTATGACTTTTTCACTTGTCCCACCTACCCCACCCCCAAACCAAACCCAAAGGTCTTAATGCATGCGTTATTAACGGTGAGCGATTTCGCTAATTGCCCTCCTCTTGCAACCTCAAGCACCAAATGGGGGAAAACAAAACTCTGTCCCTCTCTAACCAGTTCAAACCAGCTGAATCCAAAGGATCCATTTGCCATTTAAAAGTCTGGCTTCCTGTCTCCCCTTCCTAAGAGTTTATTTTCTGCTGAACACAGTTTAAAGGAGCTTTTTAGAAACCAGTAGAATCAGGGACCAGACCGACCCCCTTGCCTGTGGCCCATCAAACGGCCCAGCCTGTGTCTTGTGCTGGCGAGACCCTGCTTGGAGCGTCCTGTCTTGAATCTTTCTGAGGCCGGCACTCCAGGGATGTGCAAGGGCCATCCTTCCTGGCCTCTTTTTTCTTCTTCTTCTTCTTCTTCTCCTTCTCCTTCTCCTTCTCCTTCTTCTTCTTCTTCTTTTCAAAGATTTTATTTATTTATTTGCCAGAGGGAGAGAGAGGGAGAGTACAAGCAGGGGGAGTGGCAGGCAGAGAGAGAAGCAGGCTCCTTGCTAAGCAGGGAGCCCGATGTGGGACTCGATCCCAGGACCCTGAGATCATGACCTGAGCTGAAGGCAGATGCTTAACCATCTGAGCCACCAGGCGCCCCTCCTCTCCCACTTCTGAGTGTTGCTCCATGCAGAAAGGAATCTGCTAAAAATCAGTTAAAAAAAAAAACCAAAATCATGTGTTCTCACACACCTCATTACACTTGGAAAAGGAGCCCAGTCTGCAAAGCACCATCACATGATGATCTCACTCAAGCCCCCCACCCAAACTCATGAAGTGAGGGCCATTCATGCCACTCCTTTTTTTTCAGTATAAAAATCCAACTTTATTTTTATTTTTATTATTTTTTTATTATGTTATGTTAGTCACCATACAGTACAGCATTAGTTTTTGATGTAGTGATCCATGATTCATTGTTTTCATATAACACCCAGTGCTCCATGCAGTACGTGCCCTCCTTAACACCCACCACCGGGCTAACTCATCCCCCCCTCCCCTCCCCTCTAAAACCCTCAGTTTGTTTCTCAGAGTCCATAGTCTCTCATGGTTTGTCTCCTCCTCTGATTTCCCCCCTTCATTTTCCCCTTCCTTCTCCTAATGTCCTGCATGCTATTCCTTATGTTCCACAAATAAGTAAAACCATATGATAATTGTCTTTCTCTGTCTGACTTATTTCACTTAGCATAATCTCCTCCAGTCCCATCCATGTTGATGTAAAAGTTGGGTATTCATCCTTTCTGATGGCTGAGTAATATTCCATTGTATATATGGACCACATCTTCTTTATCCTTTCATCTGTTGAAGGGCATCTCGGCTCTTTCCACAGTTTGGCTATTGCGGACGTTGCTGCTATGAACATTGGGGTGCATATGGCCCTTCTTTTCACTACATCTGTGTCTTTGGGGTAAATACCCAGTAGTTCATGCCCACTCTTTAAAGGAGGAGACAGAGGCTCACAGGTGCAAGGAGACTTGCCTGGGGTCCTGGTGTTTGGGCGTCAAGCCCGTGATTGGATGCGAGCTCGTTCCGCAGCCTTCCCAGTTGATCCTGGAGGATATAGCTCACTCGGTCCAGGGTCGGGCCCCCCTGGCTGAGTCCTCCATGCTCCCTGCCTGTGGGCCTCACTTCTGTGCCCTCACCCCCTCTCCTGTTCCCACAGCTGCCACTGCGCTCGCTGGCCATGTTCCCGTCACCGACCCTCCACGTGGGCGCATCACTGCTCTGAAACACGTCCTTGCGTGAGCTGCTCCGCGGGAGGGCCATAGGAATTGGAGGTGGGGGCCGGGGCAGAGCCAGGACACAGAGCTATAGACGCAAAGTCAGTCAGACAGTGTTCTTAGAAAATAAGTCACCATAAGTCATGCATTTCCAGAAGCTGACAAATACATGTATGTCACAATGTCATAAAAATGACATGTTTTCGTAAATCCCCTTGCGAAGCACGTGGGAACTATTCCCGCACTGGTGGCAATCTGCATGTTTCCTCAGAAACAGCTGCTGCCCAAGGACGTGATTCATTAGGATCCCTAACTTTGGGGCTGCTGTGTCGGGGTGGATAGGGTGCGCATTCACGGCCTGGCTGTTTGCCCCAAGAAATAAGTTCTGATATGTTGCATTGCACGTGATTCTCATCAAAATGGGGGAAATGTATGCTATGTTTATAATTAAGTGTACTGCGTTTGGAGCATTTTTTGTGACATGAGAACACTTCTCTTCTGACCAGACATCAGTAGGAATGCCACAGTTTATAAGTGTGATGACAGGGAGACTCTGCGCCTTTCAGACTGAGTGTTTCCTCTGCCGCCTGCCCCCCTCTCCCTCCCTGCTGTAGGGAACGATCCCAGGGCTTGGCACAGGGGGGCAGGAGGACATCCCAGGAAGTCATTCCTAGCCTGCAGTGGTTAGCAGTAGGTTAACCATCCACGGAGGTGACTAACACCACAAAAAACCCCCTTGAGGGGCGGCTGGGTGATTCAGTCAGTTAAGCGTCCGACTCTTGATTTCAGCTCAGGTCATGATCTCGGGGTCGTGGGATTGAGCCCCACATCAGCTTTGCACTCAGCGTGGGGGTCTGCTTCTCTCCCTTTGCCCCTCCCCCTGCTCGTGCTCTCCCTCTCTAAAATAAATAAGTAAATCTTAAAAAAAGGAAAAGAAAATTTTGCATGTTAATTAAAAAACAAACAAAACAGAGATCAAATGAAGCATGCTCCCAAGTTCCCAAATCCCCTTCCCATTGTCTGGATCCCAAATGCACAAAGGCACACAGATGCCCTCCAGCCCGAGGGGCAGTGTGAGTGAGGGGCAGTGGGATGAGGGGGCTGTGACCAGTTCCCGCTAGAGTAACCCTCTCTCCAAACCCTGAGGAAGCATGATCATGTGAAGGGGTCGCTTGGGTGCCCACCGCCGCCTTGCGGTCCTCAGCTCCACTCAGTCCTGCCTGCTCAGGCATTCTGGACGCCGGGCGGGCGCTCTGGGTTGTCCCGTGCCCCTAAAGTACTCAAGCCTTGACGCCCAGGCCCTCATAGTGAGACTTTACAGAGTGATTGAAGTAACATGAGGTGGTATGGGGGCCCCGATTCAGTCTGTCTGGGGTCCTCACAGGAAGAGGGGACACACAGGGAGGACAGCCATCTGCAGGCCAGGCAGAGAGTCCTCGGGAGAAACCAGCCCTGTCCACGCCTGGATCTCAGCTTTCCAGCCTCCGGGGCTGGGAGACGGGGATTCCTGGGTAAGCGGGCACGCTGTGGTCCTTGGGGCGGCGCCTTGAGGAGCTGATACCGTGGGGTTCCTGGAACGTGGCTGCAGTGTTCCAGAGTGCAGTGAGGTTTCATAGTCGACTTGCAGTTGAATTTATTTACTACCCTATACTGTTCTAACTGCCGGCAAGAGGAACCTGTTCACGGCAGAATGATCCTTGCCTCTTCCCCGTTGACTTAGAGCGAGTGTCAGAACGTAGAGACGCACAAAACCTTAATTTCAAGTAAAACGACATGCGGATGTGCTCTGGCGCTGGACTAGAGAGAGCCTGGCAGCGGGGCCTCTCTGCATGGGGTCACAGGGGACTCGCTGAAGCCTTGACCCCCAGGGAGGCCGCGAGATGTGCAGATCACTGGGCAGGCCATTCCGGAGGGAGGGCACCAGGGTGCGGGGTCCTCGGGTGGAAGCGACTTGCATGGGCTAGCGGGACACACGCAGGGTGAGAAGAGCGGAAGCCCAGGACGGTGGTCTGTGTCGGCAGCAGGGCAAGCCGGGAAGAGCTTACAGCGTCAGCACACAGACATCAGGCTGCATCTAATGACTTGGGTCACCGTGGAGGGCCAGACGCCGGGGCGACACCGTCGGACTCCCCCATAGAGGAAAGGGCTCCGTCTGGCGTGGTGCCTGGGCTGGAGGGCATGGGGGCTGGAGGAGGGAGGCCGGCTGGGAGGCTCTGGGGTCATCCACATGGGACAGTGGGAAGGGGAAAAGGGGCTTGTTTGGGATCTGTTTTGGAAGCGGAGCCCACCGAGGGGGAGAGCTGACATTCTGTGGGACTCTCACTGACGTGCGGGAGGTGGGGCAGGGCGGCGTGGGCTGTGGTGGATGCGCTCATTTGGGACATATGAAGTTGGGGGTGTCCGTGGGGAGATGGAGGAGAGGCCAGGTAGCGGCTGCCTGACTGGCTGAGTCGGGAGGCAGTGATGTCAGCCCGGGGGATGGGAGTGGGACTGCACACCTGGTCAGATGCACCTGTGAGGGGCTGCAGGTGTGCGGTAAAGCCCGGAGGGATTCTGGGACTCAGGCTGGAGGACAAGAGAGGCAGGTTCTCAGTGAGAAGTGATTCGGGGACACTGAGCGAGGCCAGGGAAGGATTAGTGGGTTGAGCTGGGAGTGACCAAGGAGGGCAAGGAGCCTGGGAGGGCAAGTTCAGCAGGGGCCCCCCAGATCGCATCCTGAGTGGCTGACAAGGAGGTGGCCTCGAAGATGCTCTGTGATCATCTGGTTGTCTCTGGTGTAGACCAAGGGGCCAATGGCTTGACTCCTGCAAAGGCTTGGAGATCGAGACACCCCCCGCCCCCGGCACCAGTGAGGGTTTAGCAAGAAATAGATGGCATGTGACGTTAGGCTATTCTAGGGGGTGGTTAATGGAAGGAGTGCTAACGAGGTGTTGCAGGAACCATAGAGGCAGCGAAGGACCCAGAAAGAGCAGTAGGGAAACAGAGGCAGGTAGAGAAAGCACCTGCTGTCAGTCCAAGGCAGCCTCAGGGAGGAATCTGTGGGAATAAGCTCTCTGACCTCGCTCTCATCTCTCTCGCTGATTCCTGCTGGGGTTTCTCAACCACAGCCAGGGACGCGGGGCTGCTGGCTTAGCCCACGCACACGAGCCTTCCCAGGCCTGACGGAGGGCGGACATGGGTGGAGTGACCAGTGGGAGATACCTGGGCACCTGTGAGGTTGAATGACCCTGGCTGACACTGAGCCAACCACCGGACCTGAGCGAGGGGCCATCTGAGTCATCTGGCCCCCACCCCACTGCCGTCTGACCTCCGACGGGTGTGGGGGTGCAGCGGGCCCCCCAATCTGCCCCTACCTGTAAGAACTGTCTCGCCGACCCAGAGCACTCTGAGAAATAAGGTGTCCTTTGAAGCTCTGGGGGTGGCTTGCTGTGCGGCAGAAGCTGATGCAAACTCGCAAGGTGACGCGCAGAATGACGAGATGACTGAGGCCTTGGAGCAGAGCCAGGATTCAGTACACGTGAGTCATTCCTGACATGCGGCTCCATGTTTGCGACTCTCTCTTTTGTTCTATTGTTTTCCCCTGTGAGCGCTTCCTTGGCGGGGAGCGTTCGTTTCTCTGCTCAAGCTCCGAGAATCTGGAGTTAGGGCGGGGGCCCTGCTTCCGCCAGGGGACCACGGCTCTTCTCTATTAATGTCTCAGCTGATAACGCCTGTCTTAAATGGCTCGTGTAAAGGTGTGCATGGCACAGATTTGGGTTTTTGGTTTACCACTTAATACTTCTGCCCATCCCGGTCTTAGGTGCACGGGAAGCTTTTGTCTTGCTTCCCTGGACCAGCCATGGGGTTTTGCATGCACCTTCGTGAGAAAGTGTGAGGAGTGCTTCGTGGCTCCCAGCCTGATCTGGGCACCTCTGTCCCACCGCCGGTCCCCCGGGGGTGAATCCCGGCTTCCACACTTGGGGCCGGGGGTCCATGCCTAGTCCTGCCTTGGGCCAGTTTCTGCTCCAAGCTCCGTCTTGGTTCTGAGCCTATTCCTTTATGTTCTTGTGAGCTAGGCTATGCGTTTTTCATGTTGGATTCTAGGCCATCGTCTTTGCCTTTGTCGTGATGGGAAATCCAGATCTGCTCAGCCTGCCATCTTGGCGGACATTGCCAGTGATCACTTTCTTGGCAGATCTAGCGGGTCTTCCTTGTCTTTGGATAATGCGGAAAATGCCTTCCAAACATTGACCTTTGAGCTGAAGGATATTGTTCCTCAGAGCTGTCTTTGAGAGGCTGGTTCAGATTTCCCTTGTAGTAATTTCCCTGGGAAAGCTCTTTACTAGTAATTTAAATAATTCTCTTCAGTGTTGAAAGGAGATGAGGTCCATTCATGCTGCAAAGCTCATGTCTAGCAGCCTCCCTCCTTCCTCAGGACTGTCCCTCCCCTTCTTGTCCACCTGTTTTGACACTTCAGGCAGTTGTCTCCCACCTTGTAAATGACACGCTCAAATGTCCTGCTTGCTTTTGTGTTGTAGATGTTCCTTCCTGACTATGCATCATGAATTCTGGACATTTTCTCCTCTCTCCATCCCTCCTCCCAAATATGATAATTACGTCATATTTTATGATTGGATTGATTGATTTAAGTGACCCACTTAAACTCTGTTCTCCATCCCAGCCACTTTCTGGGGCATCTTAACTCTACCTAATATGAATACAGACATTAGTGTCTAAAGTTCCCCCAAATACTCTTTCCGTTATCTGTCAAACTCGTTGGTTATATTTTATAGTAATGCTTAGCATTCTGTTTTGCTCAAATTTCTATATTCTGGCCATAGATTGACACAAAGCGTTGGGAAAAAAGCACAGCCTTGACATTGTGTTTTATGTCACTTTTCATTCCAAGTGCTTTGCCAGGACCATGCATTCTCTGCAGGAGTCTGGGCGCCGCTGGGACGGAAATGCTCCCGCTGAAAAATCAAAAGCATCCCTAGCGCTTCCCATTGTGGACCATCACTACCTTCTGCTTCTCCCCTTGAGCTTCTGTGGGCTGCATTTCCTTTCCAAAAGAATAATGTGCTTCATTTATTCATGTTCTTATTCCTCAAATACTTATTTGACACTCATTTTGCCAGGCAGCATTCTGAGAATAAAGATGCAGATAAAAGAGACTCCAGTGCTCGCTTTTCCATTGACACTACTGGGGGTGAAGGATGCCCCACGCGGTAAACACATCAAGAGGAAAAGCGTGTCGTGGGCACGGAGGCCGGCGTTGTGGAGATGGGGGCGGGCAGCATCTGGAGAGCGCCTTGCTGGGGGGCGGGGGGAGTCTGCAACTTAAATACGTGACCAGAGACTTTCTCCCTGGGACGATGTGTGGCCCCTTCCTCTGTGGGGTCAGGAGCATGCACTGTGTGCCATGTGGCCCTGGGAGCCCTCGTCCTGGCTGATTGCAGGCCATCTCATGCTGGCCCTCGGTGCCCCTGCCGGCTCTGGTTTCAGAACACTGTGTTTGGCCCGTGGCACTCCCACCCCACAGCTGGGCAAAAACCCAGGGTCTCACTCGTCGGGCAGGCGACACGATCCCGCTGGTCTCAGGCTTTGACCTTCTGTCTACAGGGACGGGGAGCAGCGTTTCGTGCCAGGCGTTGGGCTAAGCGAAGCTTTTGCTAAAACAGATTCAGCTACCCGAAACTGCTAGTTTTCTGAGATATGGTAGGATGAGGGTAGCAATCTTGGTAAGGTATCAAATTCATATGAAACTGTCCATTTTTCCTCTTTTATGATAAGAAACACAGTTTTGGTGCCCAAAAGCGTTTATAGTGCCAACCTCGTGGATATTGCCAAGGACGTGGGTTATAGGGTCACAGTGCTTCTGACTCCTTAAGACCATCAGGATTTCTGGTAGAGAGACAATGATAGGGTGGGGCTGTCGCAAGTGATTTTTATTCTTTTCTTTGGTACTTTCTGTATTCTCCACATCTTACTTAATAAACAGCTGATTTTTATGATCAGAGTAAAACTAAGTTTAAACAAAAAGTTCATCAGATCTGGGTAAAAGGGTGACAGGTGTGTACGGTCCTTCATTACTTTCAAAATCCTACCTGATGGAGTTTGGATTTACGCTTAATTCAATAAAGTGACTTCTACATGCTGTCATGGAAAGAAAGCAAGGAAGAGCAGACTCTTAACCGCTAGGACACTTTTCACATAAATTCCATCTGGGCACAGCGACGTTTTGTTTGTTTGAGTTTGGGCAGCTAAAAAGACAGGGTAAGTAGAAACGCGGGCCGCTGCAGACCCCTGCTCCACAAGCCGGGGAGGAGTGGTGAGCTGTGTGCTGCTAGCCCATCAATTAGGGTTTGCTCGTCTGGGCTGAGCTCCAGATTTACATGTGCTCACAAGATTCCTGTTTCCTCCCTTGAAATATTTTTCTTGTGTATCAGAAGGGCCACAGGTCCCTCTGCTCTTGGGTTTCCGAATTCCTGTGTGTCTTAGGCGGGTGCTGGAACCGCATGCTCTGCAGGTCACTGCTGGTAACATGGCGCAGACCCCATCTGCTTGGGGAGTGACTGCAGATTACGTGGCCATCTCTTGCCCCTTGTGGGTGTGGACAGCACGATACCTTGCAGAGAACGTCACCCTGCGGGGGGTGGTCTCACTGTCCCTGAGCTGGGGGGTGTCTCGGGGCTCTGAAGGACACGCTGTGTGCGGGATGGCCCACAGCCCTGTGGGCCTTTGGCACATGAGACTGGTCGGAAGCAGGGCCTCACACAACCTGCTTGGCCGTTGCAGACTGCTCACCCAGTTCAGTGTGGCCCCGACGGATATGGGCTCTTCTCAGGGGCTCCTTCCTGCAGCTCAGTACTGTCAGGGGAGGTGTCTTGCCGTGGAGGGAGACAGAACCTAAACTGCCTACCCAAGGCACGCAGCGTGTGACCGGAACCGGGCATTGGCTCCCACCCCAGAGCCTGCGCGGCGGAGGGAAGCCGGGGTGGCAGCTGGAGCTGACTTCAGGGCAGATTTTGCTGAGCGATTGGAATGTCTGCAACCCGATGTTTCTTAAAAGTTTGCTGCAAAACCCTAATTGTCATGTTGCATACATTTTTTTTCTGTTCCCTGGAGAAATAGCACTGGGCAAATGCCATTTCAGAATCCAGCGTTACAGTATGTAAAGTATTTCGGCAGTGAGTGTGCACACGTGGAGGGAGAGGAGCTTTCTGGAAACCTAAGGCAGGCGTGCAACCGGAGGGCGATGTGGGGCCACAGCATCACTATGATGGAAGCTCCCTGAGCACAGTGGCCAGGGGAGCCAGGGGGGCCAGGGGACGGGCACGGGCTAGGTCCTCGGCAGACGTTTGCATGTGAAGGTCTATCGGTGTTCTTGAGGACACTACTGGAGTTTCAGAGGACACAGATTTGGGGAGGACGGTTAGTTTGGGGAACACTGGGGTGCATGGCAAGCAGGGTTCTTGCTTGGAGTCCTCTGAGTGTCTGTACCAAAGCCCCAGATGGGGGATGTGTGTGCACCCCCCTCAGAGTCCCTGGCCATGCTCTTTGGAGGATAGGACAGAGAACTTTCTAGTAATGGAAAGGTGTTTTAGGCTCAGGATGCCTAGACTCACACCTGCCCCTTGCCGACTATTGTGATATTGGCAAGTCATGCCCTATGTCCATGTGCCCGTGTGAGTTAGAGCTGAGGTGGTGAGAAGTCACTTTCACTAAGCGTGTGTGCCCAGAACAAAGCAGGTGTTCAATAAACAGGAACTCTTGAAATTATCATCAGAAAAGTGGGTCCCAGAGAGTACCAACCGGCTCTAGGCCACCCAGCTCTGTCCCTGGATGGCTCCTCTCCCCCACGTCCCTCATCCTGCCCTAAGATGACTGATAATAGAAATTCTACGTGGATGTGCTCCTCTCATAAGTGTAGCAGGTGAAACAGGGGGTACCAGATGCTTCTGTTTCACAGAAGAATGAAGTTCGTGAATGTGTATCAGGGCTCAGACCTAAGACTTCCAGAGAGATTGCTGAACACGAACAGCCATAAAAGGTGTCTGGTTTGGCATTCCAGCATCCCAGGGCAGCCCACACCACCATTTGGTCACATCTGGTCTCCATCAGGCCTGAAGTGTTACATAAATACATGCATGGTTTATAGGGTGAGGTAGTCTACTGAGACAGCCCAGGCTTTGTTCTGAGCTCTGCAGATGGGTCCAGGGGGCAGCCTCACAGCCCAGGCAGTGCTGTCCCAAGGGACAGGGCTCTCTGCTCCCATCCATGCGGCCCAGCAGAGATGCCACACTCATGTGCCCATCTATTCCAGCTGCCCTCACTCCTGTCAAACACACCAGGAATTTCAGTCTTCCAATAGAAACTTCTGGTTACAGACAGCTGGTGGAGTTCAGTTGGTTAGACAAGAACAAAATGCTTCATGACCCTGTGGGCTCCACTCACCCAGCCACCCATCCATCCACCCACCCATCCGCCCATCTATCCATCCCCCCATCCATCCATCCACCCACCCACCATCCACCCACCCATCCATCCATCCATCCACCCATCTATCCATCCCCCCATCCATCCATCCACCCACCCACCATCCACTCACCCATCCATCCATCCATCCACCCATCTATCCATCCCCCCATCCATCCATCCCCCCATCCATCCATCCACCCACCCACCATCCACCCACCCATCCATCCATCCATCCA
>NW_023270882.1:0-18426 GCF_011800145.1 Mirounga leonina
TGTAACACCCAGTGCTCCATGCAGTACGTGCCCTCCTTAATGCCCATCACCGGGCTAACCCATCCCCCCTCCCCCCTCCCCTCTAAAACCCTGTTTGTTTCTGAGTCCATTGTCTCTCATGGTTCATCTCTCCCTCCAATTCCCCACGCCCTCATTTTTCCCTTCCTTCTCCTAGTGTCCTCCATGCTATTCCTTATGTTCCACAAATAAGTGAAAGCATATGCTAATTGACTTTCTCTGCCTGGCTTATTTCACTTAGCATAATCTCCTCCAGTCCCATCCATATTGATGTAAAAGTTGGGTATTCATCCTTTCTGATGGCTGAGTCATATTCCATTGTATATATGGACCACATTTTTTTGATCCATTCATCTGTTGAAGGGCATCTTGGCTCTTTCCACAGTTGGACTTATATCAGTTATATAAGCATTCATATATAGCAGCAAGGTCCCCTTGCTCCCCATCCTTGCCAACACCTCCTGTTTCTTGTGTTGTTAATTTTGGCCATTCTGACAGGTGTGAGGTGATATCTCATTGTAATTTTGATTTGCATTTCCCTGATTATGAGTTGAGCATTTTTAATGTGTCTGTTGGCCAACTGTATGTCTTCTTTGGAAAAATGTCTATTCATTTTTTGCCCATTTTTAAACTGGGTTATTTGGTTTGGGGATGTTGAGTTTGATAAGTTCTTTATAGATACTGGATACTAACCCTTTATCGGATATGTCATTGGCAAATATATTCTCCCATTCTTTAGGTTGCCTTTTAGTTCTGCCAATTATTTCCTTCTCTGTGCAGAAGCTTTTTATCTTGATGAAGTCCCAATAGTTTATTTTTGCTTTGTCACCCTTGCCTCAGGATGCATATTTAGAAAAAAATGTTGCTTTGGCTGAAGTCAGAGACATTACCGCCTGTGCTCTCTTCTAGGATTTTTATGGTTTCAGGTCTCACATTTGCATCTTTAATCAATTTTGTGTTTGTTTTGTGTGTGATGAAAGAAGGTGGTCCACTTTCATTCTTTTGTGTGAATTTTCAACATCATTTATTAAAGTGGCTGGGTATTCTTTTTACCTTTCTCAAAGATTAATTAACCATAGATAATTGTTGATTTATTTCTGTGATTTCTATTCTGTTCCAGTTATCTATATGTCTATTTTGGTGCCAGTACCATACTGGTATGATTACTACTGTTTTTAATATAACCTGAGGTCCAGAATTATGATGTATCCAACTTTGTTGTGCTTTTGTTTTGTTTTGTTTTTTGTTTTGTTTTCAAGATTGCTTTGACCCTTGGGGTCCTTGTGTTCCTGTATGAATTTTAGGATCAATTGTTCCAATTCAGTGAAAAATGCTTTTTATATATTGAAAGGGATTCATTATATGCATAGATTGCTTTGGGTAATATGGATATTTTGAAAATATTTGTTATCTGATATATGAGTATGGAATGCCTTTCCACTTCTTTGTGTTATCTGCAATTTCTTTCATCAGTGTTTTATAAGTTTCAAAGTACAGGTCTTTCAACTCTGTTTATGTTCATTTCTAGGAATCTTATTGGTTTTGAGAGCTTTGTAAATGGGATTATTTCTTAATTTCACTTGCTGCTGCTTCATTGTCAGTGTATAGGAATGCAACAGATCTCTGCACATTGATTTTGTATTCTGCAATCTTACTGAATTCCTTTACCAGTTCTGATGGTTATTTGGTTGAGTCTTTAGGGTTTTCTCTATATAGAATCATGTCATCTGCAAATAGTGAAAGTTTGAGTTCTTCCTTGCTGATTTGGATGCCTTTTATTTCTTTTTGTTGTCTGATTGCTGTGGCTAGGACATCCAGTACTAAGTTGAATAATAGTGGTGAGTTGACACCCTCATATTGATCCTGAACAAATGGGGCATACTCTCTGTTTTTGCCCATTGAATATAATGTTCACTGTGGATTTTCCATAGATAGCCTTTGTTATTCTAAGGTATATTCCCTCTAAGCCAACTTTGTTGAGGGTTCTTATCATAAGTGGTTGTACTTTGTTGAATGCTTTTTTCTTCATCTATTAAAATTATCATATTTTTTATTATTAACATATAATATATTATTTGTTTCTGTGATTCATCAGTCTTATGCAATTCACAGTGCTCACCACACTTACCCTCCCCAATGCCCATCACCCAACCACCCCATCCTTCCCACCCCCCTCTATTCCAGCAACTCTCAGTTTATTTCCTGAGATTAAGAGTCTCTTATGGTTTGTCTCCCTCTCTGGTTTCTTCTTGTTTCATTTTTTTCCCTCTCTTCTCCTGTAATTCTCTGTCTTGTTTATCAAATGTTTATTTATCATATATGTTACTGATGTGATGTGTCACACTGATTGATTTGCAAATATTGAACTACCTTGCACATTAGGAGCAAATTTCACTTGATCATTTTGAAATTGTTTTTAATGATTGTTTCATTCTGTTTGCTAGTATTTTGTTGAGAATTTTGCATCTATGTGCATCAAAGATATTGGCTTGTAGTTTACTTTTCAGTGACGTCTTTATCTGGTTTTAGAATCAGGATAATGCTGACCTCTGGGAATGAATTTGGAAGTTTTCCTTCATTTTCTATTTTTTGGAATAGTTTGAGAAGATTAGGTATTAAGTCCCCTTTCAATGTCTGGTACACTTCACCTGTGAGGCCACCTGGCCCTGGACTTTTGTTTGTTGGGTTTTTTTGTTTGTTTGTTTGTCTGTTTGTTTGTTTGTTTGTTTTACTGGTTCAATTTCTTTCCTGGTTATTTGTTTCTTCAAGTTTTATATTTCTTCCTGTTTCAATTTTGGTGGTTTACATGTTTCTAGGAATTTATCAGTTTCTTCTGGGTTTCCAGTTTGTTGCCACAGAGTTTTTCATAATGTTCTCTTATAGTTGTTTGTACCTCTGTGTGTTGGTTGTTATTTGTTCCCTCTCATTTGTGATTTTATTTATTTGAATTCTTTCTCTTTTATTTTTGGTAAATCTTGCTAGGGGGGTTTTATTTTATTAATTTTTTTCAAAGAACCAGCTCCTGGTTTCATTGATCTGTTCTACTGTTGTGTTGCTTGTTTTTGTTGTTGTTTCTATATCACTTATTTCTGCCCTAATCTTTATTATTTCTCTTGTCCTGCTGGATTTAGGCTTCCTTTCAGGTGTAAGGTTAGGTTGTGTATTTGAGACATTTCCTGCTTCTTGAGGAAGGCCTGTATCACAATATACTTCCCTCTTAGGGCTGCACTTGCTGCATTCCAAAGGTTTGGGGCCATCATGTTTCCATTTTCATTTGTGTCCATGTATTTTTTTAAATTTCTTCTTTGGTTTCCTGGTTGACCCATTCATTCTTTAATAGGATGTTCTTTAACTTCCATGTATCTGTGATCTTTCCAATTTTTTTTCTTGTGGTTGACTAAGTTTCATAGCACTGTGGTCTGAAAACAAGCATAGTATGATCTCAATCTTTTTGTGCCAGTCGAGACCTGATTTTTGACCCAATATGTGATCTATTCTGGAGAATGTTCCATGTGCACTTGCGAAGAATGTGGATTCTGCTACTTTAGGGTGAGCTGCTCTGAATATATTTGTTAAGTCCCTCTGATCCAATGTGTCATTCAAAGCCCTGTTTCCTTGTGGATCTTCTGCTTAAATGATCTGCCCATTGCTTTGAGTGGGGTGTTAAATTCCCCTATTATTTCTTTTATGTTTCTTTATGTTTGTTATTAACTGTTTTATGTACTTGGGTGCTTCCACAGTAGGGGCATAAACAAGTTTTAGATCTTGTTGGATAGGCCCCTTAATTATGACATAGATCCTTTCTTCATCTCTTGTTACAGTCTTTGGTTTAAAGTCTAATTTGTCTGTTAAAGGTATTGCTACTCTGGCTTTCTTTTGACATCCATTTGCATGGCAAATTGTTCTCCATCCCCTCACTTTCAATCTGCAAGTGTCCTTAGGTCTAAAATGAGTGTCTTATAGGCAGCATAGAAATGGGTCTTGTTTCTTAATCCATTCTGACACCCTATGTCTTTTGATTGAAGCATTGAGTCCATTTATAGTCAGAGTAATTACTGATAGATATGTATTTAGTTATCTTGCCATTGTTTCTGGAGATTTTCTCTGTTCCTTTCTTGTCCTAATCAGTTTTGGTTTCTCCTTTTCAGGCAAAGAGTGTCTTTTGATGTTTCTTGTAGGGCTGGTTTATTGATCATTATTCCTCTAGGTTTTGTAAGTCTGGGAAACTCTTCATCTTTCCTTCTATTCTGAATGACAGCTTTGCTGGATAGAGTATTCGTGGCTATAGATTTTCCCCATTCAGCACTTTGAATATATCATGCCATTGTCTTCTAGCTTGCCAAGTTTCTGTGGAGAGATCTGCAGTTAGCGTATGGGTCTTCCCTTGTAAGTTAAGGACTTCTTTTGTCTTGCTGCTTTTAAGATATTTTCTCTATCGCTAGATTTTGCAAATGTAATTACACTATGTCTTATGTGGGCCTGCTTCTGTTGATTTTGATGGGAGTTCTCTCTGCCTCCTGAATCTGGATGTCTGTTTCTCCCCCCAGATTAGGGAAGTTTTCAGCTAGGATTTCCTCAAACAAATTTTCTGCCCTCTTTTCTCTCTCTTCTATGACTTGTACAATATCTATGTTTTTACATTTGATGGAGTCAGTGATTCCCCTAAGTCCAATCTCATGTTCCATGATTCTTCCTTCTCTCTTTTGTTTAGCTTCATTATTTTCCATTATTTTGTCTTCTATGTCACTAATTAGATCCTCAGTACTCTCATTTGTGATTTTATTTATTTGGGCAGGCTTCTTCTAGCCTACTGTTCATTGCATCCAGTCTGTTTCCAATATCTTCATCTCAGATTGTTTTTTAACTCTTTTATCTCTGTAGTAAGGGTTTCCCTGATGCTTTCTATTATTTTCTCAAGCCCAATGAGTATCCTGGCTGCTGCTTTAAATCCTCCATCATGCATGTTACTTATATCTGTTTCACTTAGATTTCCTGACCATGACCTTTTCTTATTCTTTTATTTGGAATAAAATTGATTCCTCTGTCTTTGCATTTTGTCTCTCTGCCTTCTTCTCTGTATTAGAAAAGCCCATTATGTTTCCTGCTCCTGAGAGTAATGGCTTTATGAAGAAGAGGTCATGTAGTGCCCAGGGCCTGGTGCTTCAGGGAGTCTCAGGTGTGTGTTGCATGTACTCTGCTGTTGTGTTATGGCTGCTCTATCCTTCAGGCCAGTCATCTGCAAAGGCTCTCTTTGCCTGCAGTGGGTTGTGTTTGGTGTCTGGCCTGAATATGGTGAGTTTTAGGTTGGTGGGCTCTGGTCTGCCTGTGAAATGACACCAACTGACCAGAACTAAGGCCCTGCAGAACTTTATGGCCAGGAGACATGATGTGGGCAGGGGTTTGTGCTAGTCCTCTAAGGGAGGGGCCTGCTCTACTGGGACTGAACAAATTTGACTGAGAAAGGCAGTCCCACCAGAGAGTAGGGGTTGGGACTTGGTATTTGCAAGTTAGGCAGGCAATGTCATCACTGCTTTGCTTTTGGCAGGTAGCTCGGTATTTATGCTACTGGTGGGAGAGCCAAATGTCTCTTTTGCCCCCATAGAGGCATCTCCATGAACACTGCCTATCAGGGATGCACTCCAAGAAGAGCAAATAATCCCCCACTGTGTCTCCAGGCATTGTCTCTGATCATTGTTTCCAGGCTGTCTGCACCTGGTTGTTTGCCTTTGTTCTCCCCAGGAGCAAGACAGTGCTCTATGGGCTCTACATCAGTCAAGCCTGCTGACCTTAAAACTCCAGGCTTTAGGCCCTTCTGGTTGCAAGAACTCATGTAATTCAGTCCTTCTCATTTTCCCAGCCAATGGTTTGGGGGAAACATTCTCCTTGTGTGTTCCCAGTGTGCTCCTCTCTCATGTGCCTTTCTCTTTGACCACAGCTCCCTCCCCTCTGCTGCACCATCATCCACTTCTCCCCTACACCACAACTTCATACTTCTCTCTTTAGTTATGGAGTTTATTCTGTAGGCTTCAGGTCAATTTCTCTCATGTTTATGATGATTTGATAATCTCCCAGGTGTGTTCATGGCTCAAGACAAGACTGGGGTTCTCCTACTCTTCCTCTTCTCTATATGGACAATAGAATCTTAGCCATAAACAAGAAAGAAATCTTGCCATTTGCAACATGTAGGATGGAGCTAGAGAGTATAATGCTAAGTGAGATCTGTCAGTCACAGAAAGACAAACACCATATGATTTCACTTATTTATGGAATTTAAGAAACAAATGAACAGATGAAGAAAAAAAAAGAGACAAACAAAAAAACAGACTCTTAAATATGAGAACAAACCTGTGGTTGCTAGAAGGCAGGTTAGTGGGTAGATGGGTGAATAAAAGGGGATTAAATGACATTAGTTGCAGGAAATGTGGCTGAAGGTGAAGCAAAATGTAGAGTTTCCTATGCCCTTGAAGTTGCAGTGTTATCAAATAAAAAGAAATTTTGTGTGTATAGAAATTTCATTATAAGCTTATAAGCTACCTGCCAAAAGCAAGGCAGTGATGACATTGCCTGCCTAATTTGCAAATACCAAGTCCCAACCCCTACTCTCTGGTGGGACTGCCTTTCTCAGTCAAATTTGTTCAGTCCCAGTAGAGCAGGCCCCTCCCTTAGAGGACTAGCACAAACTCCTGCCCACATTATGTCTCCTGGCCATAAAGTTCTGCAGGGCCTTAGTTCTGGTCAGAACTAAGAAAAAAAAAAATTGTAGATACACAAAAGACAGGAAGTAAGGAATACCACTAAAGGAAGTAAATCCCAAAAGAAAACACCAAACAGGGACAAAAGCACAAAAGAATCAAAGTAAGAAACCAACAACATGAAACAGTTACCTATCAATAATTAATTGAATCAGGACTAAGTTCTCCTATCAGTAGAAACAGAGTGACTGAAAGGATTAAAAAAAAAAAGATTAAAACCAACAAAAGACAAAACAACAACAAAAAAACAAGATCCAACAATATGTTGCCCATAAGAGATTCACTTCAGCTTTAAAGATACACATAGCTTGAAAGTAAAGGAATGGGAAAAAATATTTCATGCAAATGGTAACCAAAAGAGAGCAGAAGTGGTTGTGCCTATATCAGATAGATAGGTCATTAATGGGTAGTGATACAGTATCAATTCATCAAGCAGATATAAGAATTGCAAATATATGTGCAGCCAACATTGGAGTACCTAAATATTTGAAGCATATTAACAGAATTGAAGGGAGATATAAACAGCAATACAATAACAGTAGAGGACTACAGTATCCCACTCTGAGCAATGGACAGATCATCTAGATGGAAAATGGTAAGGAATAGCAGACCTCAAGAGCACTGTAGACCAACTGGGCCTAAAATACAAATGCATAAGATTGCATCTGTCAGCACCATAATACATGTTCTTGTCAAGTGCAGACCTAACATTCTCTAGCATAGATCATATGCTGGACCACAAGGTAAGCCTTAACTAATTTAAAAAGATTAAAATCCTATTTTGTATATTTATGACCACAATGGTGTGAACAAAAATCACTTACAAAAGGAAAACTAAACCATATACTAATAGGTGGAAATCACATAACACACTCCTGAACAAGCAATGGATCAAAGGAGAAATCAAAAGTAAAATCAGAAAGTATCTTGAACAAAGGAAAATAAAGAAACTTATGGGATGCAGCAAAAGCATTTCTATGAGGGAAGAATACAGGGATAAATGCATATATTAAGAAAAATTTAAAAAGACCTAAATAAAGCAACCAAAATTTACACTTTAAGGAACTAGAAAAAGAACAAACTAAATCCAAAGTTAGCAGATACGATGAAATAAACATTATTGCAGGTACAATGGGGGATGGTTTAGCCTGGTGATGGGTATTAAGGAGGGCACATACTGCAGGGAGCGCTGGGTGTTTTGCAAAAACAATGAATCATGGAATACCACATCAAAAACCAATGATGTATTGTATGGTGACTAACATAACATAATAAAATTAAATTTAAAAAAATGAGGTTGAAGCAGTAATCAAACACCCCCCAACACACAAAAGCTAGGACCAAATCATTTCACTGGTAAACTCTTCTAGACATTTAATGAGGAGTTAATGTTAATTCTTCTTATCTATTCCAGAAATTGAGGAGGAGGAAACACTCAAACTCATTTACAATACCCTGATACCAAACTCAGACAAGGACACTATAAGAAACAAACTATATACCATTTTAATAGAAGAAAGATAAAAATCATATAATCCTTTCCTTTTTTTTTCTTACTTGTTACAGGCCTGGTTTTATTTTTAAATTTTTATTATTTTTTATTATGTTCAGTTAGCCAGCATATAGTACATCGTACATTTTTGATGTAGTGTTCAGTGATTCATTAGTAGCATGTAAGACCCAGTGCTCCTAATAACACGTGCCCTCCTCAATACCCATCACCTAGCTACCCCATCCTCCCTCCCCCCTCCCTTCTGTAACTCTCAGCTTGATTCCCAGAGTCCAGAGTCTTTCATGGTTTGTCTCCCTCTCTGATTTCTTCCCATTCAGTGTTCTCTCCCTTCCCCTGTGGTCCTCTGTGCTATTTCTTATGTTCCACATATGAGTGAAACCATATGGTAATTGTCTTTCTCTGCTTGAGTATTTCACTTAGCATAATCCCCTCCAGTTCCATTCATGCTGATGTAAATGGTGGGTATTCATCCTTCCTGATGGCTGAGTAATATTCTATTTTATATATGAACCACATCTTCTTTATCCATTCATCTGTTGAAGGGCATCTCAGATCCTTCCACAGTTTGGCTATTGTGGACATTGCAATCCTTTCAATAGATGCAGTTTATTTTCCTCTGAATAAAACCAACTGGTAAGCATGGCTATACAAATTACCAGGGGAATTTAGAATAAACTAATTGTGACAAATAGTGCCGCCAAGTCCTCTTACTTAACGGTTGGTTATAATGCAGAATGTCACTGTTTTTGAAACATGGCCTTTAAAAAGGTGTTTAAGTTGGGGCGCCTGGGTGGCTCAGTTGGTTAAGCGATTGTTCAGCTAAGGTCATGATCCTGGAGTCCTGGGTCGAGTCCCACATCAGGCTCCCTGCTCAGCAGGGAGTCTGCTTCTCCCTCTGACCCTCCCCCCTCTTATGTGCTCTCTCTCTCATTCTCTCTCTCTCAAATTAATAAATAATCTTTAAAAAAATAAAAAATAAAAATAAAAAGGTGTTTAAGTTAAAATAAGGTAGAGTGAGCCCTAATCCACTGGTATTTTATAAGACTAGGAGATTAGGACACAGACAACACAAGTATCCACGTATTAGTATCTTTCCCTTTAAAAGGGACTTTCATTCCCCTTTTCTTCCACAGATCCCATAGGAAAAAGAAGCTAATAAAGGACTCTCTTACACTTAAGATGACAATCCTCACAGATAGCTAATGCTGCCCAGGAGCCCTCATTGTTTATTTAGATGTTTGACTAGGCTGGAACTCCTTCCTAGTTCAGGAGAAAAGTTGACCTAGGAAGTATTATGGTATAGTGAACCTCATTTTTTTCCTCTGTATAGAAAAGGGTAGTGGAAAATAAACACAAAAGACAACCTGACTTCATGATCAGGCTAATAGTGCTCTTTTTCTGTCCTTATTAGGGGTCTCTACCTAAAACCCTAGGAGGCAAAGTCAGTGACAGAGGGACTGCTGCCTGTTGTTTCAGTGAAGTCACAAAGCTGTGATGTCATGGCAACCACTTCTCCCCAACCACCGCTAATCTAGAGACTTGGGTGGAGTAGTCATGGGGCAGCCAAAAGGATCACAAGGCCCCCCAAACCGTTGGAGCTGCCTGGGTATTTCACCCAGACAGTGTGCCAAGTGTATTGGTGTCACCTTCTCCATGGCAGAATTTGTAGTCTATGGTCGTGACTGTCATCACCAGCCCTCTGGACTCGGGAGAATTCCAAGAGTCCAAAATTCCAACTTACACACTACATGTCAGAAAAGAGTCAGGACTACAACTCAATCTAAATTGAAGAGCTCCAACCCACGGAGATGTACATGGTCCTCAATTCCAATCAGGGGGCTTATGATCAGCAAAACTGCAGCCCGAGGGAAGCTCGCCATTAACACCCGCAACCATGCCAAAGACATGTCTGGAATCTTGATTAATAGTAAAGACATGAGTTCCTCTACCAGCTCCAGAAGTTGTGCCAAAAAGACCTCCCAATCTTCAGAGTTGCCCAAGCACAAAAGGCAGACTCTGTACGGTAACACCCTAGGCCATGGATAGACTCATCTGTTTGGAGCCAACAGTAGCAAGTGCAGAGCATTTTGGAAAAGACCTACACCCAAAGTGAAGGCATATAAAAGGCTTTTGTGTCAGTTTCAAAAAGACAACATGAAGTTCCAAAAAGATCCATTGAGGAGGATTCAAATCTCTAAGAACACTAAGGGTTCCCACAAGGCAGTGCAGGTTCCCTCTGTGGAACTGAATCAAGAAGTTGCAGTGCAGGCCTGTCTTAACCCTCAGATTGATAACCTGTTATCAATCATACTAAAGCAGTAAGTCATATCCATTTTTCCCTAAGCCTCTAATTTCCATCTCCCAAATGTTTTCATACCAAAATCAGACAATCCAAGGTATGGATGATGCACAGGCTCTAATGGAGCAGGAAGAGGATGGAAACTGCAAGAACAAAGAACCATTGCAGGGAGAGGGACAGAGGATGCTACAGGTTGGTGATGAGATGCAGGAATATGAAGAGAAGGAGAATGAACAGGAGAGTTCAGAGTCAAGATCTGGCATTTTTGGATGGTGGGAGTTGCTCTGTACCTGGCTGCATTCCTTGAGGACATATGTCAAATTTAAATAAACTGTTCTCTGGCCCCAGTTAGTCTTTGTAGTCTTAATGCCTCAGTGTTTTAGACCAGAACAACTGCACTGTCATTGCTCAGAAATTCAGGTGATACTGATTTATGGTTGAGGGGCGTGACTTGCTCTATCAGACCTGTTTCCATACTTAACATAGCTTGTAGAATTGGAGCCAGGGACTTGGCTATACACAGACTATTCCCCTAAGCATATTTCAGTAATGAGATCATATAACCACATATTATCCAGAGGTTTTTTTTTTTTTTCCCCTTTATAGGTAGCTCTCTAGTTGTGTAAAGGGAAGAAAGTACCAACTTCAGGAGTCACATTCTTCTTCCTAAGCCCTCTCACCTGTACAAATTGGGCTGAATGACTTTCCTGCCATTGAAATTCCTGCCTAGTGTATAGTAACCCCTCCTGCCCTAACCAGAGGCAATCAAGTAAATCTAAAATCTGATATGATGCATAGATTTAGAGAAGACAAGATTCTGGGAATAAAGGAAGAATGTGGGAAAGTGGAGATAGGAACTGTCTGATTGATCCAGTAGGGTGGGGGAGCTCTGATGCAGGATCAGCAATTCCTATGGTAGTTCTGTTTGTCACAGATAGCAACAAGGGTCATAGAGACCCCACTGCTTCTAGTTAGTGCTCAATGAGCCTCTCCCCTTATCACCTACATACGCTGGGGAATGCCTACACATGATGAGCTACTTGATCTGAAATTAAAGCCATTTTCCCATCTTATTCCACAGTCTCACCATGAGATTTGTTTTGAACTTGTTGGCCTACTGTCACTTCATCTTTTATCACAGAAATCTATCTCTTAACCTATTCTTATGATGCCTGTCATAAGGGGGCCATCCTCTCATCTTCCTAAAGTCATATCCATTTTTCCCTAAGCAGTCAGCTATGTCCCATGAGTGCTTCTTACATGTTTTTAATATGTTTTTCTCAGGGAGACTACCATGACTATCCTTTGACCTGTTATCAATCATACTAAAGCAATAAATAGGCCTGGAAAAACTTCACTTGCATCCCAAGAAATCCTTTTAAAAAAAACGGACTGTAAGCCTTCTGGATAACTGTTTGGCCAAAATCCAACAGCCTGGTGGGGAAGGGGATGAGGGAAGCTTCACATGCTTACAAGTGGGGAAGGAAGAGTGGAATGTCATAGAATCTAAAGTCTTTCTCACTTATGGACATGAAATAGTCGTGGCAAGCATGTAAAGACAGGAAGCAGAAATATGCACATTTGACAGGAAAGCCTTTGGCTCTCTAGTTCAATGACAAGCCTGATCAAGCCATGACGTAGCCTATTCCTGGAGAAGGAAGAGATATCTTTGGGTCTCAAGATTTCCTTTCTCTCTAGCTCCACAGCTTGCCATTTCATTCACTGCTCTAGGCAAGAAAAAAAAGACACATTATCTCCAAAGAGAGAGGGAAAAGAAAATTACAATATCCCAGAGTCCCCAAAGACAGAAAGAGAGCTCTTTTTAGTGAACAAGAAGGTGTTCCCCCAAAGGTGAATGGACTCTGTACAGAACAGTCTGGTTTTGTTTTGTTTTCTATATTCCACACATAAGTGAAATCATAGGGTATCTATCTTTCTCTGACTGGCTTATTTCACTTAGCATAATACTGTCTAGTTCCATCCATGTTGTTGCAAAGGGGAGATGAATAGGGGGATGGGCAAAATAGATAAAGGGGATTAAGAGTTACAAACTTGCAGTTATAAGATAAATAAACCACAGGGATGAAAAGTATGACATAGGGAATATAGTGAATAATATTGTAATAGCATTGTATGGTAACGCAGAGTGACTACAGGTATCATGGTGAGCACTAAGTACTGTAGAGAATTGCCAAATCACTGTATTATACATCTGAACCAATATAGCCTTGTATGTTAATTATACTTCAATAATAAAGAAAAATAATTACAAAGAAGCAGATACTATTCAACAATTGATGTAAACATCATTCCTTGTCAGTTTTAGTGTGCATGTGCTGGCAAACTCGGCACGTTTGGGGAGGCCAGGTGCTCAGAGTACAGGTGTGGTGATTAGATGTTTCTACTCATCTTTGGCCTACTCATGTTCACATATTCAGCCTATGGGAACCCCAAGGCCAATGTTGAATCCCATCAAACTATCTGTCCTGTGGATGTATTATGTTTCTCCTACAGAAAACTTTGATTTCTCAAATAGCTTCCAATAGCTAGTTGGCAAACAATTGGGGCTACAACAGGGAAGGTAACAGTGTGAAGGAGGGGAAGATAAATGGAAATCAATGGCATTTCTCACTAACGGCATAATCTCAGGACAATTATCTTTTCACTTTGTTGCAAGGGTAAGTTAGTGATTCTTCTCTTATGAATGATAGATAAAGTTCTCCATTTGTAAAACACAGTTCTCAAGAGAATAAGAATTTCCACAACATGAGCCTCTCTTTCCAACTTGATTTTCATCAATATCCTCCGTTTAACTTCAATCAAAGCCAATCTTTGACAATTATTATGAAAGGTCCTTTTGTGTTTCATAACATGCATATTGCTGATTAATTATTGTACCAATGACACCTCCAGGAAACTAAAACAAGAATTAGGGTGAAGAGCAGGAGGTAAAAATCCTCAAGAATGACCACAATTAGGCAAAGGAACATTGCCTCAAAAGAGGAGCTGACTACATTGTCTTCACAGCAGTGGAAATGCTCTGGATGATGGATGTCTTTCAAAAGAAAAAAAAAGGTATGCTAATTGCATACTCCACCAAACACTTAACTTTGTAAAGAATAATTCTAATTAAAAAATTGCACATTCTCATCGCTTAACTAAAATGGTGAACAGAGAGAGAGAAGCACTACCCTTCCATGTAGGAAGAAAATTCTTTAGATCAAGGAATAGCCAGTAGTTTAGGAAGTTTAGGAAGATAATTTACAAAAAGGCCAAGCCCTTTGGTGGGAACTACATGAGATCCTAGAAAGAGGATGTTCTTGGCCGTGAGATGGGTAGGGATAAGGAAGAGTATTTCCTATGTATTTCTCTGTATCTCCTCTGAAAACACGCATGATATGTGTGTGCATTGAGCCAGAGAGGATTTGTGGAATGCCAAAGTCAAGTTCAAAGCTTTCCAGGAAGAGGTCTTGAAGCTATTTAGAATATGTGGAGTTGGAGGTGCATTTGAACCTCTCTGTGGCAGCCACAGAGACTACTAAGTGGCCAAGGAGACAGATCGGTTAAAGATAGGATGATTTGGTGTCGAAGACTGCATTCCTGAAGCAGCAAGTGGCCATTAGTGTTTAATATTAACATCAATATTAGTAGAAAGATGTATAATGATGAGAACTAAAGCATGCCTATTGGTACAAACAATATTTCAGGCGTGACAACTTATTTTAGAGCAGCAATGTGGACAGGGATGGAGGCAGAAAATCTAAATAACTCTTTTGAGAGAGAAAGAGAGAGTTGTAGGAGCTGTACAATATTACCAGCAGGCAACAGCTCACACGGAACTAATATATCTTCTGGAGAAATGACATATTAAGCAAAGATAAAACACATTGCAGCAATTAAACAGAAATATTAACAAGCTTTATTTAATATATGTGGACATTTATATAAAAATATAAAATATAGATTTTTTTTTTTAACCATAGAGAATAGTCACACAAAGGAAGTTTCAAAGGCCAACATTTTTTTAAAAAGTAAGGGGATAGGGATAATGCAGTGCAGGGTTTAGTGTACAGATGGTGTGTGTCCTGACTTTAACACTGGACTCCACGGCGGAACTAGCCGGTTGACTTAGGACAAGTCACTTGACCTCTGTAGGTCTCTTTTCCTCTTTATAAAATAGAAGTAGGAGGGGGGAAAGATGGCAGAGGAGTAGGGGACCCTATTTCAACTGGTCCCCAGAATTGAGCTGGAAAACTACCAGAGCACTCTGAGCACCCACAAAATAGCCTGAGATGTAAGAAGATCTGGATCTCTACAAACAGAATATCGCAGGCATTTTGAGGTATGAAGTGGAGAGTTGTGATTCTGCCGGCAGATTTTGGAGGATAAATGGCAGTGGAGGGTGCCTGGATGTGGGGATTCTACACTGCCGGTGGGTGACAGCCTCGCCTGCTGTGGACGGGCACAGACTCGCAGACCGGTAGCATCCAGAAAGGACTTTAGGGCAGCCCCCAGGGTGGAGGACCAGACAGGCGGGGTTGCGTGCACACGAACCACAGCTGCTCGGACAGAAACCCGGAGCGACGGTCATGGAAACATGAACTGCAGCCTCCGAGAGGGAAACCCGGTGCGCCGGGGTCCTGCCAGTGAACTGCAACCTCCAGGGTGGAAACTCCAAGCGGCGGAGTCGCGCACACATGAACTGCAGTCCCTGAGACAGGACCCCAAGCGGCGGCGTACCCGCACGCACATGAACTGGGAGCAGCTCGTGGTTTTAGAAGCACAAAGGGCAGGGCTCCTGGGTGGCTCAGTTGGTTAAGCGACTGCCTTCGGCTCAGGTCATGGTCCCAGGGTCCTGGAATCGAGTCCCGCATCGGGCTCCCTGCTTGGCGGGGAGTCTGCTTCTCCCTCTCCCCCTTCTTGTGTTCCTGCTCTCACTGTCTCGGTCTCTGTCAAATAAATAAATAAAATCTTAAAAAAAAAAAAAGAAGCACAAAGGGCAGAGACGTGCTCTGACCTGGAGGCAGAACTGGGAGCACTGTGGAGGGGCGCACAACCCAGGACGCTGCAGTTTACAGCAGGACGGACAGAATGGGAGAGAGTGTGGCCTGGAGAGCTCACTGAAGAACAGACTGCGTTCTCTCTGCTCTGAGGCAGAGGGTTGGAAACGGTATCTTCTGCTCTGACTCACAGAAGAGACACAGAAAGCCACAAGGGAAAGGCGCCAGAGAACAAAAGCCCCAAAGACTGATTCCCACTGAGCCCATCCCCCGCAACAGGGGCTCAGGGCAACTCCGCCCAAACAGGGTTGCCTGAATAACAGCACAGCAGGCCCCTCCCACAGAAGACAGGCTGGGAAAACAAGAGGCCAGCAACCCTAATGTCCCTAGAAAACAGGTGCATCTTGCTTGGGTTCTGGTCAATAATTTGGACTCTATACATTCCCTTAAACACCCATCAACAGAATGACTAGGACAAGGAGCCTCCAAAACAGAAAAGACTCAGAGATTATGACTTATGCTGCAGATTTACAAATGGATGCAGACATAACCAAGATGTTGGAGATGGAATTCAGGCTACCAATTGCAAAGACAATGGCTAGAATGGAGAAATCAAGTAATGGCAACATAGAGTTCTAAAGGCAGAAATGAAAGCTGAATTGGCAGAACTTAAAAATACTATCATTGAGATCCAATCCATCTAGATAATCTAACAGCTAAGGTAACTGAGACAGAAGAGAGAATAAGCGACCTGGAAGACAATATAATAGATAAAAAGGGAAAAGAGGAGGCCAGGGGAAAAAAAACTAAGAATCCATGGAAACAGTATCAGAGAAATAAGTGACACCATGAGGCATTCCAATGTCAGAATAATTGGAATGCCGGAGGGAGTGGAGAGAAAGAGAGGGCTAGAAGATGTATTTGAGCAAATCGTAGCTGAGAACTTCCCTAATCTGGGGAATGAAACAAACATTTAAGTCCTAGAGGCAGAGAGGACCCCTCCTAAGATCAAGGAAAACAGGCCAACACCCCGGCATGTAATAGTAAAACTTGCAAATCTTAGAACCAAGGAAACCATCTTAAGGGCAGTTAGGGGGAAGAGATTCCTTATGTACAGAGGGAGGAACATCAGGATAACGTCAGACCTATCCACAGAGACCTGGCAAGCCAGAAAGGCCTGGCAAGACATATTCAGGGTACTAAATGAGAAGAACATGCAGGCAAGAATACTTTACCCAGCAAGGCTTTCATTTAGAATGGATGGAGAGATGCAGAGCTTCCCTGACTTGAAGAAACTGAAAGAATATGTGACCACTAAGCCGGCCCTGCAAGAAATATTAAGGGGGGGAGGTTCTATAAAAGGAGAAAGACCCCAAGAGTGATCTACAACAGAAATTTACAGGGACAATCTATAAAAACAACGTCTTCACAGGTAACATGATGACAATTAATTCATATCTTTCAATAATCACTCTCAACGTGAATGGCCTAAATGCTCCCATAAAATGGTACAGGGTTGCAGATTGGATAAAAAGACAGGACCCATCCATATACTGTCTACAAGAGACTCATTTTGAACCTAAAGATATATCCAGACTGAAAACGAAGGGATGAGATCCATCTTCCATGCCAGGGGACCTCAAAAGATACCTGGGGTAGCAATTCTCATATCAGACAAATTAGATTTTAAACTAAAGTCTGTAATAAGAGACACAGAAGGACACTATATCATTCCTAAAGGGTCTATCCAACAAGAAGATCTAACAATTGTAAATATCTATGCCCCAACATGGGAGCAGCCATCTACATAAGCCAACTGTTAACCAAAATAAAGAGTCATATTGATAACAAGACATTAATTGTAGGAGACCTCAATACTCCACTCTCAGCAATGGACAGATCATCTAAGGAGAAAATCAACAAGGAAGCAAGAACTTTGAATGATACATTGGGCCAGATGGACCTCATAGATATTTACAGAACATTCCACCCTAAAACAACAGAATATCATTCTTCTCGAGTATACATGAAACTTTCTCCAGAATAGACCACATACTGGGCCACAAATCAGATCTCAACTGATACCAAAAGACTGAGATTATTCCCTACATATTCTCAGACCACAATGCTCTAAAACTGGAACTCAATCACAAGAAAAAATTTGGCAGAAATTCAAACACTTGGAAGCTAAAGACCACTCTGCTCAAGAATGTTTGGGTCAACCAGGAAATCAAAGAAGAACTTAAACAATTCATGGAAATCAATGAGAATGAAAACACATCGGTCCAAAACCTACGGGATACTGCAAAGGCGGTCCTAAGGGTGAAATACATAGCCATCCAAGCCTCACTCAAAAAAATAGAAAAATCCCAAATTCACCAACTAACTCTACACCTTAAAGAACTAGAGAAAGGGGGCAGAGCAAGATGGCGGAGGAGTAGGAGACCTGGATTTCATCTCCTCTCAGGAATTCAGCTGAATAGGGATCAAACCATTCTGAACACCTACAAACTCAACAGGAGATCGAAGAAAAGAAAAGCAACAACTCTCTCATCAGAAAAGCGACCACTTTCTGGAAGGTAGGACGTGCGGAGAAATGAATCCGAGGCGATATTCGGGAGGATAGATGGCGGGGGAGGGGTCTCCGTCAGCCGCTTCTGGCAAGTGATAGAGCTGCGGAGCACAAAATCGGAACTTTTAAAAGTCTGCTCCGCCGAGGGACGTCACTCTGGTGGCTAAGCGGGGCGTGGAACCCTCCGGGACAGTGTGGTCTCAGGACCCTCGGGGTCACAGAAAGACCAGGGGTGCCTGAGTGTGGCAGAGCTCCCAGGTAATGAAGCAGGG
>NW_023270883.1:0-749 GCF_011800145.1 Mirounga leonina
ACCTGGGGACTAGAGAGAAATGAAATATACCCCCGCTGCCGTCCTGGCCCCCACGTCCCACTTCAGTGTTCGTCTCAGTGAATGGCGGGGAGGTCAGGGGAGGGTGATGGGGACACGTGTGGCAGGGAGGAGGTCAGGCCGCCTTTTCCTCCTTTACATCCCCTCCCCCTGTCTTCCTGGCAGCAGCCCCTCTCCCCAAATTATGGCACTCAAACACCTTCATCACCCTGCTTCCAACCCCAACACATCCTCCTGAGGTGGGAGTCACTGACCCCATCTCCAAAGTAGAAAACTGAGGTCCCAGGATTTGCCACAGGAACTTGCCAGTCACAGGGCTGTGACATGGACGTGCTGTGTGTTTGAACCAAGCTCAATGTGACCCAAAGCATGAGCTTACAGAGGAGCCGGAGGAAGGAGCCTTTGAGCCCAGGCTTGGAGGTGAGGCCATCCTGGATGGGGGTCATAGGGAGGGATGGCAGGGGTTCTGAGGGGAAAATTCCTGCCGGGCTCCCTGGGGGACGAAGGCCCTACAGAGGCTGGAGTGGGCTGAGGGCTGCACACTGGGGAGCATGTGTAGACCAGTTCACGCAGGGCTCTCTGGATATTGGGCAATGAGTCAGGGGACACTGCGGGTTGGGTGGTTCACGGGACACCATCCGGGCAGTCTTACCAGAGCCACAGCATCGTAGATTTAGAAGGAGCTTGGTGGGCATGTTATTGTCCCCACCCAAGCATGGATCACCAAGCAA
>NW_023270883.1:759-9163 GCF_011800145.1 Mirounga leonina
TCCTGTGTAGAGTGGGGGCCGTGGTGGTCGTCTGCGTCCTTCCAGGCCTGGGCATGCTGCCTGGAAGGTCCAGAGGTGGCTTCTTGTCAGAGTAGCTAGCTATACCAGTGAGGTCAGTACTTAGAGACGTCTGAGTCAGGAGACCAAAGGGAGGCCCCACGAGCCCAGTTCAGCAGGATGCTCTTCGACATGGTGCCTGGAATGCCAGGTGAGGTAGAAATTGCCCAGGTAGCCTGATCCACTCCAGTCTGTATCGCTCCACTACCCAACAACCCAGACCTAGACAAAGGCCCTCTGGCTGGCTGGCATCTGGAACGGTTAGAATGTTCCTCTGGTTCAGTCGAAGGAGAAGATCAACGTTAGTAGAGCAAAGGAAACTAGGAAGATTAGGGCAGAGATATATGGAAGAGAAGAGCACGTGAGAAAAATCAGTGAAAACAACAGTTCGTTCTTTTGCAGATTTACCAAAATGGACAAAGAGACAAAAATGGAACCACTTTATACCAACCAATTGGCTCCCTGAGATGAAGCAGTTCATTCTGAGAAGCACACAAACTACCAAAGTGACTTCGGAAGAAATGGAAGCCCTGAGCAGACCTATAATAAGTAAATAGACTGAAGCAGTCATGAGAACTTCCCAAGAATGAAAAGTCCAGAACCTGATGCTTTCCCTGGTGCTTTGTCCCACACGTTTAAAGAAGACAGAAAACCAATCCTTCTGAAAGTCTGAAAAAAGTACAAGAGGAGGGAACACTTCCCACCTCACCCTAGAATGTCACCATTGTCCCGATTCCAAAGACGGACAAAGACCTTACAAGAAAAGACAGTTGCAGGCTAAAATCCATGATGAAGAGCGAGGCAAAAATCCTCAATAGAACTCTAGCAGACAGAATCTAGCAGCACATTGACAGGACTCTACATCATGACCAAGTGTGATTTACACCGGGAATGCAAAGGCTGTTCCACGTAGCTAATCAGTGTCCTAGACCACATCCAGAAGAAACATGATCATGTCAATTGTTGTAGGATAAGCTTTGACAAAATGCAAACCTTTTCATAACAAGTGTTCTCAATAAAATAGAAATAGAAGTTTAAATTGTGATAAAGGAGAGGTGCCTGGGTGGCCTCAGTGGGTTGAGTGTCCGACTCTTGGTTTGGGCTCAGGTCATGATCTCAAGAGTCTTCAGATTGAGCTCCAGGGAGGGTTCTGCACTCAGTCGGGAGTCTGCTTGGAGATTCTCTCCCTCTGCCCCTCCCCACTCCTGGGTTTGCATGCTCTCAAATAATTAAATAAATAAATAAATAAATAAATAAATAAATAAATAAATAAATAATTCTTTAAAAATTATGATGAAGGATATTTATGAAAAATAAATCATATGTATATCATTCTCTGTGGTGAAAGACTGAGAGTTTTCTCCTTAAAATCCCCAAAAAGTCAAGGATGCCCATGTCCACCACTTCATTTCCATATTGTCATGGAAGTTTGGTCAGAGAAATTATACAAGATTAGTTACTAAAAGCTCACAAATGGAAAAGAAGAAGAAAAAGTTTATTTATATAGGACATGATCTTCTATGCAACTAAACCTAAGAATTTGAAAAACTCTGTACGAGATTATAATATTTCCCGAAAGGTATGCGCAGAGAACACCAACACATATGGATCAATGGGATAGTGCTGAGAAACAAGGAATACATAGATGTACAGTCAGTTGTTTTCGAACACGGACACCAAGATCATTGAATGAGTCAAAAACAGTGTCTCCAACAAACGGTGTTGAGAAACCGGATATCCACATAGGAAGGAGTGAAGTCAGAGCATTCCCTTCCACCCTATAAAAAATGAACTCCACATGGATCCAAGAATGAACTTTAAGAGCGAAAATTCTTAACACTCCAAAGGAAACTAAGAGCACCTAGGGGCAGATCTTCCTTCCCTTGGATTTGGCAATATGGTGTCTCTTGTATGGCACCCGAAGCCCAAGCATCAACAGAGAAAACAGAGACACTGGACTTCAACGTTGCTAAAAACTTTTGTGAATGAAAGGGTAATCTCAAGAGGATGTAAAGAAACCCAAAGAATGGTAGGAAATATTTGCAAATCTCATACGAGTCTTGCATTTGGAATGTGTACAAAACGCCTCCAACTTAAGAACCTAAAAACCCCACTGAAAATAACAGACATTTCTCCAAAGAGATAGTCAGACGACCCAGTGAGCACATGGGGCGATTTTCTTCATGAGGTCATAGGAAATGCAAGGCAACACCCCAGTCACATGCCTTCCCCCACCCAGGAAGAGGGGCTCTAGTGAATAAGCAGAAATAACAAGTGTCGGAGAGGATCTGGGGAAACAGAACCCTCCTCCATTGCTGGGGGACATGTAATATGGCGGAGCCACTGTGGCAAAGGGTGTGGCACGTCGTCCACACGTTGAGCAAACTGTTCTCATTTGGCCGAACTCCACTCATTCTCTAAACAGAAGAATGGAATACAGGCCCTCTAACAACAACCTGCACGTAAGTCTTCGTAGCAGCACTCTGGACAATAACCGAAAGATGAAAAAAACCCACAGGTGCACCCACACTTGAATGGACAAACACAACGTGGTCTGTTCATACAATGGGATTCATTCAGCCACGCCACGAATTAAGTAGTGCTACACGCTATCACGTGGGTGAACTTCGAAAACATCCTACTCAGTGGAAGAAACTAGACCCCAAATACCACATACGGTATGATCCCACGTGTATGAAAAATTCGACCCAGGTAAATGACAGGTGCTAGATCAGTGTTTGCCTGAGAGCAGGGGGATGGGGAATGGCCAGTGACTGCCTGCTCAGAGGGTGCGGGGTTTCTGTCCAGGGCATTAAATGTTCTGGGACTAGATAGGGTGATGGTGCCAGCATGGGACATGGAGTTGATAACAGTGGTTTGCACACTTTGAAATGTTTAAAAAGATAAAGTTTATTTTATCTTAAGCTACAGATATACCTGGAGACATGAAAAGAAACCAAAGCCAAAAGAGAAGAAAAGGAATGCGTTGGCTGGTGAGGACAGGCCGACTCTGGTGCTGGAACTGGCCCTGGTTGGAGCTCATCAGCAGCTTCGGGAGGTGGGGCCTGAGCTGGCTGTAGCTGGTGCTGGATGGGGTCTTGCTCACACTGGACCTAGCTCTGCAGGGGGAGCCAGCGCTGACTCCAGGTCGGAGGTGCCGCCGGAGCTGACTCTGGAGCCGGTCCAGCTCGGAGTCTTGCCTTGGCTCTAGCTCTGCAGTCGGCGATGGAGCCGTAGGTCCAGGGGCTTCCTCCCACTGGGGCGCAAGTGGCTCCAGCTCCGGAGCTCCTGGCAAAGGCCCCGCAGCAGGACATGGAAATGCCTCGAGCTCTGAAGCGGGCTTTGGGTCTGTAGCTGCTTCTGCAGCCGCGTCGACTCTGCAGCTGTGACCGGCCCCGGGCAGAGGCCAGTTCTCTGTCTCGAGATAGTGCTGAAGCAGCAGGAGGAGAGAAGGTCACCACCCTGCCAGGGGCATCACTCTGTGCTGATCCCCACAGCCCATCCCTGTGCCTTGTCAGAGGACACCGGCCTCCCCCAGCAGCGCTGAGCTGTCTCGAGACCTGGCTCTCATTCTCGGCTGCCTCGCACTCTCCCAGTGGTGCTGGATCAGGTGGGAGAACTGGTGTGGAGGTGGCTCTGCTCTGGAATTCACCCCGGAGCCGCTTTTGACTCCGGAGAGGGACCGCAGGTCGGAGCTGGAGGGGCTCTAGTGTGCGGAGCCCTGGCTCAGGCTTTCGAGCTGCTTCAACGGCTGGCTCGAGTTAGCGCCGGGGCACGTTGTGCTGCGTCAGATGGTTCGAGATCTTAGCTGCCCCATGGCTCGTGCAAGGTCTCGTGCTCAAGGTGCTCTAGATCTGTATCGCCCACTTGCTGACCGTGGATGAGATGCTGACCCACCGGTTAGGCTGGGAGCTCCGAGGGCAGGGAGGATGTGTGGGGGTCCCCTCTGCATTCCAGCAAACAGACACAGGTGTGCGTGATGCCCGCGTGGAAGAAAGCATGAACACAAGAGTCTGTGGCCCAGACCTCTCATCTGTATCAACATCCGCTGCATCACTGTGTTGCTCTGACTCACTAAACTTTAAGTGCTACCACCTCCCAGGCACTGCTCTGGGGGTTGTGGACCCAGCGGTGAGGAAGCAAGGTCCCTGCTCGCGTGGGGCTGGCCGGAGCAGGGACAAAGGAGGACTCCAGGTCCCCGGCAAGGGTCTCTTCTCAGCTGGGGGCAGCTGCCGGGAGCAGAGGTTCAGGCACTTGTCCCCATCTGGCAGCTCAGGACCGACCCGCGTGGGGCGCGTGGTGAAAGGGATGAAGGATCCTTGGTCAGAATCCCCCCGTAGCCATTACCCCCATGTGGCCGGTCCCGTCACCGTCCCGAGTTTTCTCATCCATGTAGTGGTCAGGGGAGGAAAGCCGTTCGTGCGTTCAATAGCCTTATCCAAGTGCTGAACCGGGTCTGGATCATCTCTGGAGGGGGATTCAGCTCCAGCACCTGCCCCAGAGCTCGAGCCAGGTCCTCCACCGATGCGTACCGCAGCTCCCGAGACTGGGGCAGCTGCAGCTTCGGCTCTCGCGCCAGCTCTGGGATCAGAGCCCGGTTTGGAGCTTGAGCAGCTACAGCACCAGCTAGGGAACTCTTCAGCCAAGGGCCAGCACCTTCACCTTCACACCCTCGCCATCGGGCACGAGGTCAGGAGAGGGGCTGGGGGCGGGAGGGTCCCTGCTGGGCAGGTCACCCCTGGTACCTCGGTCATTCCACTCAGAGCTCCCCATCCCCTCCCCTCCCACAGGTCACAGCCCCAGGGATCCCCACCCCTGCTTCCCAAACAAGGCTCAAGGTGGAAAAGCAGACCTGGGATGTTGGAAATGGAGGCTTGTACATTCAACACTGTACACGTGTTGACCCAGAAACTCCACTTTATGGATTCTGTTGCAAAGAGAGGTTGATGGACACGGTGTTCCCTTCGACACGGTGGGAGTGAGCTGCCCACGCTAGGTGATGGGTGCACCTGTGGCCTGGGATGGGTGCTGCTCACTGTTCTCCCAGACAGGGGTGCCCGTCACCGTTCTCTCCCGGGGACCTCCGTTTGCTCACGTTCTCGCCAGGGCTGCTGGTCCCCAGACCAGACACCTGCCAGTCTGAAGGTGACCAGTGCTGCCTCCATAGGGTTTCCTTTGCTAGAGTCCTTCCCCGGGAGCTCCTGCATCTCTGACTGCCCCCATGCCTGTCCCCCTCCCCTTGGACTTGCATGCATTTTGTCTCTGTCCCTGTGGAACCCAGGGACTTGGAGCATGGTTTGGACCAGAGGCATGGAGAACCTTTCTGTGGCCTTGGGTTGTGAGCAATCCTTTGGCCCTTTGGGGTGTGTCTTCCAGCTTTCTGCATTTCCCTGGTTTCTCTGTGGGTCACAGGAAGAGCCAGCCCTTTCCTGTCTGGGGTCGGGCTGAGGTGTCCCAGCAGGAACAGGGGTCTCTGCCCCGAGATTGTGTCCATATTTACCAAAGGGGGCTCTATGGTTACATCTCATCTGTAATCCATCAGAGATTTCAACATCCAATAAGGGAAATTCTATGGCAAGTCAACCCAGAAAAGAAGGAGTCCCCTTTGAAAATAGGGCGGCAGACACAAAGGCCCATACTGTGTGACTCAACGTACAGGAAACGTCCAGAACAGGTAAAGGAACAGAGAGAGGAGGCAGCTTAAGGGTTTCCAGGGAGGCCTTCTGGTTCGGGGACTCCTTTGTGGAAGCAGATATTCCACAGCCATATTCTGTGGTGTGGTGGCACAGCGTTGTGAATGTACTTGATGCTCAGGCCTTGTTCACCTGAAAACAATGAATTTTATTTAAAATAAATAATAAACAGCATAAAGGACATGGAAAGAGGATAGAACAGTTAATACGAACCAGAGAGAAAGAACATAGGGGGAGGGGATGAAACAATCTGGCGGGGCATCGGGGTCGGGTGATGGACCTAAGTGTAATGGTACAAGGAGCTCTCCCCGTGAGGATGTGGGCTCTGGATGTGGTTCGGGGAGCCCTGCAGGAACAGGAGGAGGGGCAGGGCCAGATGCAAGAGCAGGGCCAGTCACAAGAGCAGGGACAGGGGCAGGATCCACGGTAAGAGCTGGATCAGGGGCAAGTAGAGGAGCACAGGCAGGGCCAGGGGAAGGGGCAGCGGCCCTGGAAAGCAGGGGAAGGGGCATCGGCTCTGGCAGGGCCAGGGGCAGGAACAGGGACACCGGCCACGGGAAGGGGCATTGGCTCTGGCAGGGGCAGGAACAGGGACGAAGGCAGGGGAAGGGGCATCGGCTCTGGCAGGGGCAGGGGCAGGAACAGGGACACTGGCAGGGGGAGGGGCATCGGCTCTGGCAGCGGCAGGGGCAGGAAAAAGGACGCAGGCAGGGAAAGGAGCATCGGCTCTGGCAGGGGCAGGAACAGGGACGCAGGCAGGGGAAGGGGCATCGGCTCTTGCTGGGGACGGAACAGGGACACAGGCAGAGGAATGGACAGGTGCAGGGGCAGGGGGTGGGCCAGGGGCAGGAATGGGCGCACACCCAGGGGCAGGGAAACACGTAGGGAAAGGGGAAGGAGCTGGGTCAGACGCAAGAATAGGAGCACAGGGAGGGGCTGGGGAAGTGACAGTTGCAGGGGGAGAAGCCGAGTCAAGGGCAAGAAGAGGAATACAGGCAGGGGCAGGAGAAGGGGCAGGATCCAGGGCAGGAGCTGGGTCCGGGGCAAGAGCAGGAACACAGGTAGGGGAAGGGGCAGGTGCAGGGGCAGGAGGTGGGTCAGGGACAGGAACAGGACCACAGGCAGGGGCAGGGGCAGAACCCGGGTCAGGGGCAAGAATAGGAGCACAGGCAGGGGCAAGGTAAGGGGCAGGATCCAGGGCAGGAGCTGGGGCAGGGTCAGGATCCGGATCAGGGGCAAAAAGAGGTGCACAGGTAAGGGAAGAGGCTGGTGCAGGGTCAGGAGATGGGTCAGGGGCAAGAACAGGTGAACAGGCAGGTGCTGGTGAAGGGGCAGGTGCAGGGGCAGGAGGTGGGTCAGGAGAAGGGACATTGGCTCTAGCAGGGGCAGGGGCAGGGGCAAGGGCAGGGTCAGGAATTGGGTCAGGGCCGGAACAGGAACACAAGCCGGGGGAGGGGAGGGGGCAGGTGCAAGGGGAGGGACAGGGTCTGCCGCATTGGCACGTACAGGAACCGGGGCAGTATCTGGGGCAGGGGCATGAACCGGGGCACTGGCAGGGGTAGGGATGGGTCAGGATCCAGGACAGGAGCTGGGTCGGGGGCAGGAGCAGGGCCACAGTTCGGGGCAGGCGCAGGGGCGATGGCTCCGGCAGGATCAGGGACAGGCACAGGGGCAGGCTCTCCTGAGGCAGGTTCTCCAGCAGGCCCTTGCTGGCCCTCGTCAGGCTCTCCGTGGCGAGTGCTGGGTTAACTGCCGGCTCCTGGTCTCCTGCTGAAGTCGCAGCCACCACCCCTCCGTCCAGAGCTGCCGATGGAGTTGGAAACGGCTCTAGCTCCTCAGGTGGTGGAGCAGCTGTGAGAGGAGAAAAGCTCAGGCCGAGCCAGCTCTCCGTGGAGACAGAACCCAGCCCAGGGCCTCCCAGAGAAGCCGCAGGCAGGAAGGAGACCTCCGCGGGGCGTCTCCCCGACCGCAGTCCACCCGCTGGGCTCTCTGAGCCCATTCGTTGCTCCAGGCCACACACCAGGCTCTGGGGGCTCCTCCCTGTGGGGCCAGCCACCACCCTTCCGCACACACCCACGGGTACCCAGCCCCGGGCTTCTCAGCCTCAGACTCGGCCTACGTGGGCTCCGGCTCCTGGAGCACAATGCAGTCAATGACCACCAGGGACAGTGGTCTGGGTGGTGTCGGAAGCCTCTCCCGCAATCCCCAGCACCTGCTCCAGGGGAGTCCTGTGGGTTCGCGCTCTGGATCCCGGACATGGAGTGGGTGTCCGCCAGCCTCGTGCCGATCTCATCGGAGGTCTACAAAGACAGGGACGGGTAGCCGCCCCGGAGGCATCCAGTCCTGCTCGGCCAAACTCCCTGTCCCCTGCCCAGTCGCCCTGCTGCTCCCAGATCAGACACACACCTGTGGGTGCACAATCCTGCACGCGGACAATGACCCATCCCTGCACGGCGAGCGAGAAAAACCCTGGGCAGAAGCTCACAGCCCCCCACACCCCGTCCCTCTCAGCCAGCCTTGACCTTGAACATGACGTGCCCAAGTGTTATCTGACCCCTCATCAGCCTGCTCTTGAATGGCGTTGGCCCACCCCACATGAACCCTCTTCACACACACACACACACACACACACACACACACACACACACACACAC
>NW_023270883.1:9173-12548 GCF_011800145.1 Mirounga leonina
CACACACACACACACACACACACACACACACACACACACACACACACGGAGGGGAGGGGACCTGGGGCTGCACAGGTGGATTAGACCCTGTGGGGCTTGGTGGCCGGCTCTGGGGCTCCTGGTGTCACCTTTTGGGCCTTCCGGCCAAACAGCCAGAGGCGGTGGGGAGCCCTGATCGGACATCCCCAGCGGGGGCCAGCGTTTGCAGGGCGGGCTTTCTTTAGCCTGCAGCATCCAGACTTAGGGAGGCAACAAGCCCACATGTTCATGGTGGCATGATCTCCAACGAAATGAGCTGGGCAGGGGGCTGTCTCTGGAATGTGGGTGCCTTTTTTTCCTGGGTTCCAAATTCTGTTGGACTCTGTTGTCAGGGAAGTGAGGTCACCAGTGCCTGCGGTGCCCTTACCCAACTTCCTCCTCACACAAGACCCCCGCCCCCGAGGGCCCCCTCCCGCGGCTGCACAATGCTCCGCCTCCCCCATGCCCCATCCATACAGTGACTACCTCACAGCCCCCCCACAGCCTTGCCAAGGCCTGGGTGCAGCCGGTGTCCCCGCTGTGAGGACACAGAGCTGGCTTCAGACTGGGCTCCCCTGCGTGCCAAGGGCTGTGACCCTGGACAGACCCTGTGCCCTCAGGGCCTCCCCAGGCTCCCCAGCTGCACAGTGGGGTGTTCTGGCTTCTACTCCCAGGGACGCCATTAGGGGTAGGGCCTCTACATACATTCCGGACCTGCTATCACAGGAGGCTGAGGCACACTTGGCAATGCAAGGATGAGCCAGGTGCTGGGCGGGACATGGAGCACAGCTCAGAGGGGCCTGGGTCTGCTCTGGGGTCTGGGCAAAGCAACCCCCTTCTTGCCTGTTCCCAGCCCCTGTGAGAAGTTTGCAATGAGCGGATTCCGACCTTGTCCTCTGGTGACGCACACTTCCAGGGTCTCCCGTTAGGTTTAAGCTCAGGCCCCGGGGCCTCGTCTGCGCCCATGCGTTGGGCAGTCCGCACAGTGGTTCCCGGGCATTCCCGCATCCTGCTCACACATCCCTGTGGAATCCCCTGCCCTCCGGGGTGGATGGCCTGTGTGACCGCGCTCTTAGGAAGAGAATGGGGCCAAATGCTGAGATTTCATTTCCAAGCTGATGGAGGAAAGTCTGTGACTTCTTCTGGTTCCCACTGCCGTGTGTTCATTCTCTGTCTCCTTCTCTGTTTCTGTCTCTGTCTCTGTGTCTCTCACAGGAGCAGGATCTGTGGACTCCAGGGTTGATGTGAGAAACCTCAGAAGCCTCCCTTGTCCGTGTTTCCCTCTTCTGTCCTGGTGCCCCATTCCTTCCTAAGGCCTTGTCACCCGGGCCAGAGCAGTGAATCTGGAACCTCTTCCAAATGGAGACCCGGAGGCTGCAACAAGGAGGGTCTTGGCCTTGGTCCCCAGACTAGTGGTCAGTGCTCTGCCACGTTCCACGTACCCAGGTCCTCAGCCCCCAAGCCCGCAGTCTGTCCCCTGCTCCGAAGGACCTCGAGGGAGTACAAAGCATTTTCCTAGGACTGGGAGCACAGGGGGTCGGGGATGGAGATCCAAGACCAACAGGCTCTCCCACAAGCCTGTGGGACCCAAGGGACCCTGCATCTCTACAGCCCAAGTGACAGAAGAATAAGCTGAGGCCTTTGTGCTGGAGCCCCTCTCGACTTGGGGGTGGGTATGTCTTCCTGCTTCCAAGTGCCCAGGCTGGTGATGGACACCGGGACCCAGACCCTGTCCTCTCCCAGTGCCCTGGCAACACCCCTGGGCCCCTTGGGGACCCCTGACCCTCAGCCTGGCCTGTCTCCCCTCCCCATGCTATGGATCTGGGTCCTTGCCAGGAGTCCTGATGCCCTGCCCCATGGCCCAGCTGTCTGCAACCCGTTTCTTCTCTCCCCCCTATCACCCACCTCGCTCCCAAGGTGTCCTCCCCTTGTGACCCACAGCTGGGCACTCAGAGTGGTGTGTGTGTGCGGGTGGGTGTGTGTGGGGAGTGGGTGTGCAGGTGCACGTGCCTCTACGTGCCTGGGGATGCCAAGGTCATGTCCCCACATGGGACGGTGTGGGTAGCTCTTCCCGAGGATCTGAGGGGCTCTCACCCCGAAAGCAAACCTCATGGGAGGGTTGGGACTGGCCTAGGATTGGAGAGCAGCTCCTTGGCCTCTGCACCCCACAGTTGTCCTGGGCCAGTCCCTTCCTCTCTTGACCCAGGTTCCCAAATGTCCCTGAGTGTCGGACATGGAAAGGCTTGAAAGTGGCTGCTCCTCCAGGGGTAGGTGGGGGACAGGTGCACCAGGCACGCAAGCCTCCCCACCGAGAGGGCCAGCCAGGTGTGTCATGGCCAGGTGTGCACAGACGACCTGCTCACAGCTCCTGGACAATGATCCAGCCCTGCGGCAGATGTGCACGAGACCCATGGCTCCGCACCTAAAACGGTCCCCCGCGTTCCCTCAGCACCTCGGAGACAAGGGCTCTTCTTCGTCCTAGGGCCCGTCATCCTTCATACAATGAGAGCCGAGGGATCCGTATGTAGGGGAGGCCGGCAGGGCGTCCCACGGCACGTCGTGTGCCCATCTCTGCTTTGTCGTCTAGGCTTAGGGGCGGACCCCCACCTAGAAATAGGCCCGCGGGGCAGGGACATTTGTCTGCCCTGTTCCCTGAATTATGGAAAATGTCTAAAAGGGGCTTCCTGTCCATGTGGGGAGTCGATGAAGCCCAGCCAGCACGTTACACATGTCTGAGTGGCTCTGGGCCCCCTCTGCCAGCCCCCAGGTATCCCTGCTCTGGCTCCACCCAGGATGGGAGCCCCAGATGGAATCTGAAACCTCCTCACAGCCAGGAATGCGGCTTTGCCCGGGTCACAGGACACCGAGGTTTGGGGCAGAGAGCTCCTTCACGGTGAAGAGGAAACGCCTCAGCCCCAGGTGACCTCCCCGTGGGCCGGCCCCAGGGTTGGGGAGCGGTCCTAACAGGCCCGACAGCACCCCGTGTGTGGGGCCTGGCCTCGTGGCCCGCAGGGTCCCCAGGAGACCCCTGAGGTTCGGAGAGGGGACGTGCCAGGCCCAAGACACACAGCCCGCAGGTGAGGGGGAGCCTCAGGCAGGGACGGGGGGCCCTGCTCACCTTGGTGAGCAGCAGGTATGGGAAGGGCTGGGGAGGCGTTCCTCTGGGAGGTGCTCCGGGAGAGGGGCCACAGGAGAGGGCCTGGTCCGGCTCCACCAGCTTCCTCAGACTGTCAGCACGGACCGCCCACAGCCTCTGGCTCGCCCCCAGCGGCAGGGCCCACTCAGGTTCACGGTGGGGCTCATCTGTGGTAAAGGAGGGACAATTCACAACACAGAAATTGCAAGACAATTTCTGTC
>NW_023270884.1:0-10120 GCF_011800145.1 Mirounga leonina
TTGGGATCCCAGAAGAAGAAGAAAGAGAGAGAGGGGCAGAAGGTATAATGGAGCAAATTATAGCAGAGAACTTCCTGAATTTGGGGAAGGAAACAGGCATCAAAGTCCAGGAAGCACAGAGAACCCCCCTCAAAATCAATAAAAATAGGTCAACACCCCAACATCTAATAGTAAAACTTATGAGTCTCAGAGACAAAGAGAAAATCCTGAGAGCAGCTCGGGAGAAGAGATATGTAACCTACAATGGTAGAAACATTAAATTGGCAACACACCTATCCACAGAGCCCGGGCAGGACAGAAAGCACTGGCATGATATATTCAGAGCACTAAATGAGAAAAATATGCAGCCAAGAATGCTATATCCAGCTAGGCTGTCATTGAAAATAGAAGGAGAGATAAAAAGCTTCCAGGACAAACAAAAACTAAAGGAATTTGCAAACACAAAACCAGCCCTACAGGAAATCTTGAAAGGGGTCCTCTAAGCAAAGAGAGACCCTAAAAGCAACATAGACCAGAAAGGAACACAGACAATATACGGTAACAGTCACCTTACAGGCAATACAATGGCACTAAATTCCTATCTTTCAATAGTTACCCTGAATGTAAATGGGCTACATGCCCCAATCAAAAGACACAGGCTATCAGATTGGATAAAAAAACAAGACCCATCGATATGCTGTCTGCAAAAGACTCATTTTAGAACCAAAGACACGTCCAGATTGAAAGTGAGGGGTGGAAAACCATTTGCCATGCTAATGGACACCAAAAGAAAGCTGGGGTGGCAATCCTTATATCAGACAAATTAGATTTTAAACCAAAGACTGTAATAAGAGATGAGGAAGGATAATATATCCTACTTAAAGGGTCTATCCAACAAGAAGATCTAACAATTGTAAATATCTATGCCCCTAACATGGGAGCAGCCAATTATATAAGCCAGTTAATAACAAAAGCAAAGAAACACATCGACAACAATACAATAATAGTGGGGGACTTTGACACCCCCCTCACTGAAAGGGAAAGATCATCTAAGCAAAAGATCAACAACTAAATAAAGACCTTAAATGACATACTGGACCAAATGGACTTTACAGATATATTCAGAACATTCCATGCCAAAGCAACAGAATACACATTCTTCTCTAGTGCCTATGGAACAGTCTCCAGAATCGATCACATCCTAGGTCGCAAATCAGGTCTCAACCAGTACCAAAAGATTGGGATCATTCCCTGCATATTTTTGGACCACAGAGCTTTGAAAATAGAAGTCAATCACAAGAGGAAAGTCGAGAAGACCTCAAATACGTGGAGGCTAAAGAGCATCCTACTAAAGAAGGAATGGGTCAACCAGGAAATTAAAGAAGAATAAATAAAATTCATGGAAACAAATGAAAATGAAAGCACAACTGTTCAAAATCTTTGGGATGCAGCAAAGGCAGTCCTAAGAAGAAAGTATATAGCAATACAAGCCTTTCTCAAGAAACAAGAAAGGTCTCAAATACACAACCTAACCCTACACCTAAAGGAGCTGGAGAAAGAACAGCAAATAAAGCCTAAACCCAGTAGGAGAAGAGAAATAATAAAGATCTGAGCAGAAATCAATGAAATAGAAACCAAAAGAACAGTAGAACAGAACAACAAAACTAGGAGCTGCTTCTTTGAAAGAATTAACAAGATTGAAAAACCCCTGGCCAGACTTATCAAAAAGAGAAATGACCCAAATAAATAAAATCATGAAAGAGGAGAGATCACAACCAACACCAAAGAAATACAATTATGAGAACATATTATGAGCAACTCTATGCCAGCAAATTAGATAATCTGGAAGAAATGGATGCATTCCTAGAGATGAATCAACTACCAAAACTGAACCAGGAAGAAATAGAAAACCTGAGCAGACCTATAACCACTAAGGAAATTGAAGCAGTCATCAAAAATCTCCCCCCCCCCCCAAAAAAGCCCAGGGCCAGATGGCTTGCCAGGGGATTTCTACCAAACATTTAAAGAAGAATTAATACTTATTCTTCTGAAATTGTTCCAAAAAATATAAATGGAAGGAAAACTTCCAAACTCAATTTTGAGGCCACCATTACCTTGATCCCAAAACCAGACTAAGACCCCATCAAAAAGGAGAATTACAGACCAATATCCCGGATGAACATGGATACAAAAATTCTCACCAAAATACTAGCCAGTAGAATCCAACAGTACCTTAAAAGGATTATTCACCACGACCAAGTGGGATTTATCCCTGGGCAGCAAGGTTCGTTCAACATCTGCAAATCAATCAACATGATACAATACATTAATAAAAGAAAGAATAAGAACCATATGATCCTCTCAATAGATGCAGAAAAAGCATTTGACAAAGTACAGCATCCTTTCTTCATCAAAACTCTTCAGAGGATAGGGATATCATAAAAGCCATCTATGAAAAACCAACAGCGAATATCATTCTCAACAGATAAAAGTGAGAGCTTTCCCCCTAAGGTCAGGAACACGGCAGGGATGTCCACTATCACCACTGCTATTCAACATAGTATTAGAAGTCCTAGCCACAGCAATCAGACAACAAAAAGAAATAAAACGCATCCAAATCGGCCAAGAAGTCAAGCTCTCACTCTTTGCAGATGATATGATACTTTATGGAAAACCCAAAGGCTCAAACCCCAAACTGCTAGAACTCATACAGGAATTCAGTAAAGAGGCAGGATATAAAATCAATGCACAGAAATCAGTGGCATTCCTATACACCAACAATAAGACAGAAGAAAGAGAAATTAAGGAGTCGATCCCATTTACAATTTCACCCAAAATCAAAGGTACCTAGGAATAAATCTAACCAAAGAGGCAAAGAATCTGTACTCAGAAAACTATAAAATACTCATGAAACAAACTGAGGAAGACACAAAGAAATGGAAAAACGTTCCATGCTCATGGATTGGAAGAACAAATATTGTGAAGATGTCCATGCTACCTAGAGCAATCTACACATTCAATGCAATCCCTATCAATATACTATCCACTTTTTTCAAAGAAATGGAACAAACAATCCTAAAATTTGTATGGAACCAGAAAAGACCCCAAATAGCCAGAGGAATGTTGAAAAAGAAAAGCAAACCTGGCAGCAACATAATTCTGGACTTCCAGCTCTATTACAAAGCTGTCATCATCAAGACAGTATGGTCCTGCACAAAAACAGACACAGAGATCAATGGAACAGAATAGAGAGCCCAGAAATGGACCCTCAACTCTATGGTCAACTCATCTTTGACAAAGCAGGAAAGAATGTCCAATGGAAAAAAGACAGTCTCTTCAATAAATGGTGTTGGGAAAATTGGACAGCCATAAGCAGAAGAATGAAACTGGACCATTTCCTTATACCACACACAAAAGTAGACTCAAAATGGATGAAAGACCTAAATGTGAGACAGGAGTCCATCAAAATCCTAAAGGAGAACACAGGCACCAACGTCTTCGACCTCAGCTGCAACAACTTCTTCCTAGAAACATTGCCAAAGGCAAGGGAAACAAGGGCAAAAATGAACTATTGGGACCTCATCAAGATAAAAAGCTTTTGCACAACAAAAGAAACAGTCAACAAAACCAAAAGACAACCGACAGAATGGGAGAAGATATTTGCAAATGACATATCAGATAAAGGGCTAGTATCCAAAATCTATAAAGAACTTATCAAACTCAACACCCAAAGAACAAATGATCCAATCAGGAAATGGGCAGAAGACATAAACAGACATTTTTCCAAAGAAGACATCCAAATGGCCAACAGACACATGAAAAAATGCTCAACATTGCTCAGCATCAGGGAAATCCAAATCAAAACCTAAATGACATACCACCTCACACCAGTCAGAATGGCTAAAATTAACAAGTCAGGAAACGACAGATGTTGGCAGGGATGCGGAGAAAGGGGAACCCTCCTACACTGTTGGTGGGAATGCAAGCTGGTGCAGCCACTCTGGAAAACAGTATGGAGGTTCCTCAAAAAGTTGAAAATAGAGCTACCCTATGACCCAGCAATTGCACTACTGGGTATTTACCCCAAAGATATAAATGTAGGGATCTGAAGGGGTACGTGCACCCGATGTTTATAGCAGCAATGTCCACAATAGCCAAACTATGGAAAGAGCCATGATGTCCATCGACAGATGAATGGATAAAGAAGATGTAGTATATATATATACAATGGAATATTATGCAGCCATCAAAAGGAATGAAATCTTGCCATTTGCAATGACGTGGATGGAATTGGAGGGTATTATGTTGAGCGAAATAAGTCAATCAGAGAAAGACATGTATCATATGACTTCACTGATATGAGGAATCCTTAATGTCAGGAAACAAACAGGGTTGCTGGAGTTGTGGGGGGTGGGAGGGATGGGGTGGCTGGGTGATAGACATTGGGGAGAGGATGTGCTATGGTGAGCGCTGTGAATTGTGTAAGACTGTTGAATCACAGACCTGTACCTCTGAAACAAATAATACATTATATGTTAAAAAAAAAAAAAAAGAAGTAGAAGATAGCAGGAAGGGAAGAATGAAGGGGAGGAAATCGGAGGGGGAGATGAACCATGAGAGACTATGGACTCTGAGAAACAAACTGAGGGTTCTAGAGGGGAGGGGGTGGGGGGATGGGTTAGCCTGGTGATGGGTATTAAAGAGGGCACATATTGAATTGAGCACAGGGTGTTGTACGCAAACAATGAATCATGGAACACTACAAAAACTAATGATGTAATGTATGGTGATTAACATAACATAATAATAAAAATAAATAAATAAATAAATCACACACACACACACACTTGCAGATACATACACAATCTCTGCAAAAACACATGAGGATACATGAGAAATAGCAGAAGGTAGACTTACTTGGTAACTATACACCCTTTGGAAACTTTTGAACCTTATACTATGCATGTGATTACTCATTAAAAAATAAATCAGTATTATTAACATAAAATTTTTTAAAAATCAAATGAAGCCAGCTGGCTTAAAAGTACAGTGGTGTAAAATTCTCTAGCTATGCGGGACGGAGCAAGATGGCGGAGGAGTAGGAGACCTGGATGTCGTCTCCTCTCAGGAATTCAGCTGGATAGGGATCAAACCATTCTGAACACCTACAAACTCAACAGGAGATCGAAGAAAAGAACAGCAACAACTCTCTCATCGGAAAAGCGACCACTTTCTGGAAGGTAGGACGTGCGGAGAAGTGAATCCGAGGCGATATTCGGGAGGATAGACGGCGGGGGAGGGGCCTCTGTCGGCCGCTTCTGGCAAGTGTTAGAGCCACGGAGCACAAAATCGGAACTTTTAAAAGTCTGCTCCGCCGAGGGACGTCACTCTGGTGGCTAAGCGGGGGGTGGAACCCTCCGGGACAGTGTGGTCTCAGGACCCTCGGGGTCACAGGAAGACCGGGGGTGCCTGAGTGTGGCAGAGCTCCCAGGTAACGGAGCCGGGAAGCCGGCTGCAGAGGTGGAACCCAGGCGCGGGCTCTCAGCTTGGGGTGGCCATAAACCGTGATCCGCGGCACAGTCGGGCCACTGCTCCGCCAGCAGGGACCCAACAAGCGGCAGATCCGGGGAGACTCACCTTCCTCCCCCGGGAGGAGCCGCGTGGGAGTGCACCGCAGGGATCTGCTGGGTTTGGAGACTCCACCCGGGGTCGGGTGCCAGAGAGAGAAACGCGCGGTCACGGGCCGGGTGAGCACAGATTGCAGCCGGAGACCGGGGAGACGGGAGTGACTGACGGCTTTTCTCTGGGGGCTCACTGAGGAGCGGGGCCCCGAGTTCTCGGCTCCTCCGGGGCGGAGATTGGGAGGCCGCCATCTTCACTCTCCGCCTCCAAAGCTGTACGGAAAGCTCGCAGGGAACAAAAGCCCCGGAGAGCAAACCCGAGCAGTTTACTTAGCCGGGAGGGGGCAAGGGCGGGGCAATTCCGCCTCCGGCAGAGACATTTGGAAACCACGGCAACAGGCCCCTCCCCAGAAGATCAGTGAGAACAGCCAGCCAAGACCAAGTTTAACGATCAATGAGAACAGCAGAACTCCAGCGCTAGGGGAATACTGCACATAGAATTCATGGCTTTTTTACCATGATCCTTTAGTCTTTCACAGTTAATTTTTTTTAAACTGTTTTGTTTTTTTTTTTTAATTTTTCTTTTTCCCTTTTTCAACCAACATCTTATGAATCCCTTTTTTTAAAAAAACATTTTTATTTTTCATTTTTAGAGTCATATTCTATCCCTTCATAGTAGTTACCCGTATTTTTGGCATATATATATAAGTTGTTCTCTCTTTAAAATTTTGAGATAGTTTCTTCTAACAGATTAAAATATACCCTAAATCTCTAGTATATGGTTTTTTCTACTCCCCTGCCTGATCACATTCTCTCCCTTTTTTTTCTTTTTTCTTGTTTTAAATCCTCTTCTTTCTTTTTTCAAACAACTTCTTATCAATTCCTTTTATAAAATTTTTTATAATTTCCATCTTTACAGTCATATTCCATCCCTTCATCATATCAACCATTAATTTATACATATATAAGTTTTTCTTTCTTTAAAATTTTGGGAGGTACTTCCTTCTAACAGACCAAAATACACCCCAAATCTAGTGTGTGGCACTGATCTATATACCAGCCTGATCATATTTGATCACATTCTGGTTTTTGTTGTTAGTGTTGTTTTGTTTTGTTTGTTTTTGTTTCTTTTTATCTTTATCTTTATCTTTTTCTTTTTTTTCTTTTTCTTTTTTCTCTCTTTATGTTTCTTTTTCCACTGCTTCAGGTCTTTTCTGATTTGTTTAGAGTATATTTTCTGGGGACGTTGTTACTCTGCTAGCATTTTGTTATCTCATTAATCTATTCTCCTCTGCACAAAATGACAAGATGGAAAAAATCACCTCAACAAAAAGAACAAGAGGTAGTACCGACTGCCAGACACCTACTCAATACGGACATTAGTACCATGTCAGATCTAGAGTTCAGAATCATCACTTTAAAGATACTAGCTGGGCTTGATAAAAGCATGGAAGTTATTAGAGAAACCCTTTCTGGAGATGTAAAAGAACTAAATTCTAACCAATTAGAAATCAAAAAGGCTATTAATGAGGTGCAATCAAAAATGGAGGCGCTAACTGCTAGGATAAATGAGGCAGAAGAGAGAATCAGTAATATAGAAGACCAAATGATGGAAAATAAAGAAGCTGAGAAAAAGAGAGATAAACAACTACTGGATCACAAGGGCAGAATTGGAGAGATAAGCGATACCATAAGACGAAACAACATTAGAATAATTGGGATCCCAGAAGAAGAAGAAAGAGAGAGAGGGGCAGAAGGTATATTGGAGCAAATTATAGCAGAGAACTTCCCTAATTTGGGGAAGGAAACAGGCATCAAAATCCAGGAAGCACAGAGAACCCCCCTCAAAATCAATAAAAATAGGTCAACACCCCAACATCTAATAGTAAAACTTACGAGTCTCATAGACAAAGAGAAAATCCTGAGAGCAGCTCGGGAGAAGAGATATGTAACCTACAATGGTAGAAACATTAGATTGGCAACAGACCTATCCACAGAGACCTGGCAGGGCAGAAAGGACTGGCAGGATATATTCCGAGCACTAAATGAGAAAAACATGCAGCCAAGAATACTCTATCCAGCTAGGCTGTCATTGAAAATTGAAGGAGAGATAAAAAGCTTCCAGGAAAAACCAGCCCTACAAGAAATCTTGAAAGGGGTCCTCTAAGCAAAGAGAGACCCTAAAAGCAGCATAGAGCAGAAAGAAACACAGACAATATAAGGTAACAGTCACCTTACAGGCAATACAATAGCACTAAATTCCTATCTTTCAATAGTTACCCTTAATATAAATGGGCTAAATGCCTCATTCAAAAGACACAGGCTATCAGATTGGATTAAAAAACAAGACCCATCGATATACTGTCTGCAAAAGACTCATTTTAGAACCAAAGACACCCCCAGATTGAAAGTGAGGGGGTGGAAAACCATTTACCATGCTAATGGACACCAAAAGAAAGCTGGGGTGGCAATCCTTATGTCAGACAAATTAGATTTTAAACCAAAGACTGTAATAAGAGATGAGGAAGGACATTATATCCTACTTAAAGGGTCTATCCAACAAGAAGATCTAACAATTGTAAATATCTATGCCCCTACCATGGGAACAGCCAATTATATAAGCCAGTTAATAACAAAAGCAAAGAAACACATCAACAACAATACAATAATAGTGGGGCACTTTAACACCCCCCTCACTGAAATGGACAGATCATCTAAGCAAAAGATCTACAAGGAAATAAAGACTTTAAATGACACACTGGACCAAATGGACTTCACAGACCTATTCAGAACATTCCACCCCAAAGCAACGGAATACACATTCTTCTCTAGTGCCCATGGAACATTCTCCAGAATAGATCACATCCTAGGTCATAAATCAGGTCTCAACCGGTACCAAAAGATTGGGATCATTCCCTGCCTATTTTCAGACCACAATGCTTTGAAACTAGAACTCAATCACAAGAGGAAAGTCGGAAAGAACTCAAATACATGGAGGCTAAAGAGCATCCTACTGAAGAATGAATGGGTCAACCAGGAAATTAAAGAAGAATTAAAAAAAATACATGGAAACCAATGAAAATGAAAACACAGCTGTTCAAAATCTTTGGGATGCAGCAAAGGCAGTCCTAAGAGGAATGTATATAGCAATACAAGCCTTTCTCAAGAAACAAGAAAGGTTTCAAGTACACAACCTAACCCTACACCTAAAGGAGCTGGAGAAAGAACAGCAAATAAAGCCTAAACCCAGCAGGAGAAGAGAAATAATAAAGATCAGAGCAGAAATCAATGAAATAGAAACTAAAAGAACAGTAGAACAGATCAGCGAAACTAGGAGCTGGTTTTTTGAAAGAATTAACAAGATTGATAAACCCCTGGCCAGACTTATCAAAAAGAAAAGAGAAAGGACCCAAATAAAAAAAAATCAGGAATGAAAGAGGAGAGATCACAACCAACACCAAAGAAATACAAACAATTATAAGAACATATTATGAGCAACTCTAGGCCAGCAAATTAAATAACCTGGAAGAAATGGATGCATTCCTAGAGATGTATCAACTACCAATACTGAACAGGGAAGAAATAGAAAACCTGAACAAACCTATAACCACTAAGGAAATTGAAGCAGTCATCAAAAGTCTCCCAAAAAACAAAAGCCCAGGGCCAGATGGCTTCCCAGGGGAATTCTACCAAACATTTAAAGAAGAATTAACACCTATTCTTCTGAAACTGTTCCAAAAAATAGAAATGGAAGGAAAACTTCCAAACTCATTTTATGAGGCCAGCATTACCTTGATCCCAAAACCAGACAAAGACCCCATCAAAAAGGAGAATTACAGACCAATATCCCTGATGAACATGGATGCAAAAATTCTCACCAAAATATTAGCCAATAGGATCCAACAGTACATTAAAAGGATTATTCACCACGACCAAGTGGGATTTATCTCTGGGCTGCAAGTTTGGTTCAACATCCGCAAATCAATCAATGTGATACAATACATTAACAAAAGAAAGAACAAGAATCATATTATCCTCTCAATAGATGCAGAAAAAGCATTTGACAAGGTACAGCATCCTTTCTTCATCAAAACTCTTCAGAGGATAGGCAAGGAGGGTACATACCTCAATATCATAAAAGCCATCTATGAAAAACCTACAGCGAATATCATTCTCAATGGGGAAAAACCAAGAGCTTTCCCCCTAAGGTCAGGAACGTGGCAGGGATGTCCACTATCACCACTGCTATTCAACAGAGTATTGGAAGTCCTAGCCACAGCAATCAGACAACAAAAAGAAATCAAAGGCATCCAAATTGGCAAAGAAGAAGTCAAACTCTCACTCTTTGCAGATGATATGATACTTTATGTGGAAAACCCCAAAGACTCCACCCCAAAACTGCTAGAACTCATACAGGAATTCAGTAAAGTGGCAGGATATAAAATCAATGCACAGAAGTCAGTGGCATTCCTATACACCAACAACAAGACAGAAGAAAGAGAAATTAAGGAGTCGATCCC
>NW_023270885.1:0-12295 GCF_011800145.1 Mirounga leonina
GGGGAGAGGGGTGGGAGGATGGGTTAGCCTGGTGGTGGGTATTGAGGAGGGCACATTCTGCATGGAGCACTGGGTGTTATGCACAAACAATGAATCATGGAACACTTCATCTAAAACTAATGATGTAATGTATGAGGATTAACACAAGAATAAAAAATAAATAAATTAAAAAAAAATGGGGGCGTTAACTGCTAGGATAAATGAGGCAGAAGAGAGAATCAGTGATATAGAAGACCAAATGATGGAAAATAAAGAAGCTGAGAAAAAGAGAGATAAACAACTACAGGATCACAAGGGCAGAATTCGAGAGATAAGTGATACCATAAGATGAAACAATATTAGAATAATTGGGATCCCAGAAGAAGAAGAAAGAGAGAGAGGGGCAGAAGGTATATTGGAGCAAATTATAGCAGAGAACTTCCCTAATTTGGGGAAGGAAACAGGCATCAAAATCCAGGAAGCACAGACAACCCCTCTCAAAATCAATAAAAATAGGTCAACACCCCGACATCTAATAGTAAAACTTTCGAGTCTCAGAGACAAAGAGAAAATCCTGAAAGTGGCTCAGGAGAAGAGATATGTAACCTACAATTGTAGAAACATTAGATTGGCAACAGACCTATCCACAGAGACCTGGCAGGCCAGAAAGGACTGGCATGATATATTCAGAGCACTAAATGAGAAAAATGTGCAGCCAAGAATACTATATCCAGCTACGCTGTCATTGAAAATAGAAGGAGAGATAAAAATCTTCCAGGACAAAGGAAAACTAAAGGAATTCGCAAACACGAAACCAGCCCTACAAGAAATATTAAAAGGGGTCCTCTAAGCAAAGAGAGAGCCTAAAAGTAACATAGACCAGAAAGGAACAGAGACAATATACAGTAACAGTCACCTTACAGGCAATACAATGGCACTGAATTCATATCTTTCAATAGTTACCCTGAATGTAAATGGGCTCAATGCCCCAATCAAAAGACACAGGCTATCAGATTGGATAAAAAAACAAGACCCATTGATATGCTGTCTGCAAGGGACTCATTTTAGACCCAAAGACACCCCCAGATTGAAAGTGAGGGGGTGGAGGACCATTTACCATGCTAATGAACACCAAAAGAAAGCTGGGGTGGCAATCCTTATATCAGACAAATTAGATTTTAAACCAAAGACTATAATAAGAGATGAGGAAGGACACTACATCATACTTAAAGGGTCTATCCAACAAGAAGATCTAACAATTGTAAATATCTATGCCCCTAACATGGGAGCAGCCAATTATATAAGGCAATTAATAACAAAAGCAAAGAAACACATTGACAACAATACAATAATAGTGGGGGACTTTAACACCCGCCTCACTGAAATGGACAGATCATCTAAGCAAAAGGTCAACAAGGAAATAAAGACTTCAAATGACACACTGGACCAAATGGACTTCACAGACATATTCAGAACATTCCATCCCAAAGCAACGGAATACACATTCTTCCCTAGTGCCCATGGAACATTTTCCAGAATCGATCACATCCTAGGTCATAAATCAGGTCTCAACTGGTACCAAAAGATTGGGATCATTCCCTGCCTATTTTCAGACCACAATGCTTTGAAACTAGAACTCAATCACAAGAGGAAAGTCGGAAAAAACTCAAATACATGGAGGCTAAAGAGCATCCTACTAAAGAATGAACGGGTCAACCAGGAAATCAAAGAAGAATTAAAAAAATTCATGGAAACCAATGAAAATGAAAACACAACTGTTCAAAATCTTTGAGATGCAGCAAAGGCAGTCCTAAGAGGAAAGTATATAGCAATACAAGCTTTTCTCAAGAAACAAGAAAGGTCTCAAATACACAACCTAACCCTATACCTAAAGGAGCTGGAGAAAGAACAGCAAATAAAGCCCAAACCCAGCAGGAGAAGAGACATAATAAAGATCAGAGCAGAAATCAATGAAATAGAAACCAAAAGAACAGTAGAACAGATCAACGAAACTAAGAGCTGGTTCTTTGAAAGAATTAACAAGATTGATAAACCCCTGGCCAGACTTATCAAAAAGAAAAGAGAAAGGACCCAAATAAATAAAATCATGAATGAAAGAGGAGAGATCACAACCAACACCAAAGAAATACAAACAAATATAAGAACATGTTATGAGCAACTCTATGCCAGCAAATTAGATAATCTGGAAGAAATGGATGTATTCCTAGAGATGTATCAACTACCAAAACTGAACCAGGAAGAAATAGAAAACCTGAACAGACCTATAACCACTAAGGAAATTGAAGCAGTCATCAAAAATCTCCCAACAAACAAAACCCCAGGGGCAGATGGCTTCCCAGGGGAATTGTACCAAACATTTAAAGAAGAATTAATACCTACTCTTCTGAAACTGTTCCAAAAAATAGAAATGGAAGGAACACTTCCAAACTCGTTTTATGAGGCCACCATTACCTTGATCCCAAAACCAGACAAAGACCCCATCAAAAAGGAGAATTACAGACCAATATCCTTGATGAACATGGATGCAAAAATTCTCTCCAAAATACTAGCCAATAGGATCCAACAGTACATTAAAAGGATTATTCACCACGACCAAGTGGGATTTATCCCTGGGCTGCAAGGTTGGTTCAACATCACAAATCAATCCATGTGATACAATACATTAATCAAAGAAAGAACAAGAGCCATATGATCTTCTCAATAGATGCAGAAAAAGCATTTGACAAAGTACAGCATCCTTTCTTGATCAAAACTCTTCAGAGTATAGGGATAGAGGGTACATACCTCGATATCAGAAAAGCCAACTATGAAAAACCTACAGTGAATATCATTCTCAATGGGGAAAAACTGAGAGCTTTTCCCCTAAGGTCAGCAACACAGCAGGGATGTCCACTATCACCATGCTATTCAACATAGTACTAGAAGTCCTAGCCACAGCAATCAGACAACAGAGATAAAAGGCATCCAAATCGGCAAAGAAGAAGTCAAACTCCCACTCTTTGCAGATAATGTGATACTTTATGTGGAAAACCCAAAAGACTCCACCCCAAAACTGCTAGAACTCATACAGGAATTCAGTAAAGTGGCAGGATATTAAATCAATGCACAGAAATCAGTGGCATTTCTATACACCAACAACAAGACAGAAGAAAGAGAAATTAAGGAGTCAATCCCATTTACAATTGCACCCAAAACCAGAAGATACCTAGGAATAAATCTAACCAAAGAGGCAAAGAATCTGTACTCAGAAAACTATAAAATACTCATGAAAGAAATTGAGGAAGACACAAAGAAATGGAAAAACGTTCCATGCTCATGGATTGGAAGAACAAATATTGTGAAGATGTCAATGCTACCTAGAGCAATCTACACAGTCAATGCAATCCCCATCAAAATACCATCCACTCTTTTCAAAGAAATGGAACAAATAATCCTAAAATTTGTATGGAACCAGAAAAGATCCCGAATAGCCAGAGGAATGTTGAAAAAGAAAAGCAAAGCTGGTGGCATCACAATTCCAGACTTCAAGCTCTATTACAAAGCTGTCATCATCAAGACAGTACGGTACTGGCACAAAAACAGACACATAGATTGATGGAACAGAATAGAGAGCCCAGAAATGGACCCTCGACTCTATGGTCAACTAATCTTTGACAAAGCAAGAAAGAATGTCCAACGGAAAAAAGACAGTCTCTTCAACAAATGGTGTTGGGAAAATTGGACAGCCCCATGCAGAAGAATGAAACTGGACCATTTCCTTACACCACACACAAAAATAGACTCCAAATGGTTGAAAGACCTAAATGTGAGACAGGAGTCCATCAAAATCCTAAAGTAGAACACAGACAGCAACCTCCTCGATCTCAGCCACAGCAACTTCTTCTTAGAAACATCGCCAAAGGCAAGGGAAGCAAGGGCAAAAATGAACTATTGGGACTTCATCAAGATAAAACCTTTTTTTTTAAACTTTTTTTTTTAAAGATTTTTTTTATTTATTTATGAGAGACAGAGAGAGAGAGAGAGAAGCAGAGGGAGAAGCAGGCTCCCAAGGAGCAGGGAGCCCAATGCGGGACTCGATCCCAGGACCCTGGGATCAGGACCTGAGCCGAAGGCAGACGCTTAACCGTCTGAGCCACCCAGGCGCCCAAGATAAAAAGCTTTTGCACAGCAAAAGAAACAGTCAACAAAACCAAAAGACAACCGACAGAATGGGAGAAGATATTTGCAAATGACATATCAGATAAAGGGCTAGTATCCGAAATCTATAAAGAACTTATCAAACTCAACACCCAAAGAACAAAGAATCCAATCAAGAAATGGGCAGAAGACATGAACAGACATTTTTCCAAAGAAGACATCCAAATGGCCAACAGACACATGAAAAAATGCTCAACATCGCTCGGCATCAGGGAAATCCAAATCAAAACCTCAATGAGATACCACCTCACAGCAGTCAGAATGGCTAAAATTAACAAGTCAGGAAACGACAGATGTTGGCAGGGATGCGGAGAAAGGGGAACCCTCCTACACTGTTGGTGGGAATGCAAGCTGGTGCAACCACTCTGGAAAACAGTATGGAGGTTCCTCAAAAAGTTGAAAATAGAGCTACCATATGATCTAGCAATTGCACTACTGGGTATTTACCCCAAAGATACAAATATAGGGATCTGAAGTGGTACGTGCACCCCAATGTTTATAGCAGCAATGTCCACAATAGCTAAACTGTGGAAAGAGCCAAGATGTCCATTGACAGATGAATGGATAAGAAAGAGGTGGTATATATATGGAATATTATGTAGCCATCAAAAGGAATGAGATCTTGCCATTTGCAATGACGTGGATGGAACTGGAGGGTGTTATGCTGAGCTAAATAAGTCAATCAGAGAAAGACATGTATCATATGACCTCACTGTTATGAGGATTTCTTAATCTCAGGAAACAAACTGAGGGTTGCTGGAGTGGGGGGTGGGGTGGGAGGGATTGGGTGGCTGGGTGATAGACACTGGGGAGGGTATGTGCTATGATGAGTGCTGTGAATTGTGCAAGACTGTTGAATCACAGATCTGTACCTCTGAAACAAATAATGCAATATATGTTAAGAAAAAAAAAAAGAAGATAGCAGGAGGGGAAGAATGAAGGGGGGAATTCGGAGGGATAGACGAACCATGAGAGATGATGGACTCTGAAAAACAAACAGGGTTCTAGAGGGGAGGGGGGTGGGATGGTGGGTTAGCCTGGTGATGGGTATTAAAGAGGGCATGTTCTGCATGGAGCACTGGGTGTTATGCACAAACACTGAATCATGGAACACTACATCAAAAACTAATGATGTAATGTATGGTGATTAACATAACAATAAAAAATTAAAAAATAACTGAACTTATAAAAAAAAAGAAAAGACATACATTTGAGACAGAAAAAAAAAAGAGTCTCTTTCTTGGTTTTCTTCTGTCTTCCCCTACCCTATGATCATTTGTTTTGTTTCTTAAATTCCACATATGAATGAAATCATATGGTATTTGTCTTTCTCTGACTTATTTCACTTAGCATAATACTCTCAAGCTCCATTCACATTTTTGCATTTGGCAAGATTTCATTCTTTTTGATGGCTGAGTAATATTCCATTATACACACACACCCCCACCTCTGCTTCATATAATATTATATAATATTATGCTTTATGTAATATTCCATATATATACCACCTCTGCTTTATCCATTCATCAGTTGATGGATATTTGGGCTCTTTTCATAATTTGGGTATGTTGATAATGTTGCTATAAACATTGGGGTGCATGTATCCCTTCAAGTCAGTATTTTTGTATTCTCTGGGTATATGCTTAGTAGTGCAATTGCTGGATCATAGGGTAGTTCTATTTTTAACTTTTTGAGGAACCTCTGTACTGTTTTCCAGAGTAGCTGCACTAGTTTGCATTCCCACAAACAGTGCAAGAGGGTTTCCCTTTCTCTGCATCCTCGCCAACACCTGTTGTTTCCTGTGTTGTTAATTTAGCCATTCTGACAGGTGTGAGGTGATATCTCATTGTAGTTTTGATTTGCATTTCCCTGATGATGAATGATGTTGAGCATCTTTTCACGTGCCTGTTGGCCATCTGGATGTCTTCTTTGAAAAAATGTCTATTCATGTCTTCTGTGCATTTTTAAACTGGATTATTTGCTTTTTGGATGTTCAATTTTGTAAGTTCTTTATATATTTTGGACACTAACCCTTTATCAGATATATCATTTGCAAATATCTTCTCCCATTCTGTAGGCTGTCTTTTAGTTTTGTTGATTGTTTTTTTTTTTTTTTTGCTGTGCAGCAGCTTTTTATTTTGATGAAATCTCAGTAGTTTATTTTTGCTAAAAATATTTTCTTAATTTCACTTTTGGGATGGTCATATTAGTACATAGAAATACAATTTTTTTTAAAGACTCAAGATTGGTCTCTTCCAATGGCAGATTAGGCACTCAGTAGTGGCTGTATCCACCCTGGCCTAGCTGAGTGGAAATCCATGTTACTAAGCCTATGCATGACCTCCATCCCTGCCACTGTGGCTACTTTGTTCATGAGCCCATTGGGCAACGGTGGGGTGGCTGGGGAAAGAGGCAGACTAATATCCACAGAACAGTTCATCATGTCCACTTATGAAAATTCTTCTCTGCTAAGGTCACCCTTTGCTGAAAATTCACATGGGGCACTGATATTATCACATTTTTTTTTTTGCCCATTTAGAGATGCTTATCCATATACAACTTCATCAGACTTCCTTGTCACCAATTTTACAGTTGTGTTCCTTAGAAGTGTCTGACCATCCAGGGGCACCTGGGTGGCTCAGTTGGTTAAGCATCTGATTCTTGATCTCAGCTCGGGTCTTGATCTCAATGTTGAAATCGGGCCCCGTGTTGGGCTCCACTCGGCATGGAGTCTACTTAAAAAAAAATAAAGAAGTCCCTGACCACCCAGCCAAACCATTGAACATTGCCCATGAGTCAGTATATAAACACACATCTGGCCATTTCTCCCTCCAAGCAAAGTGAATGATCAGGTGCACTGCTTTAAGGTCTGCCCACTGGGATGATTTCCCATCACCACTGTCCTTCAGGGATGTCCCAGAGTGGGACTGTAGTGTTGAAGCTGTCTACCTGTGGATGGCACCTGCATATCCTACAAAACCATTTGTAAACCAGGCCCGAATCTTTTATTCCTCTATCAAATGATCATAAGGAACTCCTGATAAGGCCATAAGTGAGGAGAGAGAAATCATGTAGCAGGAGTGGGGACCATGGGCATTTGGGCCACTTCTTCATATAACTTGTGCCTTCATAGCCAGCTTGGGCCCCATCTCATATATACCACTTCCATTTGATGATGGAGTGCTGTTGTGCATGCCCAACTTTATTAAAAAGAAAGGCTTGGTGTGTCAAAGGACACCCAGTTCATGATGGGCAGTTCAAATAGCATGGTAATTCGGTGGCCCATGGTTAGGCATTCAGTCTCTACTAAAGACCAGTAATAAACCAAAAACCATTTCTCAAAAGGAAGGTAGTCATCTGCAAAGGATGGCAGAGCTTTGCTCTGAAGTCCTAAGTGCCTGTGCTGTGATTCAACTATAGGGGTCTGTCAAAGGCTCCAAACAGCATCTGTATCTGCCACGGATACTTCAAGCACCATTGGATCTAGTGGATCATATGGCTCAAGTTGCAGAGAAGTTTGTGTAGCAGCCTGGATCTGTTGTAGAGCCTTTTCTTGTTCTGGACCCCACTCAGAATTAGCACCTTTTCAGATCACTTGGAAATGGTCCAGAATAACCACCTAAATGAGGAATATGTTGCCTCCAAAATCCAAAGAGGCCCACTAGATGTTGTGCCCCTTTTTGGGGTGCAGGAGGGACCAGATGCAATAATATCTTCTAGTGGCTCCCACTTGGCCTTGCCTGCCAAAATAGCCCTCAGTCCACAGGTCAAGGAACTAGTGTGGGGTCTGCCAGTTGCTGAGTATGTCTATTCTAATTGTGTTTTCCAGAACTGGGGAGGTAAACACAGAATTGGTTCAGGGACCCACTGGACCCAATGTGAGTTGGGCTGGAGCTAAAACTCCATTAATCAGCTGACCTCCATCAGCCCCTACGCTGACTTGTGGACCATAGTAATGTTTTGGGTGTATCATGGAATTAGTGAATTCAGAGCCAGTGTCCAGTAGTCCCCCCAAAGGTCTGATTGTTTCCTTTTCCCCAATTCAAAATTATACTGATAAAAATCTGTAGGTCCCTTTGGGGAAGGCTGGGAGAAGGATTAAGAGTATATATTTTGGGGAGTGTATCAAGGTCCTTCCTCAAGGAAACCCTGCCTTCCTTCCATTCAAGGGGTTCTGGGTCTGTAAGCTGGCTCAAGTCTGGGATTTGATTGGGGGACCATAACTCTTGGGTTTTGTGATTCAAGTTAGATTTTTGTTCACTACATCTAAAACTCTTCTGTTTATACAGATCAAGTAAGAATTTGGTGGGCTGCTGTTATGGACTGAAGTGTGTTTCCTCAAAATTCACGTGTTGAAGCCCTAACACCCAATGTGACTATATTTGGAGACAAGGCCTTTAATGAAGTAATTAAGGTCAAATGAAACCATAGGGTGAGGCCCCAATCCAATATTATCAGTGTCCTTATAAGAAGAAGAAGAGACACTAAAGATACATACACACAAAAGGCCATGTGCGAACATAGTGAGATGGCAGCCATCTTCAAGCCAAGGAGAGAGGCTGCAGGTAAAAGCAACTCTGCTGATACCTTGATCTTGGACTTCTAGCCTCCAGAATTGTGAGAAAATAAATTTCTGTTGTTTAAGTCATCCAATCTGTGGTATTTTGTTATGGTAGCCCTAGCTAAACAGTATATCTTCTTATCTACTTCACTTCTAGGAACATTGTGATCAACTAGCCAACATAGGTCTCCATGAATCAGACTATTCTGATTGCTGCTTCGTCTGCTGTCCATTATGGTAACCACACCTATCTTGCCTTTGGCTGTTGAGTGCCTGCCACTTGGCCCCTGCCACCCCAGGGTCTAATTACTCCTATTGCATTTTGATTTCCGAGTTCAGTGGCAGCAATTTCCACTGTTAAGTCCTGGCCTACAGATAAGAGTGTTCATGGTAGCTCCTCAGAGATACTGGGGCTCCCTTCACAAATTTATTTCCCACAGTTGTGATGAAAGGTGTGTTCTCTAAACCTTCCCAGGTGGATGAGTAGATATTAAATGACAAATCCACTCCATATTCCAAACTCATTAAGCTTTTGAATCCTTCCCTCTACAGTATACCTAGGCAGATCTAATATTTCAGGTTAATTTACTGTGGGCAGCCTTTTGGTCCATGTTTCAGCCAAATAACCAAAGTGCTAGAGCCCTCTTTTAACTCCACAAGCTGCAATATTGAATACAGAATCACTGCTTAGTGGGCGCATATCAATGTATTTGGCTTGATTCAACTTTATGTTTCTTCCACCATCACCCACACTCTTAATATCCATTCCCACATATATTCCCCAGATTTGTCTGTATAAATCAGAAAAATCAAGTAGTTCTTTGGAGTGTAGCATACCTCCTCATGGATCACACTTTGTGCCTCACCTGTAGGGTCTGCTGGGACTTGAGTCTAGTTGTAGGTCTAGAAAGGACCTGTGGAGGTGGAGTTCCTGAGGATAAATGGCACTGTTTTGCAAAGCAAATACTCCAAGGGAGGCTATTACAGTTTTCCCCAGAGCAATGCAGGCTTAATCTCCTCAGACAGGGGTAGAGAGGTTGTTTCTACTGGCAAGGAAGACATCAGAATCTAGGGGTTCAAAATCCCTAGCTTCATCAAGGTTTTCCTATATACCTCCATTCCAATTTTCACCCACACTTTAACAGTTAACATTCTGCAAGTTTGGGAATTCAATTTTCATAGCAACTCAATCACTCCGAGAATGAGTTTCTGGGTTTGGTTTTCAAAGAAGTCAGCTCTGTGGCTACAGGAAATCCCTTCAGCACAGATGGAGAAGCTTTTAGGTCATTTATGTGACACTTGGGTTGGGAATTTGAATTCCGGAGCTCATTCATTTATTCCCCACTTTGTCCATGGACATCACACAGCCAACTCATTGTGTTCATTAGTTTGACAAAAACTTTCTGAAGTTTTATGTACATGGTCACCCACAAACCTGCCTCTTATTAGTGTTTGATTAGTAATATCCAATGGTGGTATTTTGTGTATCTCTATTGCCATATCATGTCATGGACTATCAGTGTTCTCTTTACTACTGGCAATAGACTCATTAGTAACTTTAAATCTAATCAGACTAGAGAACCAATTCCAGAAATGCCAGAACCAATTTAGAAAATTCATTCTTAAGATTCTGCTGTTCTAGAACCTCTCTTAGTACCAAAATCTGTATTAGTCAAGATTCTTGAAAGACACAGAAACAATGGAATGTGTGTGTGTGTGTGTGTGTGTGTGTAGAAAGAGAGAGAGAGACATTTTGAGGAATTGGTTCATAGTATTGTGGAGGATGGTAAGCCCAAAATTTGCAGCCTAGGCCACCATGCTAGAGACTCAGGGAAGAGTTGATGTTGCAGTTCAAGTCCAAAGAAAGTCGGCTGAAAAAACCTCCTCTTCCTTGGGGGAGGTCAGTTTTTACCAAGTAAGATCTTCAAATGATTGGATGAGAATCACCCACATTATGGGGCATAATCTGTCTTACTGAAATTTTATTTATTTATTTATTTATTTATTTATTTATTTATTTATTTATTTATTTATGCTTTTACATTTTATTGGCTACAGGGGAGGGGGTGAAATTCTACTAATTTAAATGGTAATATCATCTAGAAATACCTCAGAAACACCTAGGAAAATGTTTGACAAAATAACTGGTTACCATAGCATAGCCAAGTTGACACATAAAGTTAATCACCAGAGTTCCCTAAATATGGCAGAAAAGCACAGCCACAAAAGAAGAAGAGGAAGAAGAAGAAGAAGGGGAAGGAGGAGGAGGAGGACCTGTGTAGAAAGTGAAAGGCCAACCTCCCCGTCCCCAGGATGGGAGAAGCATTTGCAAATCATGTAGGTGATAAGGGCGTATTTTTCAGAATGCATCAAGAATGCTTAGAACTCAACAACGAAGAGGTGAACAGCGCGGTTCAACAGTGGGCAAAGGACTTGAGCAGACAAGGCGAACAAGGCAGTTAAACAAGGGGCAAAGGACTCGAGCAGCCATTCCTCCGAAGCGCATGTACGAATGGCCAAGAGGCACGTGAAAAGCTGCTCAACATCGTCATAGCCGTTAGGGACGTGCAGGTCAAAACCACCCGCAGGGGCGCCTGGGTGGCTCAGTCGGTTGAACGTTTGGACTCTGGACCTCGGCTCAGGTCATGCATGATCTCAGGGTTGTGAGATCCAGCCCCACGTCAGGCTCCACGGTGGGCTCTGCACCGGGCACGGAGCCTGCTTAAGATTCTCTCTCTCTCTCCCGCCTCCCTCTGCCCCTCCCCCCCCGTCTCCCTCTCTAAGAAAAAGTCACCATGAGATAGCACCTCACACCCAGTAGGATGGCTCTTCTAGGCACAAGAGAAACAAAGCAAGTGGGAAATGACAAGTTTGGGCGAGGGTGTGGAAGAACTGGGACCCTCGCCCAGGGCTACTGGGATTGGAAAGTGGCACAGCTGCCGTGGGAATCCGTTGGGCAGCTCCTCAGTAAGGTACACACAGAATGACCATAGGAAGGACCCCGCAATCCCACTCCTGGATCTATACCCGAAGGCATTGGGAACAGGCGCTCCGACAGAACCCTGTGTACGGGAACGTCCACCGCAGCGCTCTTCCTGCCCATCCGCCCCAAGGTGGAAAGCACCGCAAGGCCCGTCCACTGACGGACGGGATGCACGACGCGTGGTCTATCCATGGCCGGGGGATATTACTCGGCCGTCGAAAGACACGAAGTGCTGATTCAGGCTACCACGTGGAGGAGCCCTCATGAAAACATGGGTGCTGAGCGAAAGCAGCGCGACCCCCAAAGCCACCTATTGGTCTTACGATCCCATCTCTAGGTAAGTCTCCCGAAGAGGCAAACCTCTGTGGGCCGGAAGCAGATGAGTGGTCGCCTGGGGGCTACGGGGGGGTGGGGTGGGGGAGGGGGGTGGGGTGGGGAGGGACGGAGGTGCCGTGGGGGGAGTGACTGCCTGACAGGTGCAGGGGTCTCTTTTTGGGGTGGTGCCCACGTTTTGGAACTAGAGAGTCGTGTTGCTCGCCCGACCCCTCGAGCGT
>NW_023270885.1:12305-13235 GCF_011800145.1 Mirounga leonina
TCCCCGTGGGGCGGGAAAGTGAGCATTCCCTCCAAGAGAGGTTGCAGGGGGGCAGGGCGAGCAGGCTCCTGCCGGCGCCGTTTCTTGGCAGGCCCAGGCTCCCAGCAGGGGCTGATGGGAAAGCAGTGACCTCACCGGATCTACGTGTCACGAAGTGTGTCCCCGGACCAATGAAGGGGGTCGGTCCGTGGTCGCTAGGAGACGGCGGCTCAGGGGCCCAACGACCGGCTGGTTGGAGACGTTGGGCCCAGCTGGCGCACCGCACCGCACCGCACCGCACCGCAGAGCTAGACCCGTCGGAGAAAGCGCAGTCAAGGCCCAGCATGCCGGGGAAAAGGAGCCGTCGAGGGTCGTCCAGGAGCCAGAGGCGGACCCGCTCCCGCACTGCCCGAGCCGAGCTGTCGTTCTCCGTGAGCCACATGGAGCGCCTGCTGAGGGAGGGCCACTACGCGCGGCGCCTGGGCTCGTCCGCACCCGTCTTCCTAGCGGCCGTCATCCAGTACCTGACGGCCACGGTCCTGGAGCTGGCAGGCAACGAGGCCCGGAACAGCGGCAGGAGGCGCATCACCCCGGAGCTCGTGGACATGGCCGTCCACAACAACGCGCTGCTCAGCGGCTTCTTCGGGGCTACGACCATCTCCCAGGTGGCCCCGGCCTGGGAGTAGCTGCCCAACGTGAGCCGGGGTCTCGGGCCCCGGCCGGCCAGTCCGGCCTGCTCACCGCTGGGGCAGCCCCGGCCCGGCTGGTGCCTCGGGCAAAGTCCTTGACGGTCCAGAAAAGTGGGGCAAGGAACCCCTTTTGGTCCAAGCAATAAAAGCGAGCGAAAGAAAGAACCCCGTGTGTGTGCTTCAGTCGCTTTGTGTGGGACGTGGTTGGGGGACGTCCCTCTCCCTGGAGGGACGGGGCGGGGGTCGCGGGTGCTGGCGGCGT
>NW_023270885.1:13245-13673 GCF_011800145.1 Mirounga leonina
CCCCCCCCCCCCCCCCCCCCCCCCCCGCCTTCCCCGCCTTGGCTCTGAGCACGTCAGAGCCCGGGACGGTCCCGGGAAGGATGGTGTTCCTCGGGCTGGAGCTCAAAGACCATGTGACCGTGGCGTCGGCAAGGGGTGAACACGTGCAACGGCAACCCGGGTGCGGCACGGAGGGGTGGACAGACCTGTCGGCCTGGGCTCTAGTGGGGCAGGGGCTTTGGAAGGTTGAGGACGGACTGGGTGGCTGGCCATCATGACACGTGCAAACTTGGCTTTAGGGCCACGCGGGATCGCGAGCTGAGCCTTCCTCGGGTTCCGGTTACAGACGCTAGGAGACGCCTGTAAGTAGCAACCTGGGTAACCAGGCTGTGTCGCCCGGCAACGGCGGGCACCCGGCCAGGCCCCGCCCCAGGACCCACGATTTCCGT
>NW_023270886.1:0-8025 GCF_011800145.1 Mirounga leonina
CCATTTCTTTATTTTTTTAATAACGCAGTTTACCAAATTAAAAATACATTCAGTATACCAAATGACTTAATGATTCTTTGCAATAAAATCCTATTGGCTCCTCACTTACTAGGACCTGCATCTACCACATAAAGCGAGATTTGCTCTAAAATTGCCTTTGGGTGTCACGAGTGATCCATTTCCAAGTTAATTAATTCACAGCACTTTCAGAATGGCACAAGTTATGATTTGAAGACCTCAAGTTAATATAACCCCCTCATCAAATGAAGGAATTTAGGGTTTTGTAAAGCGGTGGTTCTCCATGGGTTGCCCCAGACCAGGTGTCACCTGGGGGTTTTGAGAAATGTAAACTATGGAGCCCCACCCAAACCCACTGAACACTAAAGGTCAGGGAAAGGAATTAGAGTTGCTATTTTAACAAACCCTCCAGAAGTTTCTGATGCAGCTGAAGTCTGGAACCACTATTCTAAAAGATGCACCCACTCTCCCATTCAGTTACCTTCAAACAGCAAAGGGCCTCCAGCTGCTCAGGGCAATACAGGCCCTAGCGTGAGCCTCCGTCCCAGGACGGCAGGCTTGAGACAGCCAGCCTGAACGTGTCTGGAGGGTGTTCACCGTGTGTGTGCGCACATGCGTGTGTGAGTTCATGCATGTACCCACAAATGTGTGTGCCTCCAGACAGAACATGAGCTGGTCGCTGACCGTTGTTCATGTGACTTCTGGCCGGCGCTGGGCTGTCTGCGTGGTCAGGAACGGAAACTGGACAGAATGAAGTTCATGAGCTCAGAAGGTGCAGGCTTGGCCCTGGTGCAAACCGTGCAGACACGTGGCCGCACACGGTTTTCTGGTGCTGCCTCCCAGCTTGACGTGGTGACACTAATGAGGTGCCAAGTTACTGTTCCTGACTCTCGCAGGGCCCTATGAGAGTAGAACTCAGCTGTGCCTACGCACTTGTGGGTCCAAGTACAAAGAAAGAAAGGCACCGTGATTATCTGTGGAGAGGGCCATAAGCACCGTGTATCTTAATCTCAGATCTTACCTTCTCGTTATTCAGAAGACAATGTCTACCTAACGATGGCTTCATCTAAAAGAGCAACCCCTCCCTCCGAGTCCTCCTCGCCCAAGGCCACCCTCCACACCCTCAGCTCCATCCAGACCAGGGGCCTGGACCAGGTGCAGAACACCCTTGCCGCACCTGAGGGACCCGGCACTGTGATGATGGTCTTTTTAGGAACACATCCCTATGGGTTTCTGACCTCTGACCAGTTCCAGGGCATCTGACTATCCTCAGCAGCAGCAGTGCCAGGTCCTCTGGGTGCATCTCCACGAGCTCAGTTTTCCTGCGGGCACATCTCGACCCGCAGGCCCCATCTTTTTCCTTGTGGTCTCCTAACAGTACAATGAGGCGGGTGCACCAGGTGCACACATGGGGCTCTGGGATTGCGCCTCAGCCAGCCACCCGCATGACCCGCTGTCCCCTGCTCAGACCCCGGGACCTCTCTCTGCTGGGACACAGCCTCACATCCCTCCTACCAGGCACCTCCGACCCCGCTCCTCGTCTGCAGCCCCTCCTGAGCCCGGCTCCTTACTGGGATGTCCACATGTCTCTTCCCTTTGCCCAGTCCTGTCCATCCACCCAGGTTCCCCACAACGTCCCTTTGCTCCAGGAGCCCTCACCGAAAACTTTCTCCTACAATAATCCTTTCTGCAATTCTGAAACTCAGTATGTGCCCACTGGAAACTCCCTTCAAAAAAAAATTAATGTGTTCTGGGCCCTATTTACTTCTAAACCACACATTTACACACATTCTGCATAAGAAGCTTGCGCCAAAGGAAACTAAATAACTTAATCACAACCAGTCACTTTCCTGGCAATTAAGCAGAATCTGACTCGTCAGAGACCCATCTGTGGGTCTAAACTGGAGAGGCCAGCGCACGCAATTTGTATCCAGCAAGTTCTGACAAAGCTGCCTGTTGACACCCACGCTTCTGAGGAGGAAGTTATTCTGCGCACGTGGTATGCTTTCACAGATGATTTCTATGGGAAACAGCACTCACACAGTAATACAGGCCCAAGGTGACCTCATTACCAGAATTTGTTCTAGTTGTCATTAGACATATCACTCTGTGTCACTCAAAATGGGAAAGGAATAAGAGATCCTGACACGTAGCAGCCGTGATTAGAGATGAGAAATGCAGTCCTGCTATAGGACCCCTTGGTTAGACGGGAATATGCATCGTGTTTAGGATTCAGTCTCCCTCAGATCCATCACTGTGGCCTCCGAGGCCCTATCCTTCTATTCCCTTAAATTTTTCCTTCCGTCGATGCAGCAGGTGGGTCTTCCACACACCTCAAAGCCAGCGTGCTCAAGCAGACTCCTGAGACGTGTGTGCAGGAGGCGTCAGGCCAAGTACCCAGAGCAAGAGAAACCAGCCAGACCTCCCACAAGGTGAACAAGAACGGTTCAGAATCAACTTTCACCAACCCCGCTGTGGAGCACCGTAAGCCCCGGCCCCTTCCTGAGGTACTTGGAGCTGAAACGTGGCACATGATCCGGCGCTGGAGAGAATTCAAACCTGCTCACCCCTCGTGGGTGTCTCGTCAGAGACCAGTTTGAGGGTCTGAACTGGAGAGGCCAGCACACGCCACTGGGGCCGGGTCACATGGCTCAGGTTTGGCTCTGCAGGGACGGACGGAAAGGGTACCGTGATTGCACACCATCCGCTGGCCCAGCCCCTCGACTGTAGGCAGCTTGCAGGCTCTTCCGTCAGGTCCCGGGCAAAACCGCAATGAGGGGGCTGGTCAGCTGCGGCGGCTCAAGGGTCCTGGGACCCGGGGCCATGAGGCTCGGGAGGCCAGCTGGCCCAGCCCCTCGACCGTAGGGACACGGGGACTGAGGCCCACATGGTGGTCGCGGTGTGGGAACGACGGAGAGGACTGGCACCCAGGCTAGGGGCCCTCCATCTTCGTCCCCCGCCAGCACTCTGCTCCCTCCGCCCCGGGCATCCTTCTCTGGAGCTGCCTACCCAGACCCTCTTCTCGCCGGTCCCGGCCCCGGCTGAGCTGTGCACACAGTGAGAGGCCCCTGTCCTCAGGGTCCCCTGGGCTTCCCGGCCCCCACCTCTGCCAGGGCCCCTGCTGGCCTCCGGCTCACCTCCCCTCCCAACTCAGAGCACGCACTTAATTGTTGTTTGAAGGTTTACCGTCTCTTTCCAGAGAGGCTCCAGGCTCCTGAGGCCACGGCAGACCCCCGGTCAGCACAGGGGCTGGGGGTTTTGAGAACGCGTGGCCCACGCACAGCTTCTAGCCCATGTCAGGAAAGTCTCTGCTGTTAGAGAGCACGGGGTGCTCTAGCTCTCTGTGACAACTCTGAGATGACCCACAGGACGGTCCCCGGGCGAGCTGTGCCTCACTGAGACACACACGTGCTCGGCGCCCCGCCTTCTCCGTGGTCCTCCCACGGGCGTGTGACCGGTGTGAGCACACAGCCGGGAAGGCCTGACCCGGGTTTGTTTCGCCTCAGTTACACACAGTGTCTCACGACGGCCCTCCCGACTTTCTCAACTGCAAAGACCCTGCAAAGTAAACCAAGACCAACCAGTTTTCAGTTCCTGCTCCCAGGGAGGCACAGCCCCCAGCCTGACCCCGCTCCCAGGGCAGCCAGGCCGCTCCTACACCCCAGAGCAGACGACGGTGGACCGTCCATCTGAATGTGGCCTTGAGCTGCGTCCCCCCGCTGTGTGGATGATGCTCCTGGACAAACACCGGACAAACTCCCCAGGGCAGACGCCGGGAAAGCCGGGAAAGTCAGGGAACTTCTGACTGCCACTGTCGGTAAAAACAGGGGTCGGGCCACCGCCAAACGTCCGGGGGCACAGTCTGCGGCCCCCCCGGCGCCACAGGGCGTGCATCAGGAGGGGACGCGGAGAGCACCGTAGATCGGAAACTGCCTGGACTTGGGCCAAAGACCGTCACCGTCTAGAACTGCTGAGTTACATGCATGCTGACTTTTTCCCGAAGAAGTTATTTACAAAAACTGGTTTGATTTCCTGGGCCCCAAAATGGGGGGGTTTACTGGTGCAAGAAGACAGCGCCCCCCGCCCCGCCCCGCCCCGTGCGTGCGATCCTGTGCTGGGTGGCGGGATCCTTCAAGGCAGATCTGGTTCTTGCATTTGGCTCTGAGGCCATGGATGGGCAATGGGGCCTGAAGAAGTCAGGGGCACCCCTCCCTCCATCCTACAAATATTTCCTTCATATACCAGTCAACACACACACACGCCCCCAAACCGGAATTTCTGCCAGAATGATGGCGGTGCTTTCTGCTAACAGACTGAACCTTCTAAAAGAGCTGAATTCAGTAGTTAGCGGGACAAATTTAGCACAGGGTAGTTTCATGTTTTCGGAAGTGGTTTAATAGGGGTGAGGCTCAGCGAGCCAGAGGCAGGGGCAGATGGAGGAGGGCCCACTGCAGGAGCCGGAGGCAGGGGCGGGTGGAGGAGGGGCCACCGCAGGAGCCGGTCCTGGGCACGACTTCCCTGCGGTTATTTGCACAGCTCTGCCCTGTCCAGCGCTGCCGTGGTCTGAGGGGAGCAGGACACAGTGGTAAGTGGGTGCAGCTTTGCAGGGGCTGCTGTGTGGGGAGCTGGCTGGGGGGCAGGTCACAGAACGAGCTGGACAGGGGTCGGCGGGCGCCAGCACACCCCGGGGCACCCCATGGGGCCGGTGGAGAGCAGCTTACTAGGCACACTGCCATCCCAGTCTTTCGTGGTTTCCTGGACATGGGGAGGCCGAGGCCGACAAGTGGGGGACAGCGGGGCTGGGTGGGGCAGTGGCCCGGGGTGGTCTCAGCTCACCCCTGGGGCGCTGCACTGTCCCAAGCTCCCGCTGGCAGAGCTTCTCTAGCCTCTCCACCCACCCCACCCCTACCGCCTCGTTCCTCCTAAGCCTGGAAACACCATCTTTACCGAGTTGCCAGCTGCAGACCCGCTCCATGTCCCCTCTTTGACAGTGAACATCACTTTCTTAGCAACAATGAGAGTTAATCTGAATTTCTCAGTGAACCTCGTCCTCCGGGCCTGGGTGAAGAACAGCTCTCCGTGACGAGCACAGCGGTGTCAGCCGTGCTCACAGGCACCAGATGGACAGTGGGTGGCCGACGGGCAGACCTGCGCCCCTGCCGCAGGAGGACGCGAGCTCCTGGGTGGAGCACTCCAACACTGGTCCACGCACATCGCATCGCTGGCTCCCGGTCCTCAGTAGGCCTGGGTGCCTCTGGTGGTTAGGCCTTAAAAACAGCTGTGAGGAGTGCCTGGGGGGCTCAGTCGTTGCGCCTCTGCCTTCGGCTTTCTCTGAAGAGCAGGTTTCCCATATCGGTGTACGAGTCCATGTGAAGAGGAAGTCCAAGGATGTGGAGGAAAACAGTTCCTTGTTTCCTAGGTGGTATGACTTGATGAAATCAAAAAGCATCTGAGCAGCGACCAGCATCTGTGGGAAGAAAGACCTACAAGCCCACCCCTGCGTGGGTAGGAGCAGACATGCTCACTGTGGGTGTCAGCTTTTCCTTCCTTTCAGAGAGGTAATTTCCACGATGTACCCACCCAGGACCAGGGAGCTTTGGAAGAAAAGCACAGCAGGAAACCTCCGAAGGCTCCCCGAAAAGGTGCAGGAAAGATACCATTTTAATCATCTGCCCGGCCCAGGCACCCGAAGGCTCCCAGGCAGGAGGGCTGTCTTCTCCCACAACCTCCTGCCTCTGTTTCAGTGCCTCGCAGCAGGGCTGCAGGGGCTCCCACGGCCGACTGGAGACTGCAGGGCTGAGGGATGCAGCAGTGGGCAGAAGGGGCTGTGGCCAGGGGAACAGCCCCCGAGTCCCCATGGCCAGAGGGAGAAGTCCAGCAAGGCAGGCTTGGTGACCATCCCGGGCCACCATGCCAGGACTCAACGATGAGCACATGTCACGTGTCCCCATACGCACGGATGTGATCTTGCTGCCCCGCGGTCACGTGCATGCTGCCGTGTACATGAGATGGTGACCTGAATAATTTATTGTTGGGCTCACAAGATTACTGAACAGTGTGCTGGGTATTTCTTTGAAACCAGCAGAACAGACCAAATATATCAACATTGTTTTCGGCCTCTTTAAATATTTCCAACACAGCAATACTCTGCCACAGGCCACCAATAATCTTCTGCTTCTAGAGAGAAAAATAATTACACAGCTTAAGGGCAGATGCCCGCTCTGAGCTATTTCAGCTAGCTTTATTGGGTGCAATTACAACCTATCATTGTTTCCTTCCCAATTTGTTTCAGTAAGAAGCACAGTGAAGCTTCCTAATATTTCTATCCTTAAATTGACAAAACACAAACAAGCTGACGGAAAACCAGCACCACATCCCTGGAGGGGAGTGTGAAGGAAGTCCTGAGGGGGCGTGCAGACCTGCCCCGTCACTGAGAAGTTTCTGGACCAAGGGCTTCACCTCCCTGCACACACCAGATGCCTCATCCTTAAAACGAACAACCGTTCGTTTCTAACGTCCCAACTTAAGAACGCTGAGCAGTAATTCCACGCTTTCTATCCTACTTTATCCTCATCAGCCTCTCCCAAGGTCTACCCGTCACCCAGGGATTAATTTTGCCAGTCCGGCCACATTTGGGAGAAAAAATGCCCGTCTCAATTCAATCAGCATTTATTAAGCACACCCCAACATTTGGAGTCATGATCCCTGATTCCCGCAGGGCAGCACCTCCAGAGTTTCAGGACGAGAGCTCCCACGTGCATCCCAGCCCCCAATAAGCCTGTGCCGACGGCTCACAGGTGGCTCAGCCCCTGAAGGTAGCAGCAGCCCGTGGGCTCCCAGCTTGGGACTCGCTCACCCCTGCGCACACGGTGTCACTGCCCGACGCAAGGACAGACTTGACATGCTCACACCCGACACACAGAGGAAAAGCCACCCAGCAAAACCCAACTTCTCTGGCATGTACCCAGGTTCAGGGAAAACGAACTTGTAAGGTGTGGACTACCCTTCAAAACTATGGTTGAGAATAATGTATGGGTCAGATCAGCTTGCTCCGGTAAGGGTCTCCTCGTGTTGATGCAGACGTTTGTGCCCGGAGACTGTGCTTTCTCATCTTGTCTCTGCTCTTTCCCCTCATGGCCAAGCACACCGACCAGCCAGCGCACCTGCCAGCCAGGCTCCACACCGGCCCCGTGCCCGAGCTCCCAAGTGCCTGTGGGGCAGCATGACCCGACCGGCTCGCACAGCACAGGGACGACCTCCTTTCTGGGCCTGGCCCTGTGCTCTGGCCTAGTATCAGCCCCTCGGCTCCTCCGCTTCGGAAGCCGGGCAGCTCGGCCCAGGCTGTCCGGGTTCCCATCTGGGCTCTTGCAGGCTCCTCGCCCTCTTTCTGCAAAGGGCAAACAGGACCCCACCTGCTGGTTTGTGCTGGTTGCGGGAAAACCGTGACGAGGGGCCCTTGAGGTCCGGGCCGTGCCTCTGCTCTCTCCTCACAGAGCACCTCGCCCCCCACACCTTCCCATCCCTTCTTCCCCGGCACGTGCCTCTGCCAGATGAAGATAATGCAGAGTCAGTTCAGATTGCAGGGGGAGGCCATCTAGGAAGCGTCCACCTCTCCCAGCAGGACACGTGCAATATAAGTAAGGCATCCAGTCGCTGTATCTCTGGGTGTGCAAGCCTGAGGGGATTAGTGGGGGAATCCTGGAGTCCATTTGCTCTGAGCCCTTCCCTCCTTCCTCCCTTCCTCCCTTCCACCCTTCCTTCCTTCTTCCCTTCCACCCTTCCTTCCTTCCTTCTTCCCTTCCATCCTTCCTTCCTTCCTTCCACCCTTCCTCCCTTCCTTCCTTCCTCCCTTCCTTCCTTCCACCCTTCCTTCCTTCCTCCCATCCACCCTTCCTTCCTCCCTTCCTTCCTTCCTTCCACCTTTCCTCCCTTCCTCCCTTCCTTCCTTCCACCCTTCCTTCCTCCCTCCCTTCCTCCCTCCCTTCCTTCCTCCCTTCCTTCCTTCCT
>NW_023270886.1:8125-11579 GCF_011800145.1 Mirounga leonina
CCACCCTTCCTCCCTTCCTTCCTTCCTCCCTTCCACCCTTCCTTCCTCCCTTCCTCCCTTCCACCCTTCCTTCCTTCCTTCCTTCCACCCTTCCTCCCTTCCTCCCTTCCACCCGTCCTTCCTTCCTCCCTTCCTTCCTCCCTTCCTTCCTTCCTTCCTTCCTTCCTCCCTCCCTTCCTTCCTTCCTCCCTTCCTCCCTTCCTCCCTTCCTTCCTCCCTCCCTTCCTTCCTTCCTTCCTCCCTTCCTTCCTTCCTTCCTTCCTTCCTTCCTTCCGAGAGCCTGTGCCATCTATCCTGTGCTGGTGGACAGTGAACACAAAGAAATGAACCTGTGGGAGATAGGAAACACCTACTCAGAGGCCAACCCTAAAATCACAGTGGGGGAAAGTGGGCGGGAGCCCAACAGCTGCCTTGTAAGGGATCAGGAGGGCTTGTGAGGGTTCCAGGAGGAAGGGGCAGTCGTGCTGCGACTGGAGAGGGTGAATTTTACTGAGACTGCAGCTGTTGGGGCCAGTGGGGAAGGCAGAGGCCTCAGGAAGAGCATGTGCAAAGGCCATGGGGTCAGGAGCTGGGCACGTCCTTCATCACACACCCCTTCCATATGAGGTCACTGCTTGGAGGAGCCCAGCACAGAGTCCTACTGTGACCCCGATGTGGCCTGGGCACTGGCGCCCTGGGGCTTTGTCACGAATTCCAGCCAGCCCCAGCCTGGGATTAAACTTAGACGAGAGGTCCTAACGAGAACCCGAAGAGACTCCAGAAGGCCCTGCTTGGACTTCACTCCCCAGGGAGGCGTTTCTGGCCTCTGCAGCTAACGTTCTTTTAGCACTTACTCTACATATCATTCATTTTATTCTTGTATTCACTATTTTATTCCCTAAAAACATTTAAATGTACGTATGCCTCCTTCAAGGCAGTGCTTTGTGTCCAGGACGTGGGCCACATGCTCTGACCACGGAGCGCTGTCCGTGGGGCCCCCTCTGCGGCACGGTGTTTCGGCATCTGGGCGGGCCCGTCCGGGTGGGCGTCATGGCCGTGAGTGGCCGTGAAGCACCTGGAATGTGACTAGCCTGGTGGAGGGCCCGCTTGTTTCAGTGGCCACGTGTGGCCAGTGACTGCTGCACTGGACATGGCCGGTCTAGCCCCTCCGGTCCGCTGCTTCAGTTTGATGCCATGAGCGTTTGAAGCGAAGGTCAAGGAGGGTCTGGAACGGTTTGCGCTTCGCCGTATACTGGCGGCCACTTCACGTCTTGCTGCATCCAAGAAACCAGTCGCTCTTCTGTGAAGACTCTGTCAGGGGCTCGCGGGGCAAAGAGCTGCGCCTATCTCCGGGCCACCACTGGGTGAGGCCGGCAGGTGCTCGCTGGCAGGCTGCTCCCTCCTGGCGGGACCACGGTTCATGGGCGCTGACAGCAAGCCCGACTTCACCTGCGACAGTACGGGACGCCGTGCGCTGCGGGAACGGCAGGATGCAGAGCACGCCCTGGGCCCCAGGACTCTCCAAGGTCGGCTGTCCTCCACGAGAAGAGTCTCGCCCCAAACCACAGGGTACTCGGTAAGTACTCAGCGGCTGAGTGAGGCCACTGGACTGTTCAAGACACTCCGTGGACTTCCGAAAACCTTTCTTCCCTGGTGAGCTGAACTGTCCAAACACTGGGACTCGGTGTTGAGAGAGAGGACGAAGGCTTCGAGTTTCATTCTAAGTCACGACATTTAGCGCTGTTTCCCTCTGAGTCAGGATTATGAGCCCTGGGGGCCGTGTGGCAGCCCCCACCGTCAATGTCGGCTCGGCCAGCGGTCAGCGCCAGGCGGGAGCCACGTCTCCTAGTTTACATCCTGTCGTGGGGATCCTGCCCTAGGGGCCCGGCTGCTCCAATCTGCCCGGGGCGGGAACCCTGGGATGACGCCGGCTTGGCCGCCCCGCCTGGGACTGACTTCCCACCACGGAGGCAGCAAACCAGCCGTGGTGAAGGGTGGGGGGCTCAGGGCCTGGGGGCGGAGGGTGCACGGATGCGTGTGATGCGGTGAGGAGACATGGTGGGCACGAAAGCTCTCTGTGTCCTAAATTCCTAGCACAGTCACTGACCCCTAGGAAGGCCGGTCCAGCAAATTCACGCGCGGACGAAGGAAGAACTGAAATCACCACGTGGCTCACGAGGTTCCGACCAAACGCATACGAATCTGGAGGATGGAGCAAACACAGAGTCTCCTCGCCCCGTGCCACCTTCTAGGGGCTTATGGCTGATCTAAGGAGTGCCGAGAAAGTCACAAGGGACGATGCCCTGGCAGGTTAGGGAGCCCGGGGCTTGCTCAGGGAGGTGCCTCTGGGGTCACAAGGCTGGGCTGTGGCAGATCGGAGGCCGCTGGTGCACAGGGTGACTGAGACTGGGAAGCTGAACAGGCAGACGGAGAAGTCCCGCTGGGACAGGGTCCCTCAAGGGCCTCATCAGTCCACGGAGCCCCAGATTCGAAGGGTCCTCGCAGACATCCCAAACTGAGGTGAGGAGCCAGGCCTTTGCAAACCTCCCTGAGATGCGCAGCTGTGAGCCACTGGTCCCACCCGTCCTGGCACGCCAGGTGAAGGGCGCTGGTCCCGCACTGGCCGGGGTGTCTGGTGGCCCCTGACTGCACTCACTTCTGGGGGCTTTACCGGTCAAGGCAGGCCCTCCAAAGGAGGAGGAGAATCCCGGTGAGGAGGAAAGACAGCAGAGAGGACAGCTGGGTGAATTCTGGGTCATGTGGGCTGAGCTGCGTCCTCTCCCAAAGTCTACGTTGAAGCTCTAACTCCCAGCGTGTCGGTGTTTGGAGACAGGGTCTTGGAAGAGGTAATTACGGTGGAATGAGGTCAGAAGGGTGGGCCCCGATCCAGTGTGACTGGTGTCCTGATAAGAAGAGGTGATCAGAGCACAGACATGCGGAGGGTCGATCACATGAGGACACGGTGAGAGCGGCCCCGGGAGAACCGGCCCTGCCCACGCCTGGACCCGGCCTCTGGGACGTGAGGAACAGATGCCCCGTCTGTGGGGCCCTGTCATGCCAGCCCTGAAAGACTAAGGCAGGAAGGAAACAGGCTTCCCTCGGTCTGTGCTCCGCAGTGAGGGCCTCTTCCTTTCGTGGCACCAGTCTTTAATCCGCGCTCATCAGCCTCCCCTCCCCCCGCAATACTTCTAAGGTCATTGATCAAGTGGAATAGAATTTCTCCAGGCTCGCGCTTTTTTTTCCTTTAAGAATAGCTTGCTTGTCTAATTACTTTGAGAGTATCTATTAATCAGCCAACTCCATTTACAATTCTATAAATGGCAAAAATCATTTGGGACTGTCATATCATTATAGGAAACTTGTCGGTGCCTCGTAAAACCCGGCCGACGTTTCTCATTTCACTGAGTTCCAGAAAATCTATATCAAGCCAGAACAAACTGGGTCTGAATGGAAAGTGTTCTTCAGTTTCTCGTTT
>NW_023270886.1:11679-22020 GCF_011800145.1 Mirounga leonina
GCCTTGTTCCTTGGATCCGTGGAAAAAGAAGAAGTTGTTTTGTTAATGCTTCCTGTGTCCAATTTGGGGGTAAAGAATGGATTTTGTCACCCAAAAAGAGACTGTTAGTGATGTTTCTCCCCGAGAACAGTGTGCAGGGGTTCGGTGGGCTTGCAGGCCTACTCCGTGTGCCTGCAGGGGAGGTGGGTGGAAATGTCCACTCACCTGGCCCGGCCCCGGGACGGAGCCTTGTGCCACGGGAGCCACGCCCAGGACAGCACTCAGTGGAACCCACGTTTCTGTACTTCCTTCACGCTGCCCTCTGCCCCCCAGCTAGGTGGCTCTCGGCAGCAGGTGCAAAGTTAGCCAACACATATATGTCTGTAAAGGGTTGCATGCATTTCTTGGCTGCGAATAACACCTTACTTAGCACAGGGAAAACGTAATTAAAAACATCGACCTTGGTTTTCACTATAGTTTGCTGCCCCTTTACATTATATTTCTCCAGACCACAGAAATAGGCAAATCTTATCACTTTGCTGACAGTTTAATTTCCAGAATCATAATACTACATGCTTGCATGGGAAATACTTATCCCCTTGCATTCTGCCCTTCCTAAATTTGTTTTCATCTTTAAAAAAAATTCACGACAATATTTGATTCCCAGAGGTTTTATAAACCATGTCCCTCAAGCCAATAAATGTAAATGTCACTTCTGTGAAACAAAGTTCGGTTCGGTTCAGTTCATTTTCCCAAAGACTGGTTTTAGAAGTATTAGCCTCCACTCTACCAAATTTTCTCCCTGAAATGCTTCCTTCCGTCCTTCCTGCAACGATGGTGATACGCACAAGGGCCAGGATTAAAGACTCTAGGAGTAAGAGACGTGCTCTGGAAATGCTAACTGCCTACAGTTACATAAACACAGAGACGGAGCAGAGTCGTGAGGACACGTGATTTCCCTTCCTCTCCACAAGCCACCAAATTTCCAACAGGAGGAAACGAGTCTGGCATCCAGGCCGCCATGAAGTGCCGGGACCTGAGCCTGCCGGACTCTTTCTTAAGGTCAGCGCAGCTTACGATAATGAACATAGAAAGGTTACTATTGTTGTCTTTTGTTGGTTTCTTCTAAAAAATGCAGAGAAGAGAAAGGTCACTAAGCAATGTGCCTAAGCTAGTTTGGAATTCACTAATCCAACACTGACTAAAATAAAAAAGAGTGGGGGCTAATAAAACCCACTTCAGACGCAGAAAATACGGTTAGAAGTGGCGTTCTGGTTTTCAAGCTGTCTTCGGAGCGTTCAAAGATGTGGGGGCGGGGAGCAAGGAAGGGAAGGAAGCTCGTGGAGCTTGGCCACTGGGCCAATCCGGAAACACCGACCGAACCGAAGGAGCAGCTCAGGGTGTGGCTGCCGGCGACCGGGGACGTCTCCACGCATGGGATGCGTGTGCTGAGCCACGTAAGATCAGTGTTTAGTGCATGTGGTCCAAAACGCTGTGGGTATGAACGTGTGTCCCTAGAATCCGCCACCGCAGCAAGCTGGCCCTACAGTCGGACCCTCTTTTCATTCTACAAAGACATGAATGAACCCCTTCGAGGCTGAGACAGCCTCCCGCCAGACGTGAATCTGAATTTCCTTGGAAATTCCTCTGCTTAGACGCCTTCCCAGGGGCCACCGTCTGGGTTCACCTAACTGTTGACGGGACACCTGGAAGAAAATGAACGAACGCTACGGTTTACGTGAGGTTACTGTTTCCAACACCCCTTTCCTTTTTACAGGGAGATGGAGGTCATGTGGGCAGTATGAATGGAAATGACAAAGAATGTGTTGCTTTTTACAGACGTCTCCAAGAAAGGCCCGAATCTCTGCCCCCCTGTGCCTGGTGTGGCTTGAGCGCTGACCCAGTCTGCAGTCAGACTTGGAAGCTCCCTCTGGCACCCAGAACGTGGTCCTGACAGTCCAGAAACACAGGTTCCTCCTGCCTCCTGGGCCTCATGGTCTCCCTGATACCGAAGCACCCGCAGGGTTGGTCCTGGCAAAAATACAGCAAAGAAAACACCGTGTCTGACGCATCTCTTACCCTCCCCGCCCCCTCTCTAGACGTTCCTTCCCGATCGTGAGTCCACTGATTCTCTTTCACAGTAATTCCCTCGACGGGTGCGGAGGTGAGCGTGTAGCCGGGAGCCGGGCCCTGGCTCTGGTCTCCTCAGAGAGAGGAGGAAGGCTAGACCCAGAGAGGCTCCATTACAGAAATGTAGCCTGACTGTGCGCCGCCCTGGGCGGGTCACTGCTCTTCCAAGAGGAAACACTGAGGTCGCAAGTCTCAAAGACACACGTCTGTGAAAATTCAAGGACTATCATGCAATTAGGATATTTTATGGTAAGACGAACTCCCAAGCAAAATCTATGGCAGGTACACGGCTCCCCGTGTCATCTACTCACAAGCCGACATTTGGGAAGTGCACAAGTCCCCTGGGCCGTGAAACACAGGACCACAGACACAGCAGACTCATGTCCATTCTGGGATCAAGGGAGGGCAGTTTCTCCTGAGGCCTCTCTCCTGGGCATGTAGACAGCTGTCCTCGTGCTCACTGGGTCTTTGCTTGGTCTTTCCTCTCTATGAGCATCCTTGGTGTCTATGTGACCAAATTTCCTCTTCTTCGAAGGATGGCATGAGTCAGATTGGTTTGGGGCCCACACACATGACCTCGTTTTAACTCAGTCCCCTCTTCAAAGGTTCCATCTCCACATATACCCACTCCTGAGCTACTGGAACTTAGAACTTCGACATAGGAATTTGGGGACAAATGATTCAGCCCGTCACAGGATGGATTCACAGGGAGCGGAGTGACCTTGTTGACCCTGGATGCGGGGGTGGGGCAGGTACTGGTGGGGGGACGGGGAACGGGGCCGGAGGAGAACGAAGGGCACGGGGAGGCAGGCGGTGTCCGGTGTCGAAGTTTCCTCTCCAGCTGCACCTGCGCCCGCACCTGCCACCGGAGGCCACGCCAGGGGTAGAGGACAGGGGAGGATGGCCTCACAGACGGGAACAAGCGGGATGAACGGTGACTTGGACGCCTTCTGTGGTGCTTTCAAATGTCAGTGGACACAAAAAATTATTGTAATCAAATGGGATTCCCAGTCAAGAAGCGCCTTCCATATCTGGTGAAGGGATTCAAACGAACTGTCAGGAATAGGTGAGGAAGAGGGGTGCATGGGAGGGACACCAGAAAGCAGAGCTGTTCAGGTGTGTGATGTGTGTGCAGAACCTCACACGCATGTGATGCTTGAGCCCTTCTAAGAGATGAACGCATCAGTGAGTCCAGGTGAGGCCAACCAAAACTACTGACCCCACACTGGGGGCACGCTGGACAACCGCCCACTCCTGGTTTCACTCTGAAGAGAGGGCGGCAGTGGGAAGCCCAAGCGCCGAGGCCCCTGTCCCATCAGGGTGCATGAGCCGCTACTCCAGCTGCCCACCAGCCCCACACCCCAACCCACACCCACCGCAGACACGCCCAGGCTACCCCAGGAGGGCTTCCAGTGTCCGGATAACCAGGGTGCTATCTTACCAAAGAAAGTTTGGAATTCTTTTCCTTTGTCTCCCACTGATTTTTATCTATTTTACAAATTGCACCCTAACAACAATGGAAATCACTTTAGGAGAAGAAAACTGACCCACCACTCTCCATGCAGCACGGGTCTGTGTGCACTTAGGGCCACAAGGGCTTCCAAGCCAGAGCCGCGTTCTTGTCTGTCCTCAACACTGCCTGGCACGTGGCAGGCATTTAACGAAGTTCGGTATTTAGATGATGCTCCTGCAAAGTTACTGCTGTATTCTCTTCCCTGCACGTGTGCCCCTCACCTCACGCTGATTTCTCGGGTAAGCACATATGCTCGTAAATGTGAGGACTAAATGTTTGCCATGTTCAGGGAGTTTGTCAAAGATGCTGACGTTTCCAACCTTCTTCCGAAGCTGAGCACGTGGACTTGCTCCTTCACCTTAGTTTGCAAGCTCCTCCCACTGGAGCCGGAGCCCCTGGGAGGCTGGGGCCTGCACCTGGCTGTGCCGCCCTGGGGGGCTCTTCCCGCCAGCCTGCCCCAGGTGCCCCGCAGATGCAGGGAACCCGCGACATTCTCTCTCCGTCTGCAGTGAACCTACTGGAGGGACTCACACACCATGTGGCACTTCTCTCCAGCCTGGACTTAAAAACACCTTCGTCAATCACTGCTTTTGCATCAACCTAATTTAGAGTCGAGCATTTCAGAGGGTCACACAGCTCACCCTATGAACGACCCCACACACCCGAGGTCAATGCCAGGGAAGGATTTCTCCATCATTCCGGACAGCTACGTGCTGTTATCCCTGGGAAGGCCACTATCTATCTCAAATGCGGACAAGGTCAGTCCAGCATTAGGCAGTGGAACCCAGTGAGGGGAAAGGTGGAACATGTAATTTGAAGTAACAGCACAGTAAAAATATCAAAGACGAATGAGTGTCCAATGCTAAGGCCATGATTATTAACGATCACTGATGAGGCATTCTTCCCCAAAGGTCTTAGATGAATCCAGTCTTCCCACATCATGCTGAAAGCCAGGAGACTATTAACTTCTGGCCAGAAAGCCCTTTTGCTCAGGACCCCAGCACTCCCGAGGCACTCCCGAGGGACCCCCGTGCACCCTCGTGCACCCCGGAGTCCTGTCCCTCCCCGTCCAGCCTCTGTGCAGGGACCACTCTCGCTAAGCTTACGAAGAGCCACCCAGAGAGCTCACATCAGAGCGTACGCGGAAGACCGCAGGGGTCAAAGCCAGGCGCTGCATCTAAATTTCCAGTTTGGAATGAAGAACATTACTGATAACACCCTCATTACACATTTGATGCTTCCTTGATTTTTCACATTTTTTACTGATGGGACTCCACTTCCAGAATTTGCCATGCCCTTGTCTGATCTTGCCTTCTGCACCAGCTAGTCCTGCCGAGGGGATGCCCTCTCCCTTCTGTGCCACCTCACAAACTCCCGCCTGTCTCCCTTAAGACGGCTCAATGCCTGCGGGCTCCAGGCCCCCCTCCCTCTCCGTTTCCTGCACCCCATGCCTCTGCGAGGGCACCTCCTCTTGCTTGCACCTTCGCCTCCGAGCCCAGTGGCAGAAGGGAGGTACAGGCGTGTAAGAACCGACTTACGCCTTGTGCACGCGGCAGCCCAGCGGGCCACATGGTGAAGTCTCAGTAGGGCTTGAGAAGGATGCCTATCTCCTCCATGAGACCAGAAGACCCTGTCATGGCTCTACCCACCAGCTCAGCACCCACCTCTGCTTCAGGGGAGCCCAGAATGTGTCCGCAGACACACCAACACTCTACTTTTAGAGTCTAACTAAGAGCACTGGATGTTTTCCAGTCAGTTGCACACACGACATCTTCTCTCTCCTTGAACAAGTAAGAATCCAAAGGTCAGTGGTTCAGGTGGGGGGTGCAGGGCAGAGCCTACACAGAGGATTCGCTCAAATCCACGAAGCTACCACCCACCAACTTCTGGAAGCTAATTCCATTTCACGGTGACCGTTACGCATTACTTCAACAATGAGTTTCACAAATGTTGAAGATTTCAAGTTACAGAGAAATTGCACCTCTTTTATTTAGCACCAATTAGGTAAGAGTTATTCCAAATCAATGTATTTCCAGAATAACTTAACATACCTACATAAGCGCCCATTTGAGAGGTTAATATACTTCAGATTGAAGTCTCCTTTTAAAAAAGTATTGTTTAATTGCTTATTTCTCTGCTGACTTAGGTGTGTAGAAAGAACAAACACTAAGGTATTCCTAATTTCACATATTAGCCAGGTGCTCTTTGGTACCACGCCGAAGGCCTAAGACGCTGTTCAGAGAAGGAGGGCTGTTACGCCCGTTCCAGGTGGTCCCAGCTGGAGACCCAGACGAGTATCCCCACTTTAAAAACACCTCGCTGCTCTGAGTAGAAATCACTTCTACACACAGAAGGTTGTAGAGGCTCACCAACTTATGAACACAGATGAGACCATGGCATATGACAGTCATGGCATTCTTGACAATGACCACGAGGTCATCATGGGGTCTCCATGGTGTCTTCCCCAGACAAAATCCCACTGCATGTCATCGCTCAGAAACAACGTGCCTCTGACATAAACGACTTTCAAAGTGGGCCTCTGCTTCTCCATGATGCACAGAGAAGGGGGGTTCACGAAAGAATGCGGCCACAGTCTCCACCAGAAGCCTCTTCTCTGTCATCTCTGTTTTGAAACCCTTTGCTGCAAGTAGTATTTAAAAGTACCAATGTCCTAAATCAAAGATGTACGCCTGTTTGGTTCCACTCCGGTTGGAAGCATCCATCCAACCAGAAGAGGGAGCACATGTTTAAAGGAAACTCGGAACAGTCCTATTGTCATCGAAACAGAGTAAGTGCACTCAGCAGTGGAAAGGTGCACAGATTCGGTAAGAACAGAGTGGTGCTTGGTTTCATGGGGAGGCATGGGCAAAGACAGAAATGAAATGACAGAACGCTGAAACAAAAATGGAAGTAGGAACCACACTCCGCAGTTTGTCTGCCATGTTGCTTACGGAACTCACCTTGCAGAGAAATGACGGTGACGCAGGGTAGGCCGGGGGCCAGCAGCGGGGACTGACCCTTGCCCTCCGTCTAACATGGATCTTCTCACAGAGAAGCTCCACCGAATCTTAGGAGAAAATGAAGGTGTGTGCAAGGATCATCTTATTTTTCTCCAGGTTTATTGTGATGAGGATATGGAGAAAAAGGAACCTTGCACATTGTTGGTGGAAACGTAAGTTGGCACAGCCATACGGGCAACGGGATGGAGGCAATCCCACTTCTGGGTACGCACCCGAGGAAATAAAATCACTAGCTCAAGGGCGTGTCTGCTCCCCCACGTTCACTGCAGCATTGTTCACAGTAGGTGACACAGGGGAACAATCTAAATGTTTGTCTGTGAACGGATGGGTAAAGAAAATGTGGCCTTCGCATACAACGGAGTATTACTTAGCCTTAAAAAAGGAAACCCTGTCATTAACCTGGAGGATATAATGCTAATGAAATAATTTACCAAGGACTTCCAACTAAATCTGGGACAAAGGATAAAAGCTTTTTACTGCTTGTGGATGAATTCAAGATTATAATGAAAGTCCGTCCTCTTTCTGTTTTACATAAGATCACTGATCACATAATTATTAGATAACTGTTCTAGAACCTTCCCCCATAGATGGTTGGTGCACAGAGGGCAGGGCCCACAGCTCACTTAGTCATGTACTTTTTCTCATAGTGTTTCATATGCACGTTTCATGGAGCAGATGTTTAAGAATTCTGCCAAGTGGGAGTGAATAAATGGAAGGATCCGCGAACCAAGAAACGCACGCACAGGAGGTGTGAGGACGTAGCAGGAAGAGACTACACTTGACATACAGACTACATGATGCCGACCTGACACCCGCCGTCACGAGGCTGACTCCCGCAAGCCTACGTAATGTAGGCAGTGCTGTGTTTAGTAATCCATAGTAACAAATCTACACGGAGGAATTACCAAGATTCACAAGAAGTAGAGGAAGGTTTTTTTTACGTGTATCAAGCAATGAACCTGGGGTGGGCGAGCGGGCTCCCACGTGTGGTGCAGGCTCTCTACTGCTCTCTGGCTGTGAGCCCCAGAAGAGGCCCAAGCAACAACATCACGGGCAACGCAGCAGGTCCATCCCACTCGCAGAAACATTGGGAGCTGGGTCTAGTAAAGGCCCCTTCCTGGTCTGCCCATGGCCGTCTTCTCATCATCCCCTTGCTCGGGGGACAGAGAAGGGTCTTGTGTCTCCTCCTCTTGGATAAGGACGCTGATACCATCACGAGGGCCCCACCTCCTAATATCATCACATTGGGAGTTAGGATTTCAACACTTGGGACTTGTTAGCAAGCATTCAGTGCAGCGAACTCAGAAATCTAGAACAGCCTGGGCCCAAATCCCCTCACGGAGAGTGTGCCGGCCCACTGACGTCTGTCCTCACACACGCGATGCAGAAGGAGCACGCACGCCTAAGAATCGGGAGACACTGCCCCTCCGGGGTGCTCACTGCTCAGTCCCTGGTCAAAAGGCACGATGCTCACGATGGACATCTGGGTCTGCCGTCACCCCTGGAGAGCCTCTCTACCAACAGGAACAAACCCAGGGCAGAACCAAACCCAGGGCAGAACCTTAGCCATAAAGGAGAAAAACTATCGCTACCACTCATACCGGGGGCCCGTTCTCCAGCTCAGCAAGGCTCTCATCCGCTGAACAGCACACTCCTTGGAGGAAACAAATGCTCTCTGAATATCTGCTTCAGAATCCCAGCCCTCTGCCTTCTCTCCTCAGCCACTCACCTCCTCAGCAAAGGAGGCAAGTTGTCATGGCACCTCCCATTAGGCAGGGTGCTGGCCACACCATCACTTGCCTCTACTTCTAGCCTTCCCCTTGTTCCAAAACAAGGATTTAAGGCTGTCATCTTTCGTGCAAAGTCTCCTTGAATTCAAAAATTTACTTTCATTTCCTAATTTATAAGAAGGTACAAACTCCAAAGTATCTTCCTTCCTTTCTCATTTCTCATTTTCCTTCCCTTTTATCTTGCAAATCACACAGAGAAAAGTAGATTATTAAAAAGGGAGTCCTGCACGGAGCAGGGGAAACTGATCCTCGCCCCAAATGCCCAAGGAGTCCCAGCAAGTAGCTGCGCTTTCCCACGCGCCACATTCCTGTTCTGGGCTCTAATTGCTTTGCTGTCCGTCTGTGAGCTTCTCTAAGCCACAATATCTTCAGTTACCTTTTCTCCATTTGTGCTCATATGTTTTGTTCATTTTGTTCGTAACCTAAAATCCGAAATGAACAGAGTTCTAGCCTATTGATAAAAGAGAGTCCAAGGTACTTTCAGATGATTTGTGGCACAGGGGCGGGGCTCCTGGCGGGGGCGGGGAGCTTGTGTCCCTGGCACGAGGGCTGGAGGAGAGGGGCAGGGCATGCCCTTGAGCAGCTGGTCCCAGAAGCACCTGTTTGCTCTCAGGTTGGACGCCTGTCCCACTTCTGTGTCCAGTGCAATCGGGCCTCATTTCACACTCCGTTTTATTCTTGCCTGCTGAGGACGGGTACAAACACACCTGCTTCCTGGTCCAACCTCCACCCCCGCTCCCCATGGACACGTTTGGAGTCCAACTTTAGAGAGAGCATTGCTGTCTTCTCTTTACTTACAGCAGTTCGTTTTGTTAATGGTTAATGAAAAAGAGCTGTTTTTTTTGCCAGTAGCAGACAGTCTGTGGGGTATTTTTCCTTTGGCAATTAGGCAAATATCTATTTATAGGAGCTCAAGACAAATAACAAAGATGTCTGTCTATTGCAACCGTCTAACAGTCCCCATCATGTTAAACACTAAGGTAAGAGCATCTGTTCAGTAGAGCCTGGTAATCACGACAAAACATACTGAGCCTAGGATCCAGGAGGAGGAAAAGGAGGAGGGGGAGGGCATGGAGGGAGAGGAGGAGAGGCGAGGGGAGAGAAAATGGGAAAAAAATAGTCTCTGGTTAATAAAACCTCCGTCACATCACTGGACAAGCTTGATCTCCGTCCTCACGGGTCTCACGCAATGGCTGCTGAACGGAGCCTCACCAACACAGCCTTTTTGGACTCTAAGCCTCCCCAGGAACCCTGCGTGGATGGCGCAAGCAGTTTCCTTTGCTCTAGGAATAATAACCACTTCCAAGAACTTCTTTATTCAAGCCAACAACCAGCAAATCAGAGATCACTGATTTTTCTCAAAGAGAAGAACGATGCTTCTCCGCAAGGCACCGTCTGACTATTCTGCGTGTTCATGAGAAGGCAAGGTGGAGAGGAGGAGGCTGGGCGGGAAGATGCGGGAAGAGCTCCACGAGGACGTTTTGACACAGAGACGGGGCAAATCTCTGCCACTTCCCCAGCCACAGATCTCTTGTGTGGGATGTGAGACTTCACAGCCCTGCTCCCCTGGGGTCACACGTGGAGGGCTGGGGCTCAATGTGCTTCGAGGCAGCCGGGGCAGAGAAGCAGAACCTGGAGGCTGGGGACCACAAAGGGAGCTCCCGGTGCAGCCCAGGGCAGAAGGGTCCCTGCAGCCCACTTCCTCTCTGAAGGTCATCGGGACAAATCCCAGTGAACACACACACCCTCATCAGATTAGCAGGCAAAATGGTTTCCGTGGCAACGCCTGGACAGAGCGTTGCCTGCATTCAGCATTAATTTAAAATATTTTCCCCAGCCTCCTTGGAGTCGGTTCTGTGAATCACAAGTCCTCCAAGGCTTCCCAATCTGCGGCGTCCTTTGAAATTCT
>NW_023270887.1:0-2278 GCF_011800145.1 Mirounga leonina
TTTGAAAGACTACAGAGTCATGGTAAAAAAGCCATGGATTCTAAGTGCAGTATTCCCCTAGCGCTGGAGTTCCACTGTTTTCATTGATCGGTAAACTTGGTCTTGGCTGGCTGTTCTTGCTGATCTTCTGGGGGATGGGCCTGTTGCCGTGTTTTCCAAATGTCTTTGCCAAGGTGGAATTGCCCCACTCTCGCCCGGTACTGGCTAAGTAATCTGCTCGGGTTTGCTCTCTGGAGCTTTTGTTCCCTGCAAGCTTTCCATACAGCTTTGGAGGCAGAGAGTGAAAATGGTGGCCTCCCAATCTCCGCCTCGGAGGAGCCAAGAACTTGGGGCCCCGCTCCTCAGTGAGCCCCCAGAGAAAAGCCGTCAGTTGCTCCCATCTCCCCTGTCTCCGGCCGGACTCCGTGTTAACCCAGCCCGTGACCGCACATTTCTATCTCGGCCACCCGACCGTGTGTGGTGTCCCCAAACCCAGCAGATCCCTGCGGTGCGCTCCCGCGCTTATCCTCCTGGTGGAAGAAGGTGAGTCTCCCTGGATCTGCCGCCTGTTGGGTCCCTGCTGGAGGAGCAGTGGCCCGACTGTGCCGTGGATCACGGTTTATGGCAAACCCCAGCTGAGAGCCTGTGCCTCAGCTCCATCTCTGCAGCCGGCTTCCCCATTCCGATACCTGGGAGCTCTGCCTCACTCAGGCACCCCCAGTCCTTCTGTGACCCCGAGGGTCCTGAGACCACACTGTCCCATGAGTGTTCCACCCCCCGCTAAGCCACCGGAGTGACGTCCCTCAGAGGAACCGATTTCTAAAAGTTCCGATTTTGTGCTCCATGGCTCTATTACTTGCCAGAAGCAGCGGTCAGAGGCCCCTCCCCCGCCATCTGTGCGCCCAAATATCGCTTCAGATTCACTTCTCCACACGTCCTACCTTCCAGAAAGGGGTCCCTTTTCTTTTCAGAGAGTTGTTGCTATTCTTTTCTTCGATCTCCTGCTGAGTTTGTAGGTGTTCAGAGTGGTTTGATCCCTATCTAGATGAAATCCATGTCTCCTACTCCTCCACCATCTTGTTCCTGGACTGGTGTTTTATAAGATTAGGGGATCTTGAACTAGGCTGGAACTCCTTACTATTTCAGGAGAAGAGTTGACCTAGGAAGTATTGTGGTATAGTGAACCTCATTTTTTTTTCTCTGTAGTGAAAGATGTAGTGGTAAACAAACACAAAAGACAAGCCGACTTTATGATCAGGCTAATAGTGCTCTTTTTCTGTCCTTATTAGAGGTCTCCACCTAAAGCCCTAGGAGGCAATTCAGTGACAGAGGGACTGCTGCCTGTTGTGTCCGTGAAGTCACAAAGCTCTGATGTCATGGCAACCACTTCTCGCCAAAGAGCCCTAATCTAGACACTTGGGTGCAGTAGTCATGGGGCAGCCTAAACGATCACAAGCCCCCCAAAACCGTTGGAGCCTCCTGGGTATTTCGTCCAGTTTGCCAAGTGTGTTGGTGTCACCTTCTCCATGGCAGAATTTGTAGTCTATGGTCGTGACTCCCGTCAGCAGCCCTCCGGATTTGTGAGAAGACCAAGAGTCCAACATTCCAGTTTACACACTACATGTCGGAAAAGGGTCAGGACTACAACCCAATCTAAACCGAAGAGCTCCAACCCTCGGAGATGTACATGGTCCTCAATTCCAATCAGGGGGCTTATGATCAGCAAAACTGCAGCCCGGCGGAAGCTCGCCATTAACACCCGCAACCATGGCAAAGACATCTCTGGAGTGTTGATTAACAGCAAAGACATGAGTTCCTCCACCAGCCCCAGAAAATGTGCCAAAAAGACCTGCCAATCTTCAGAGCTGTCCAAGCACAAAAGGCAGACTCTGTACGGTAGCACCCTAGGCCATGGACGGACTCATCTGTTTGGAACCAACAGTAGCAAGTGCAGAGCATTTTGGCAAAGATCTACACCCAAAGGGAAGCCATATAAAAGGCTTTGGTGTCAGTTTCAAAAAGACAACATGAAGTTCCGAAAAGACCCATGGAGGAAGAATCAAATCTCTAAGAACTCTAAGCATTCCCACAAGGCAGTGCAGGTTCCCTCTGTGGAACTGAATCAAGAAGTTGCAGTGCAGGCCTGTCGTAAGCCTCTAATTTCCATCTCCCAAATGTTTTCAAACCAAATTCAGACAATCCAAGGTATGGATGATGGGCAGGCTCTAATGGAGCAGGAGGACGAGGAAAAGTGCAAGAACAAAGAACCATTGCAGGGAGAGGGACAGAGGATGCTTCA
>NW_023270887.1:2378-7885 GCF_011800145.1 Mirounga leonina
CAGGAGGACGAGCAAAACTGCAAGAACAAAGAACCATTGCAGGGAGACGGACAGAGGATGCTTCAGGCTGGTGAGGAGATGCAGGCAGCTGAAGAGGAGGAAAACGAACAGGAGAGTTCACAGTCAAGATCTGGCATTTATGGATGGTGGGAGTTGCTCTGTACTGGGCTGCCTTCCATGAGGGCGTATGTCAAATTTCAATAAACTGTTCTTTGGCCCCAGTTCCTCTTTGTAGTTTTAATACCTCATTGTTTTAGACAAAAACAACTGTACTGTCATTGCTCAGAGATTCAGGTGATACTGATTTACGGTTGAGTGGCGTGACTTGCTCTATGAGACCTGTTTCCATACTTAATTGGAGACAGGGACTTGGCTATACACAGACGATTCCCCTAAGGATATTTCAGTTATGAGATCATATAACCACATATTATCCAGAGGTTTTGTTTTTGTTTTGTTTTGTTTTTCCCATAAGAGGTAACTCTTGTGTAAAGGGAAGAAAGAACCAACTTCAGGAGTCATATTTGTGAATTATGACATTCTACTTCCTAAGCCCTTTCACTTGTACATATTGGGCTGAATGACTTTCTTGATATTGAATTTCCTGCCTAATGAATTGTAACCACCCCCCCCCGCCTTAACCAGAGGCAATCAAGTAATGTAATGTCCGATACAATGCATAGACTTAGAGAAACAAGATTCTGGGAATAAAGGAAGAAAGTGGGACAATGGGGATAGGAACTGTCTGATTGACCAAATAGGGTGGGTGGAGTTCTGACGCAGGATCAGCAATTCCCATGGTAGTTCTGTTTGTCACAGATAGCAACAGGGGTCATAGAGACCCCACTTCATCTAGTTAGTGCTCAATGAGCCTCTCCCCTTATCACCTACACACACTGGGAATGCATACACATGCTGAGATACTTGATCTGAAATCAAAGCCACTTCCACACCTTATTGCACAGTCCCACCATGAGATTTGTTTTGAACTTGTTGGCGTACTATCACTTCATTTTTTATCATAGATATCTACTCTTAACCTATTGTCTTATGATGCCTGTCTTAACGGGGCTATTGTCCCTAATATGAATATACATGTACAGATCCCAAGCAACACATTACAAAATAGACTTGATCAGCAATACCTTAAAGATTACCAAATTGGCTTAAATCCCAAAGTCCAAGAACGAACTGATATTAAGGAATCAACATAATTCAAAGTAGCAAAAATGATGACCCCTTAAGCATAAGGAAGAAAAAGAAAGTAACCAACGAAGTCTACATGATGCTGCTGAGCACTGTGCAAAGCCATGCCCTGAGGCCAAGTCTTAGGAAAACTTGGGGCCCAATTCTGGTCCCAGGCTCAATCTACTTTGGACTCCTCCTCCCCAAAAGGCTCCACCATTCATTGCACTTGCTCCTGCAGGAAGGCACTTTCTCCACAATCTACTTTCCACACTGAAGACAGGGACTGTCCACCTTATACTGCAGGGATAACAAAGTTCCTAAAAAGCGAAACCCATCTGAAAGCCACGCTCAAAAACGTGAAATACTCAGCAAAAATGGTCATCCTCTCCCATTCAATACCACTCCCCATTACACAATAAATCCCGCTTCATACTTAGGAAAGAAATTCCTTATGAATGGAACTCAGCTCTCCCATCTGAAGTCAGAAAACTTAACTTACTTCATAGGCGGTTCCAAGCGTGGCCATGTTCCTGAGAAACAGTCCCCTCATAGGCACCCTTTCCCTCACGAGGGTTGCAAACTCTCCAGCAGGTGTCTAACCTAATGCCACATCCTCTGCCCTGCCGCTACGGAAGTTCCGTATCAAATACCATATCCTCTACCCAGTTCCTTGGGTCCTGGGTGTTAAATCCCAGTCCTCTCTCCGTTGACACTTGACTACACAAAACAACTAACAAGGGGTTCTGCTTCACCAAATCTCAACAGGACAGAGCAGTGATCTTGACCACCTTTCCAGGCCTTTACTTGTCACTGCTGACCATGCAAAGCTGTAACCACTTCAGGTGCCTTATGGTCCCTTAAGTCAGCCTCCATAACACTGTGGCCTGAATTGATGCTATCCTGGTCACCTTGCATCTCGCACAAGCACTGAGCCAAAGACAGGACCTTCCACTTATTCCTCCTGGCAGTGGCCAGGAATCACAAGTAGCTTCTCAACACTGCCTTAGCAGGAGCAAGCTGCAGTCATCTTGGAAAAGAGCAGCATGAACGGAACACCATATTTTGTAAGAGAAGCTGGGAGTCCATTTAATGGAGGATGAACACCCACCAGCCAACTGTCCAAGTGATAAAGTATGGAAAACAACCACCTAAAGCCTCTGGAAACAAAACAAAAGCATCACAAAATGGAGCGGTATTTGCAGTTCAGAAAAAGAAAGGCAGCATTCATTTTTTACAATATTTCGGCAAAGATCAGGCCCCCTGTTGTTACCATGGCTAGCAACTCATATCTTACTCCCTTGAAAACCAAATGACAGAGCTCAGAGTCAGTAACTGCTAAACATGGAGAACGAGTTCTGGAGAGGAGAGACCACACCCCCCAATTTTTTTTTTGTTTTGTTTTAATAGCAAAATATTGGGGGCAAGAGATAGAGGAGTAGGGGACCCTATTTGAACTCGTCCCTGGAATTGAGCTAGATAACTACCAGACCCCTCTGAACACCCACGAACCACCCTGAGATGTAAGAAGATCTGGATCTCCACAAATAGAATATCACAGGCAGTTCATTTTGAGGTACAAAGCAGGGAGCCATGATTCTGCGGGGCGATACCAGCGGATAAATGGCGATGGGAGGGCGCCTGGCCGTGGGCATCCTTCACCATGGGTGAGAGACAGCCTCGCACCCTGGGAGTGGCTGGCGTGTTTAAAAGCACAAAATGCAGAGACATGCCCTGACTCGGAGGCAGGACTGGGAGTGCCGCGGAGCGGCGCACAACCTAAGATGCTGCAGTATATAACAGCATGGACAGAAACAGAGATATTGTGTCCTGTAGAGCTCACTGAAGAAGAGACTTTGATCTCTCTGCTCTGAGGCAGAGGGTTGGAAATGGTCTATTCTCTGACGCGTGAAGAGATGTGGAAAGCCGCCAGGGAAACTCGCCAGAGAACAAAAGCCCAAAGACTAATTTCTGCTGAGCCTATCCCCTGCCACAGGGGGAAGGGGAACACTGCCCAAACAGGGTTGCCTGAGTAACAGTGTGACAAGCCCCTCCCCCAGAAGACACGCTAGGATAACAAGAGGCCAGCAACTCTAAGGTCCCAGGAAAACAGGTGCATCTTGCTTGGGATCTGGTCAATAATTTGGACTCTATAATTCCCTTAAACACTCATCCACAGAATGACTAGGGGGAGGAGCCCCCAAATAGAAAAGACACAGGGATTATGTATTTACTGCAGATTTACAAATGGATGCAGATATAACCAAGGTTTCGGAGATGAAAATCAGGCTAGGCATTGTGAAGACCATGGCTAGAATGGAGAAACCAATGAATGGCAACATAGAGTCTCTAAGGGCAGAAACTGAACCTGAATTGGCAGAACTTAAAAATGCTATCAATGAGATCCAATCCAATCTGGATAACCTAAAACCTAGGGTACCTGAGGCAGGAGACCAAATAAGCGACCTGGAAGACAATGTAGTAGATAAAAAGGGAGAACTGGAGGCCAGGGAATAACAACTCAGAATCCATGAAAATAGAATCAGAGAAGTAAGTGACACCATGAAACATTCCGATGTCAGAATAATTGGAATCCCAGAGGGAATGGAGAGAGAGAGAGAGAGGACTAGATGTATTTGAGGAAATCGTACCTGAGAACTTCCCTTATCTGGGGAATGAAACAAACATTCGATTCCTAGAGGCAGAGAGGACCCTTCGTAAGATCAAGGAAAACAGGCCAACACCCCGACATGTAATAGAAAAACTTGCAAATCTTAGAAGCAAGGAAACCATCTTAAGGGCAGTTAGGGGAAAGAGATTCCTTATGTACGGAGGGAAGAACATCAGGATATCCTCCGACCTATCCACAGAGACTTGGCAAGCCAGAAAGGCCTGGCAAGACATATTCAGGATACTAAAAGAGAGGAACACGTAGGCATGAAAAATCCCGAATTCACCAACTAACTCTACAACTTAAAGAACTAGAGAAAATGAAACAAACGTTGCCTAAGCAAGCATTAGAAGAGAAATAATTAAAATTAGAGCAGAAATCAAATAATTGGAAAGCAGTAACACAGTCGATCAGATCAACAAAACTAGAATTTGGTGATTTAAAAAATTAATGAGCTCAATAAACCACTGGCCAGACTTATGGAAAAGAAGAGAGAAAGGACCCATATTAATAAAATTATGAATGGAAGGGGAGAGATCATGACTAACACCAAGGCAATAGAAACAATTATTACAAATTCCTATCAACAACTATATGCCAAAAAAACTGATGAATGTGGAAGAAATGGAGGCCTTCCTGGAAACCTATAAGCTGCCAAGACTGAAACAGGAAGAAATTGATAACCTGATTAGGCCAATACCCCATACCGAGATTGAAGCAGTGATCGAAAATCTCCCAGAATACAAGAGTCCAGGGCCTGATGGATTCCCTGGGGAATTTTACCAAACATTCAAAGAAATGATACCTATTCTATTGAAGCTGTTTCAAAAAATAGATACAGAAGGAAGACTTCCATTCAAATTCTATAAGGGCAGCATTACCTTAGTCCCACCACCAAGCAAAGACCCCACCAAAAAGGAGAATTTCAGACGGATATCCCTGATGAATATGGATTCCAAAATCCTTAACAAAATCCTAGCGACTAGGATCCAAAAATACATTAAAAGGATCATCCACCACCACCAAGTGGGATTTACCCCCAGGATGCAAGCATGGTTTAACATTCACAAATCAATCAATGTGATAGAACACATTAATAAGAGGAGGGAGAAGGACAATGTTGTCCTCTCAATTGATGAAGAAAAAGCATTTTAAATTAAATTAAATTTAAAACTTAATTAAAACTCTTGAAGGTATATTGATAGAGGGAACATTCCTCAAGTTCATAAAATCCATCTGTGAAAAACCCACAGCGAATATGATCCTCAATGGCTAAAAGTAGAGAGCCTTTCCCTTAAGATCAGGAACACGTCAAGGATTCCTATTCTCGCCACTATTGTTCATCATCATACTAGAAGTCCTAGCAACAGCAATCAGACAACAAAAAGAAATAAAAGGATTCAAATTGGCAAAGAAGAAGTCAAACTCTCTGTTTTCATGGACGGCGTGATACTTTATGTGGAAAACCCAAAAGACTCCACCCCCAAATTACTAGAACTCATACAGCAATTCAGTAATGTGGCATGATACAAATTCAATGCAAGAAATCTGTTGCTTTCTTACACACTAACAACGCAACTGTAGAAAGAGAAATTAGAGAAACAATTCCATTTACAATAGCACCAAATCCCGTAAGATACCTCGGAATAAA
>NW_023270887.1:7985-10206 GCF_011800145.1 Mirounga leonina
TGGGGGCATCACGTTGCCCAATTTCAAGCTATACTACAAAGCTGTGATAACCAAGACAGCGTGGTACTGGCACAAAAACTGACATCTAGAACAATGGAACAGAGTAGAGAACCTAGATATGGACCCTCCACTCTATGGTCAAATAATCTTTGACAAAGGAGGAAAAAACATGCAATGGAAAAAATACATTCTCCTCAATAAATGGTGCTGGGGAAATTGGAGAGCCACATGCAGAAGAATGAAACTCGACCGTTTCCTAACACCATTCACAAAGATATACTCAAAATGGATGAAAGACCCCAATGTGAGACAGGAATCCAAAAAATCCTAGTGAAGAATCTAGGCAGGAACCACTTTGACATCGCCCACAGCAACTTCTTTCAAGATACACTTCCAAAAGCTAGTGAAACAAAAGCAAAAATGTACTTTGGGGAATTCACCAAGATAAAAAGCTTCTGCACAGCCAAGGAAAGCGTCAACAAAACAAAGAGGCAAACTACTGAGTGGGAGAAGTTGTTTGCAAATGACACTACAGAGAAAGGGCTGGCATCCAAATTCTATAAAGACTTCTCAAACTCAAAACCCCAAAAAACAAACAATCCAGCCTATAAGTGGGCAGAAGCTATGACAAGAGTCTTCCCTGAAGGAGACAGACAAATGGCTAACAAACACATGAAAAAAGGTTCATCATCATTAGCGACCAGGGAAATCCAAATAAAAACCACACTGAGATACCAACTTACACCAGTTAGAATGGCAATAATTGGACAGGGAAAGAAACAACAAATGTTGGAGAGGTTGTGGAGAAAGGGGAACCTTCTTACACTGTTAGTAGGAATACAAGTTGGTACAGCCACTTTGCAAGACAGCGTGGTGGTTCCCCAAAAATATAAAAATAGAGCTTCCCTGTGAAGGAGCAATTGCACTCCTTGGTATTTGCCCCAAAGTCACAGATGTAGTGAAAAGGAGGGCCGTATGCAGCCCAAAGTTCATAGCAGCAATGTCAGTAGTAGCCAAACGGTGGAAAGAGCTGAGATGCCCCTCAACAGATGAATGGTTAAAGAAAATGTGGTCCATATATACACTGGAATATTCCTCAGCCGTCCAAAAGGATGAATACCCAACTTTTACATCAACATGGATGGGACTGGAGGAGATTATGCTAAGTGAAATAAGTCAAGCAGAGAAAGTCAATTAGTATATGGTTTCACTTATGTGTGGAACATAAGGAATAGCATGGACGACATTAGGAGAAGGAAGGGAAAATGGGGGGATGGATTAGAGGGAGAGATGAACCATGAGAGACTATGGGCCCTGAGAAAGAAACGGGGCTTTAGAGGGGAGTGGGGAGAGGGAATGGTAAGCCCAGAGATGGGTATTAAGGAGGGCATGCACTGCATGGAGCACTGGGTCTTATACGAAAACAATGGGTCATGGATCACCACATCAAAAACTAATGATGTATTGTATTGTGACTAACATAACATAATAGAATTAAAAAATCAAAACAAAACAAAAAAAAGAAAAATAAATAAAATCTTAAAAAAAAAAGGAGTGCACATGTTGTGATGAGCACTGGGTGTTAAATGCAACAAATGAATCGTTGAACACTACATCAAAAACTAATAATGTACTATGTTGGCTAACTGAACATTATTAAATAAACAAATTTAAAAAAATAATAAATCCAGAATTTTCAATAGAAAAAGTATTAAATAAATAAATAGATAGATGATAGATAGATGATAGATGATGATGTTAGATAGATAGGTAGATGATGATAGATGATAGATAGATAGATATAGATGATAGATAGATAGATAGATAGATAGATAGATAGATAGATAGATAGATAGATATATAGATAGATAGATGATAGATAGATAGATAGATAATAGCCAAATATTTATAGCATACATGTTTTTGCAGTCCCTGCAGATCAGGTAAAATACTATATCCCAGGGGAAAAAAAGTCATAAACGAGATGGTTGACTATATCTTCAATTTACTGAGAGATTTTCAGATTCAAGAATTTATACAAATCTGAAGCAGAAAAAATCCAAAAATAAAACACAATATGCATCTAACTTTTCAAAGCCAAAAACAAGAAAAAAAATATGGAATACATAGTAAACAGCACATACAAGCATACAAGAGAACCATTCCAGAAGACTTCCCAATAGATCTTATAGACAGAAAAATCATTGAAATGGCATTCTTT
>NW_023270888.1:0-11813 GCF_011800145.1 Mirounga leonina
CTCTGTCCCATGTACCCACAGTCACCCGGTGGTTGCAGAGAACCCACTGATGCTGCTATGGATTTCTGTGAACCACGGCTCCGTGCACAGCCCCTCCCAGAAAGAGTCTGGCCACCGCGAGAGGGACAGAGAACTCAAAAGGCCACTCCAGCACACTAGAGGACAGTGAGCCACACCAAACACCGGGGCGATCTATCTCTCCCCGAGATCGAAGAAGAAACAACATCTGGTAGCAGATTAAGAAATCAAATACATGTATGAGCAAAAATTAAAAAGCCCAAAGTTGTTTTGTGAATAAATGACAGGCTCCCTATGCCTGAGATCCACCCCGCTCCATGCACAGCCACCATCCCGTCTAATCGGCTCTCTCGCCTGCCCCCGGTCTACTGGTGCCCAGACTTAATCCTTCAGTCTCTCCTCCCACTTGCACCTGGATGGCCCCAAGGAAACACCCCAGGTCCCTCGGCAGGGAGGGAGCCGCTGGAAGCTGACTGGCCATGGCAGGAACTCATTTGCTCGGGAAGCTGCTTACTGCACTCCAGGGCCAAAATAAAGGACTGTTTGGCAGAAGTCCCTATCCCTAAGGGAACACACACTGCCGACAAAATTGTGACCAAGAATTCAGCTCGAATAGTACAAGTAACTGTTAGAAATGGGTTTCTGCTAAGGCCTTCGTGGCCACTCACCCAGGAAATCCCAAATCCTTTCTGGTTTCCCAGGAGCCTGTGCTCTGATCCACCAGACCACAGACCTGCTGTCAGGGACTTTTTTCTTCCTGGGTGGTTCTATCTGGTTCTACTCCTCCTTAAATACCCGTATACCACTTCCCTTTCCCATAGACTTTTTGCACCTGGCCCTCCCCACAGGCTGGGGATGGATGTTGATTTGCCTACTTACAGGGGATTTGGGTTCGTAGTAATTACTGTCCCTACTTACGCTGCAAGAGTAGGCTGTATGAGCTTTTATTTGCTTCCCTTCTTGATGTGCACAGTTTCTTAGAGGGAATGCAAACAATGCATATTTAGGTGGCCTCGTGCAATTCCGAGTTCATTCCAGACAGGCATTCTTGCTGGATGTAGGCCCTACAGCGATGTATATTCTTATGGCACGTTGAGGACACCTTCTCATACTTTTGTTGAGAAGTCAGTTCTCAAATAGCTGTTCTTAGAAAATAATCTTTTCCTCCAGCTGCTTTAAGACTTCGTCTGTAGTGTAATTATTTTTTTTATTTTTTTTTAAAGATTTTGTTTATTCATTCGAGACACAGAGATACAGAGAGAGAGCGAACGAGCACGAGCAGGGGGAGAGGCAGAGAGAGAAGCAGGCTCCCCGCTGAGCCAGGAGCCGGACGTGGGGCTCGATCCCAGGACCCTGGGATCATGACCTGAACCGAAGGCAGATGCTTAACCATCTGAGCCACCCAGGCGCCCCCGTCTGGAGTGTAATTAAAGTGTAATTAATCTTCACAAGGATGTGCTCGCATACAGTTTTCCCTGTTAGTAATTCTCCTCTGGACCCACTGGTCTCTTAAATATGTGAGGTGGTACATTTCGGGACTTTTGGTGAACATCTCCATTATTGTTTCTCCAAATACTCACTCATCCTCTCTCTTCTCCTCCTGTGATTCCAAACACACACACATCAGGCTTCCGGACCACACTCCCTAGATCTCCTACCTTCTGTGTTTTCCACATCCTTACTCTCCAGGTTCTATTATGGCTCTTTCCTTCCAACCATCTTCCAGGTCACTCATGTTCTCTTTAGCTGTGTCTAGCCACCATGTTCTTAATTTGGTTATCATAGTTTTCAATTCCAGAAATCCTATTTGGTCATTTTTTCAAATCTCTTCTGTAAAATTATACAGATATATAAAATTATAAAATTATACAGATATATAATATTCAAGATTATCTGTTTTCATCCCTTCATACAGAGTTAAGGATAATGGTTTCATGCTATGTGCCTAAGAATTACAAAAGCACAACATTTTGTGGACCAGTTTCTGATACCTGTTGCTTCTGTTTGGTCTACTTAAGGAGTTTCGAATGGGTGATAAGCTTTGACTACGTGCAGATCATTTTATCTGAAAAATGCACGTATTTGTAGAAACGTCAGTTCTGGTGCCTTCCTCCAGAATAGATTTTGCTTGGCTTCTCCCCAGCACTGTGAGGCTCCAGTAGAGAAGTACCGTAACTGAGGTTCAAACAACCCTGGTCCTCCCAGGTGACATAAACCAGGAGTATAAGACTTTATGAGGGCTGTCCCATTCCAGTTTTTCCCTGCTGGTCACTCCGCTCAGTCCCAGGAAGGTTATGGGCATTTCTCTCATTGCCTGTCTGGGGCAGTTCGACCCATTCACTCCAAGAGACTGTCAAAACAACAACTCATGAAGGGATATTTTTTCCAGATGAGCAGATGCCCTTAGAAGAACAGCACTTCAGGGACGCCTGGGTGGCTCAGTCGGTTAAGCGTCTGCCTTCAGCTCAGGTCATGATCCCAGGGTCCTGGGATTGAGTCCCGCTTCGGGCTCCCTGCTCCTTGGGAGCCTGCTTCTCCCTCTGCCTCTGCCTCTCTCTCTCTCTCTCTCATGAATAAATAAATAAAATATTTAAAAAAAAAAGAAGAAGAACAGCACTTTAGTGCCGGGCTCATCCACTCTCACCTTTGTCCTCCATTCCAAGATAAGTGGCTCGAGTCTTCACCCCTCGCTCTGAGGGAAGTCCTACTGCTTGTGCCCCACACACCACATGGGAAGCCACCTCAGCCCCCCCGAGACACAGCCTCTCGGGCTGCAAGCTTCCACTGTGCCTGGCTCCACTGCACACAGGCCCGTCTCTCCTCAGGCAGGGCCCCGTCCTGGCTACATGACACACTGTCGTGAAGGCTCTAGGGTAGCAGAGAGGCGGCACAACACTACTCAAAATAGAAAACCCCTTTAAAAGTGCTTTTGAAATGTTCTTTAGCCAATCCTCCCACTACAAAAGACGGTGATGCCGCCTCTCTTCCGGTCTTCCCCTTACCTCCTCGCCATGCTTCCTTCTGTGCCCCGAGACCTCTGTCCTCCCCCACCTCGCCAGTCCGTCCTTCACAACACAACTGCTGGAACTCCAGGCTTCCTTTAACTTTCAGCTCTTCTCTACACTAGTCCTTTCTGGGCCATGCCCATAAAACCTTCCCTTTCTTTTCTCTTTTAACTTTTATCAATGTATTTAAACTATTAAAAAAAAAGTTCAGGGGGCGCCTGGGTGGCTCAGTCGTTAAGCGTCTGCCTTCGGCTCAGGTCATGATCCCGGGGTCCTGGGATCGAGTCCCACATCGGGCTCCCTGCTCCACGGGAAGCCTGCTTCTCCCTCTCCCACTCCCCCTGCTTGTGTTCCCCCTCTCACTCTCTCTCTCTGTCAAATAAATAAATAAAATCTTTCAAAAAAAAAAAGTTCACCCATTCCCCCCACCCCACGCCCCCACAGCCCCCACCTTTGCAACCACCAATACATTCCTTGCATCTATGAGCTGGCTTTTCAGTGTTTCCTTTTTTCTTTTTAAGACTGCACATGTAAGAGAGATCATACAGGATTTCTCTCTCTCTGTCTGACTTATTTCCCTTAGCATAATGCTCTTGAGGTCCATCCACATTGTTGCAAACAGGAGGATTTCCTTTCTTATGGCTGAGTAACGTCCCTGGACGTGTGTGTACTACAATCTCTTCATCTGTTCCTCTGTCAATGGACACTTAGGTTGTTTCCATATCTTGGCTATTGTAAATAATACTGCATTAACATGAGGTATTTCTTCGAATTAGCTTTTTCATCCTGTTCAGATAAATACGCTGAAGTGAAAATGCTGAATCATATGGTGGTTCTATTTTTAATTTTTTGAGAAACCTCCATTCTGTTAGTGGCTGCACCAGCCTGCATTCCTACCATCCCTACAGCACACAGGGGCTCCCTTCTCCAGAACAGCCATTCTAATAACAGGTAAGATGTCCTAGCTCATTGTCATTTTGATTTGCATTTCCCCAAAGATTAATGACATAGAGCATCTTTCCATGTGTCTGTTGGCCATCTGTATGTCTTTTTGGAAAATGTCTATTCAGATCTTCTGCCCATTTTTTAATCAGATTTTTTTTTCTCTTGAGTTATAGGAGTTTTTTATATGTTTTGGATATTAGCCCCTTTTCAGATATGTGATTTGTGATTATCTTCTCACATTCAGTGGTCTGCCTTTTCATTTTGTTCATGGTTTCCTTTGCTGTGCAGAAGCATTTTAGTATGATGTAGTCCCAATTGTTTATTCTTGGTTTTGTTGCTTTTGCTTTTGGCAACAGGTATAAAAACCATAGCCAGGACCTACTATGTCAATGAGCCTGTGTTTTCTTGTATGGGCTTTAAGGTTTCAGGTCGTACATTCAAGTCTTGAATCCATTTTGAGTTAAATCTCAAATGGTGTAAGATATCAGTCCAGTTTCATTCTTTTGTATAAATTTTCCAAACGCCATTTATTGAAGAGACTGTTCTTTCCTCATTGTATATTCTTGGCTCCTTTGTTGTAAATTATTTGACCATATATGTGCGGGGTTATTTCTAGGCTCTCTATTCTATTTCATTGATCTATGTGTCTGATTTTATGCCAATACCATACTGTTTTAATTACTATAGCTTTTGTAATACAGTTTGAAATCGAGGCTCATGATGCCTCCAGCTTTATTCTTCTTTCTCATGATGGCGTTCTCTATTTGGGGTCTTTTGTGCTTCCGTACATGTTTTAGAATTCTTTGTCCAATTTCTCTGAAAAACACCATTAGAATTTTGATAGGGATTGCAGTGAATCTGTAGATTGCTGTGGATAATATGATCATTTTAGCAATATTAATTCTTCCAATCTATGAACGCCAAATATCTTTCCATTTATTTGTATCTTCTTTAACTTCTTTCATTCATGTTTTACAGTTCTCAATATACAGGTCTTTGACCTCGTTAGTTAAATTTATTCCTAAGTATTTTATTCTTTTTGTTGCAATTGTAAATAGACTTGTTTTTTTAACTTCTCTTTCTGATGGTTATTAGTGTAAAGAAACAACAGATTTTTGTGCACTAATTTTGTATCCTGCAACTTTACTAAACTCATTTATTAATTCTAAGGTTTTTTGATGGAGTCGGGGATTTTCTATACATAATATCATCTTATCTGCAAATAGTGACAATTTTTGTTCTTCTACAATGTGGATGTCCTTTCTTTTTCTTGCCTAATTACTCTGGCTAGGATTTTCAATACTATGTTGAAAAAAAAGTGGTGAGAGTAGACATCCTTGTCTTGTTCCTGATCTTAAAGGAAAAGCTTTCAGCTTTTCACAGTTGAGTATAATGCTAGCTGTGGGCTTATCATAGATGGCCTTTATTGTGCCGAAATATGCTCCTTCTATGCCTATATTCTGTTAAAAGTTTTTATCATGAATGGATGTTGAATTTTATCAAATGCTTTTTCTACATCGATTGAGATGATCCTATAATTTTTATCCTTCATTTTGTTAATGTGGTAGACCACATTGATTGCTGTCATATTTGCAAACCATATTTGCACCCCTGGAATAAACTCAACGTGGTCATAGTGTGTGATCTTTTTAATATATTGTTGAATTCAATTTGCTAGAATTTTGTTCAGGATTTCTGCACCAGTATTCATCAAGGATACGGGCCTGTAATTTTTTTGTGTGGCATCCTTGTCTGGTTTTAGTATCACAGTAATGCTGGCCTCACATAATGTGTTCAGAAAAGTCCCTCCATCTTCTACTTTTTCGGAAAGGTTTGAGAAGGATTGGTATTAATCCTTCCTTGAATGTTTGGTAGAACTCACCAGTGAGGCTGCCTGGTCCTAGACTTTTGTTTGTTGGGAGACTTTTAATTACTGATTCAGTCTCCCTGCTAGAAATGGGTCTGATGTTCAGATGTTCTAACTCATCATGATTCAGTCTTGGCTGGTGGGTAATCAAAATTTATCCATTCCTTCCAGGTTGTCTGATTTGTTGGCACATAATTGTTCATAGTCATCTTTGATGATTCTTTGTACTTCTGTGGTATCCGCTGTACATCTCCTTTTTCATTTCTAATCTTACTTGAGTCCTCTCCCTCTTTTCTGGTGAGTCTCACAAAAGGTTTGTCAACTCCATTTACTTCTCAAAGAACCAGCTCTTCGTTTCATTGATCTTTCCTAATATCTGCCTATGCCATTTATTTCTGCTCTAATCTGTTACTGCCTTCCTTCTACTAGCTTTGGGCTTCATTCTTTTTTTTCTAGTTCCTTGAGATGTAAAGTTAGGTTGCTTATTTAAGACTTTTCTCATTTCTTGAGGTAGGCATTTATTGTACGAACTTCCCTCTTAGAACTACTTTTGCTGCACCCAGTAAATTTTGGTATGTCACTTTTCCATTTTCATTTGCCTCAAGGTATTTTTTGATTTCCCTCTTGATTTCTTCTTTGACCCTTTGGTTGTTCAGCAGTCTAATCTCCCCATATTTGTGAATTTTCCAGTTTTATTCATGTAATTAACTTCACCTTTCTTAATCAACAAGCCCACGAAGGTGTGTTCCTTCACCAAAGTGCCAAAAAGCTCTAAAATAAATGCTGTCCTTCCCCTAAAATGCAGAAAGGAGGCAGTGGGGATTTTTTTTTGTTTTTGTTTTTTTTTAAGCAATTTTTCTTCCTAGCATATCCTGCCCTTAATAAAATCTTTATAGTCCCTGCAAAAGTTCCTGGTCCACAATTTCTCTCTCTAAGAGGTGAGTGATGAAATGGGGGGAGGGTGGACTTCACACAGCTGAGGCCTGCAGGTGCCTCTCCCAAGGGGCTGCCAAGGGGCCCCGGCGCCCACCAGCCAGAAAGCCCAAACCCCATCCACTGTGTGTACTTCCTGCTTGGAAAGCCTGGTATTTAGGTTTCACTAGAAGAACAGCTACAAACTGGCTACAGCGTTCACATATTTTACATATATATTACATAAAAGAAGCTTCTCTGTTGTGAAGAACGGATCCTTTAAGCCAAGAACTGCAGGCCGGAAGGACCCGCCTCAGAAATTGCACTGAAAAATGTGATTTACAAAAAAGTACATTTGAGCTGGGATTTTTTGGTTGTCATTGCTGCTCTTTTAAACCATCATCCAGCAAAGCCGCAATGTGCTTCTTTCTAAACCACAGCACCAGAGAAAATCAATTCAAGTATTTCCCCACACTGTAGCACAGGTACAAATGAGCACTAACCACTACTTCCCAACCTCCATGGAAACAGAAATTACGCCTTCTAAGGGACACGAGGGGAAGCGAAGAAGTCAGGACGTGACATTCACATCTACTGCAAATCATATTTCAAAGAACTAACTGAGACTGGGGCCAGCTGTGAACCTGCTAGTGGGGAAAACCCAGCCATCTCCCAGAGATCTCACTGTGAAGTTAAGAATAAACGCAGTTACACAAGCAGGAAACCGTATTTTGAGTAGACAGGTTGGAAGGCAGCTAAATATACTGAATCAAATCAAGTATTATTGGAAGAACCGTGAAAAACTTCACCGTATGGAAATGAGGTAATAACCATTAGGTACATAGTCGAAAATCAGATTCAATCAAGGAACAAAATGGAGTTTATAATTTGTATGACTCCATTTTATAATGTCTTTCGACAGTTCCCCAAACCAAGTGTCTTTCTGGGGAGATTATGACCGTTATAGTTTGTGGCTGCTAAAGGCACGGCAAGGGGGAAGCAATGCACAGGGACGCGGAAGCAGAGCTGGAACGCACACCCCTGCGTCTACATTTGAGGCAAAGTACAATTTCTCTGTACATTCAGCAAAATCACCTGCCGAGCTCACACGAGGCTCCTTATGAAAGAGCCCTTCTCTTTGTACCTCATCACTGACCGGCTGGCGCCCCAAATCTACGCCTGGTTCTGCTTGGTACCACTTTGTTAATGCCGTTCATTAATGTAACAAACTATCAGGAGAATATGCTTGGAATGGGCAGGCATTATCTCCCAAGTTTCATTTAATTAAACTCTGCGATTGCAGTATGACAGTCAGCACATCATAGGGGAAATTATTTTAAGAATGAAGGTAAAAAGTATTTCAAAGCCTCCACTTAAATATGAAAGCATAATCTAAAACGGCCGAGCACACACTGTAATTTTTCTATAATATTAAAGATGTTATTTCCAGACTTGGTAATTAATTGGATTCCATGGAGAAATTACGCCAGCATCCTTGATAGCAAAATGATGCACAAAGGCAGGGAACAGAGTGCCAAAGGACAGCCATAAACAACCATGCTGTCGCCCAGATTATGACAATCATCAGGCTTAATAAGGAGTGAGAGCTGCCCGCTTCTGTGCACACTCATTCCTCCTGCAAAGTGCCTGCACTGAATTCTGATTATGTTGCCTTAATAAAAATGAAGGGGAGAGGCTCCCGCCCCAGAAGAATGCCCAGCCCTGCCCCGTGGAGCCAGGAGCCCCAGGCTCAGTGAGGACAGCACCCTGCAGGGTGAGGGCCAGTCCCAAGCCCCCCACCACCTCCTCCGGGCCCTCAGGGAGACAGGTTCTCAGGAAGCAGGCTTACCGTCAATCCGGCTCACGAGCTCTTCCAACATCTTCACCTTCATTTGAATCCCAGGCTGGGCAAAGGTATAGTTGTCCTAAGGGAAAAATAACAGCAAATATCATATGCACAGAAAATAAAACACACCTTCCAAAGGGGAAAAAGGAAGTCGGAACAAAGGTGAACAGTTTCACAGCGGAACAAAGTCACCACCTGGTCCATGCCCGCGGCGTCAGGCCCTGTCACAATGGCCGACCCGCAGCAGGATCCCATCTGGGGTCAGATCCGGCCCTTCCCGACATCAGAGGGCGAGCACACCCGCCTCGGGGAGCATCTACCGGAGCATCTCTTTATGTAAATGCAGATATTTACATTTACATGGAACAAACGGGCGTGGGCACGGACAGCTCCTTGAGAAGCGTGTGCCGCAAGCAGCTGCCTGGCTGCCACCCGGGTAGCGGGCACTCGCCGGTGCCAGAGAAACGGCGGCAGAACGGCGCCTGGGCCGGTGCTCTCGGTGCCCACATCCCGCCCGCAGGCCCCGGGCCACCGACGCGGCCGCTGCACGAGGAAAGTGAGCGTGTGACCACTCTCGGTGAACCCAGGTGAAGGAGTCGATCAACTGAGACAGGAAACCCAGTGTGGGCATCGAGGGGGACGAGTCCTTGGTCAAACAGACCTGGAGAAAGAGCCCCACCCTCCTACTCGGGAGCTGTGCAGCCTCGGTAAGCAACGTCACCTCTCGGCTCCCGTTGGTCCTCTACACTGTGACAATCATGGTGCCTTGTAGGTCTGCTCCGAGGTGTACAGGGACCGTGGTCAAGGGACCGTGCTGGAGGGCCCAAGACTACCAGAGGTGCCGAGGAACGAGGGCGGGGCCTCAGCCAGCCCCCGTCGCCTTCACAAGGGCCGCTGGTCTTCGAAGGCACACATGCAAGGCAGAGACAGCCACAAAGAGGTCTAAGGCCTAAGCCCAGAGGCTGCCAAAGGGCACAAAGGTGTCAATCCACCGACCAAAGGGAATTATCTGGACTAGCCAAGGGCCCACTGCAGTCCCGGGGTCCTGACAAGTCCACAGGAGCGTGAGAAGGACTCGACCTGCCTCAGCAGTGTTGAAGATGGAGGAAGGGGCCACGAGGCAAAGGACGCGGGCTGGAAAAAGGGCAGGTTGTGAGATCTCCCTGGAGCCTTAGGCCCACACCTTGAGTCAGGCCCACAAGAGCCACATCAGAAGCCGGGCCTCCAGAACCACGAAGAAACACATAATCTGTGTTGTTTTCAGCCACTAAGCCTGTGGTGATTTGTTACAGCACCCCCAGGAAATGAATACAGGAGGCCTGGGGGATGTTCTTCACCGCGGCCCTCAGGATGCACTAAGATGAAAGGACGAGAAGAGAATCTGGAGCAATCAAGACCCCAGTGCCAACCCTGCAGATCCCTGGACTCCGGGGAGCACACAGGCCTTGGCCCCAGTGGCTCACGTGGGCTCGTGCTGGGCCAGTGCTGGGACGGAGTGGCTCATCCTCAGGGAGCGACACCAGGCAGGCCGCACAAGCCGCGCCCAGGACAGCGAGACCCCTGGCCTCTGGAAGGTATGGGTGACGTGGGCAACTGCAGCCCCACCAGGCAGTCGCTGTGGCCCTGTGGACAGTGGGGAGCACTCCTGCTGTGCCACGTACCACGGGGCACTGGGGGGGGCATCATTCGGGCGGGGACGGCTCCTAGGCAGCCGCCCCACATCTCGGCCTGCATTCAGGGCCCAGGAGGGAAGTGGAGGGCAAGTCCAGGCTGGACACAAACAACCCCAGACAGTCAACCGTGCAGACACCCCCTGTGAGCGAGGGGCCGTGCCCACAAAACCCAGAGTCCAAACCTGAAGGGCACGGAGCAGCTGGCCGCACAGGGGGCAGCTGGCAGGAGACCCCAGGTTCGTGGCCACAGCACCCAGTGCAGCCAGCTCCAGAATCTGCGAGGGGGCTTTTCAGGTGAAATGCTCAGCGTGGAGCAGCTTGGGAGGCTCAGGTGGGGGATCCTTGCCCCCGGCCCCGGCTCCGTCAGCTCTGCGTTCACCGTGCGCACGCACACTCACCACCGCACAGGCCCACGTGGCAGCCGGAGCTGGGGCAGGAGTGGCCGCCAGCGGGGCGCAGAACTAAAGTCTCCTACGGGCATCGAGGAATTTCCACAGTCGCAGACAACGGACAATCAGCCCTGCCCTCTCGCTGGCCAATCTCCCCCGAGTGGATCAGGGGCAGGCTGCTCCCCCTCCAAGGCTCTGCTGCACATGAGGGTGGCCTGGCTCTGGCCCAGCGATGGCTCTGATGGGGTGCGTAAGCCCGAGTGATCCTGGGATTCAGTCAGCCGGTTTATTTGGCTCTCGCACCAAGATAGGATTTCAAGATTCTCATTTAGAAGAAATAAAAGTTATTCTTCGGTCTCCATCTGCCACTATTTTGTTTTATTTCTCAATTTGTTCAAAACCCAGGTAGGGAAGATAGGTTTTCTTGGAAATCCAAACAATGAGAAAAGAAGAACACCTGAGAGCCTTTAAAATTTAAAATTAAAAAAAATAAAACTATGTTTTAAAAGGACCAGAATAGACTGATGGATGGGCTGTGGCCTTGGCATTCTGGACTTGGGTCCCAGGCAGAGAAGATCGGCCTTCAAACGGGCTCCAACCCAGATGACAAGATGGGTCTCGGAGGGCAGAGCCCAGCGAGCAAGGGCACAGCGGTCAGCTGAGGGAGCCCAGGCTGTGGGTGGCCCTGCTCAGTGGCCAGAAAGCCTTTGAAGGGCACACCAAGGACCTTCCAGACCAGACGGCTGAATGAGAAGGTGTGAGGGGAAAAGAACATCCTGTGGCCCCAGCAACAGCCCCTCTGGGAGACACGGGGTACTCAGGCCCTCCGGGGGGGGCGGGTACCTGTGGCCCGGCAAGATCCTGCCAGCACAGCACCTCTCACAGGTTCTGCCCACCCAAGGCCAGGTCACCAGATGTACCTCTGGGTCATCACCCCCAGCACCCCATCCAAACACGCACCTGCACGCACACCTGGCACAGAAAACACCTGCTACACGAAGCTGTGAATGGGCGCAGAAACCTACACACTTATGGAAATACTAACAGTAATAACATCACCACCTTCACAAAAAGTAAACATTCATATCCTTTCTAATTGAGATTTGATTTCACATCTTTAAGAAAGAATATGCTCTTCGAAACTTACAAGTCGGGCGC
>NW_023270889.1:0-105277 GCF_011800145.1 Mirounga leonina
TCTCTCTTTTCTTTTTTTTTTTATTTCTTTTTTATTTTTAAGATTTTGTTTATTTATTTGAGAGAGAGAAAGCACATGAGAGGGGGGAGGGTCAGAGGGAGAAGCAGACTCCCCACCGAGCAGGGAGCCCGATGCGGGACTCGATCCCAGGACTCCAGGATCATGACCTGAGCCGAAGGCAGTGGCTTAACCAACTGAGCCACCCAGGCGCCCCCTCTCTTTTCTTTTTATTGTGTCTGTGTGAAAAATGGATGTTCGCTGAATCTAACCGGTAATCATTTTACAGTATAAATCAAACCATCGTGCTGTGCCTCTTAAACCTATACACTGATGAATTTCAGTTATTTCTCAGAAAAGGGGATTTGTATGTGAGTATGTTTAGGTGGACAGAATTCTAACAGAGAAAATAGGGACCCAAGAAAGTAATTACTGTAGTTTTAGTCTTAGATCAGGCTGGAAGAAGGGAAGTTGCAGATGAACAAAAATAAAGATCATCTTGCTTTATCCTTAGCAACTTGAAAACAGTCTGAATGAATTTGGTGAGAAGTGGGAGTTAAATCCTGGAGATGGAGCTTTTTATGGTCCAAAGGTCAGTATGAAAGTATATTGGAGTAATGTGATTTTTATTTTGGGGTGAAGAAGACATACTTTAAGTTAGAAAGAAAGCCAGTCTTGTTATAACTACTGAGTTGAGCTTTAAATATAGACAGCATCTTAAAATAACCTAGTCTTTACGTCTTTACTTCTTAGATTGATATACAGATTAAAGATGCAATTGGTCGGTACCACCAGTGTGCAACAATCCAGTTGGATTTTCAGTTGCCCATCAGATTTAATCTCACTTTTGTAAGGTGAGTTTCTGGAGTCTGCTCTGAGTACTCGCCTTTAAGGGGATATAAAGGAATATGTAAAGTAAAACCATACTTTTTTTTCCTATGTAGCCATGATGGTGATGATAAGAAAAGGCCAGTGATTGTCCATAGAGCCATCTTGGGGTCAGTGGAAAGAATGATTGCTATCCTCACTGAAAACTTTGGTGGCAAATGGTAATTTTTGTCATTGTTTTTGTCTAGACAGTGTAAATTGACTAAAAGAAATGTCTGCTGTCCAGTTTAGTTATGCAGTAGAAAAGGAGAATGATCTGATTGTCACTTCTAATTAATGACAGGTGTTCACTAAGGAATCATAATCTAAACCCAAATTTTTGCTTTAAGAATAATTATTAGTAGTATTTTTATTTCAGAATTTGATTTGTTTGAATGTTATATAATACTTTCTAATTGGGAGTTATTATACGCTAAGCACATTTGTTGCTTTGGGATTAACATGGTTTTGATGTTTCTGTCTGAGTAAACAAGAGTACGCTTTGGGCTTACTTTGTTGAGTATTGCTGATCATAATAAGCAAGTATTTTGACATCCCTTAGAAGCCAATTACTTTTTTTTTTTAATTGATCTTACTTCAGGGGTTCTTTTTTTTTATTTTATTTTATTATGTTACGTTAATCACCATACATTACATCATTAGTTTTTGATGTAGTGTTCCATGATTTATACTCTGGTTTCTCTTCAGATCGTATAAATCTTTCGCCAATTACTTTTTAATTGAAAGTACAGACTCCAGACTGATCAACATTTTTTGTCTTGTTTCTACAAGATTATGCTTTTGCTGGCAGGATATGAGCACATAACTTCCTTTTTATTTTTAAGCAGTTTTGTCTGGGCCCACAATTTGTAAAGGCAGTTGAAAGCCACACAAGGTTATAAAACACCCATTTTGTAGAGTCTGCCATATTAATTATATTGATACAAAACTTTTGTAAAATGTTAATGTGTTTTACCTTATATATTGTAGTCATTTCAATTTTATTTCTAATTTGGTTAGTTCGGTCATTAAAGGGAGTTTCTCATACTTGTCAGTGAAATGAGATCATCTCTTTTCAGTTCTGTTTCACAAAATCAAATCAAATATGGAAAACACTCTCTACGTGGTTTCTAGAGACTAGGGCGATCCTCAGCTGATTGTTCTGTCAAACCTGTAATAGGTGGGAAACAGCCAGTTCGGGCAGAATTTAGTGCCTTTTCCCTGCTGTAATAAAACAACTGAAACTAGAGGACTGATTAAGAGAAACACTAGTCCTAATGTCTGCAGCATAGGGAGGATTTGACACCTGAAATACTCCACAGGTAGAGTTACAAATGGTCAGTTTTTAATAAGAAGTGAAAACATAGGAGAACTTAGGGTAGTCAGGCTTGCAAGACTCCAGACATTATCTAACAAGGCGCTATAGGTGGCAGTCTGCCTTTCAAAAAAAAAGTGAAAACACTCATTTTTATCAAATACTGTCACCAGTTATTATCATTTATAATTTGCTAAATCCCGCAAAATGGATCTTGAATAACTGAAGGCATGGTCTGGTCCATGTCCCCCATGAAGAATAATTAATAAGAGAATGTTGAACAGTGAATCACTAAATGCAATTCTTTCTTAGCCCCTCTGGCAGCTGGTGCGTGATGTTCTGTTTCCTGATATGTTGAGGTGCAAGGCATAGTCCCTGCCCTCAATGTGCTTTGCCATCTGCCTAGTAAATCAAACCTTAGTTACGGATTTTCCTGATTTAAGTTGCCCTCTCTGCTCCTGAATCTCCTCCCTTTAGTCTTTATTGGATATAAGGGGCAGGGGAGAGTTTTTTAAAGTGGCCCTTGGAGCACCTGAGTGGCTCAGTCAGTTAAGCGGCTGCCTTCGGCTCAGGTCGTGATCCCAGGGTCCTGGGATTGAGCCCCACATTGGGCTCCCTGCTCAGCGGAGAGCCTGCTTCTCCCCCTCCCTCTGCCTGCCGCTCTGCCTAATTGTGCTCTCGATCTCTGTTAAATAAATAAATAAAAATCTTTAAAAAAATAAAAAAAATAGATAAAGTGGCCCTTACATATTATAGGAAGATACTGAAAAGCAGGCTTAAGAAATGTGCCATCGTTTTTTAGGAAAGGACCCCAATCCACATTAAATATTTTTAATTTCTTCTAAAGGCCCTTCTGGCTGTCTCCTCGCCAGGTAATGGTAGTTCCAGTGGGACCAACATGTGATGAATATGCCCAAAAGGTAATCCTTAAATACAACTTTTCTTCAATTTACTGTCTGCCACTTGGCTTTTTATATCTCATAAGATGTACATATCCTTGGTAGATCAAGCCACTTGTGGTATAGAGAAATGTTCCTATTTCTGAACAGATTACATTACCTCTTTGATACTTCCTACATGTTTCATGATCAGAAGACATAAGTTGAATAGTGTTTTAAATACACTTGTATATTTTAGTGTTTGTATGAGGAAATAATGCCCCAGTACGATACGTAATTTCAGATGCATAATGCAATTTAAGCTGCTCTTTGATCAAAGAATAATTTTGCTTCATGTTTGTAATGTAAATTTCTTCAGTTATTTGCAAATTTTCTTTTACCTTAATGGTGTGCCAGTCCCATGTTTTGCCCTACCCATTAAAAAACTACCTTACTAACAGATTTGTAAATAGCCATTCATGCTTCACACCCTAAAGACTAGAACAGTCTGTTCTGTTAGAGGGACAATTCCATACTAAGGAATTTCAAATCGTTAAAAGTCGTGTTATAAATAATCATTGTTTCGTAATTGCAAGCTAAAAGTAATAAATTGGCTAGTTAAAACAGATTTAAATATCAGGGAACAATATCATAATGTCAAAACCATCATGTTTCTAGATCATCAGAATAAATTGCACTCAGGTCTTAACTGTCTTTAAAAAAAATTCATGAACATTAGACCACCTGAAAAGCAAACCATTCAGACGTACTATATTTCTGTTACTGCGCACAATAGTTTTAGTTATAAATGATAAAAATCAGTTATGTCCCGTGCTTAATTGATTGTACTTTCTCTTATTTGCACTATGAAAGCTCACATGGTAGGAGAAAGGTCTGTAATTAAATAACTCAGTTCTCAACTGTGACAATACTGACTTACCCCCGTTCCGTCGGTGGTGGGGGTTGTATCTGGAGTTATGCAGGCATGGGGTTTTTGGTTCTATTGAATGGACGCATCGGGGAGCACTACTACTGATACTTAATGACTAGAGACCGGGGTGCTAAACAGCCTGTGATTATCCACTTCACCAGTTCCCGAGTAGTGCAACTCACATGCACACAAGGGCCCGTGTGAAGAAACTAAAACACTATGCTTTATTCTTTAAAATAGCTTACAGTTGAAAGTATAGTCTTATCCTGGCACCCGTAATAAACCGTGCAAGAACCCTTCTAAAATTTGCGTACTTAACAAAAATCCCTATTGGTTAATGATCACGTAGACAGCCTATTAGTGAAATAAAAATGGTTTATTCAGATCTTTTTGTCCTGTTAGTGGTAATTGGTTGTCAGGTAGATGGAAATTTTAATCTAGTTTAACTTAAAATTAATAAAATTTAATGTAGTGTTGCCTTTTTTTGGAAAGGAAAAATATTGAAAACATTGTTTACTATTTAATATACAAAAACTTAAGATGGTAAAGTGGAGATGGTATTTTTGAGGGGAGAAAAAAAGGCATGGAATAATAATCTCTAATGTAGATTGCCAACTTTAGATTCCTAGAAGTTTATTTCAAGAAATTCCAATTTGATCTTTGGCTCCTTCATTTAAGAAGGTTTCTTTTTGGGGCACCTGGGTCGCTCAGTCGGTTAAGCGTCTGACTCTTGATTTTGGCTCAGGTTCATGAGATCAAGCCCCGTGTCTGTTTAAGATTCTCTCTCTCCCTCTCCCTCTGCCCCTCCAACCCCCACCCCCGCTTGCACACTCTCTTAAAAAAATGCTTTTTTTTTAATCAAAAAATACCTGTTCAGAAAGAAAAAAACTACCTTTTAGTATTTCTCAAACTTGATATTTTCTTTTATTTTACATAAATTATTCTTGTAGAGTTCTATTTTTTTTCTTACAGAGTACTGTTTAGCTTAGGTCATATACACAAAGTTATTATTAAAGAAATAATTAGTGTTAAAAGACAATTTTATATGACTGTATTCCATTCTCTAGAAACACAAAAAGCTATTAAGATGGTTTGGGCCTATTGTTTGTGCTGTCAACATTTCATATTAAATGTTCATATTAAATATTAAAATGTTGCACACACAAATGACAGCAACAACTGAATTCCTGTTACCAGCTTGCTGCCTATTTGAGGGATCAGAAATACTACATTCTGTGTTAGATTGGACATCCATCATTATGTATTAATGTGGAGACTGATAAGCAATTTGTTCCTTGGCAACTATTTAGTGACCATAAGATATGTTTGCAAAAGGATTTTTTTCTTTCTAAAGAACTGATTAAATTTATCTGATTGCCTGAATTCTGATTTTTAAGGATTTTCTAAAACATTTACCTCTCAAAAGCAAAATATGTCATTTTAATTTTTGAAAATGTAGTCCCAAGTCACAGATTAATAACATATTCTTCAATATACCTACTAGCATTCCTTTTTTAATAATTGCATAACTATTCAAATCATGTTAAATAAAATCATTTAAGATCAAAATATAATTCTTATTTTAGATCTGAAGAATTCTGTATCTGTTTAAATAGGTATGGCAACAATTCCATGATGCTAAATTCATGGTGGACATTGATCTGGATCCGGGCTGTACGTTAAATAAGAAGATCAGAAATGCACAGTTAGCACAATATAACTTCATCCTAGGTAAGAAAGGAAACTTACCAAAGAAAACCTGCCAAACCTTAGGAAAACACTGACGTCTTGAGACTTATGAGAATTGTGTTCGTTAGTTTAGTTCCCTCTAATCCAGATTCTTGCACTATGAAGTTTGTTCATTTGTTGTAACAAAGGGAAATTCTGGTGTGAAAAAGAATAACGGTAAAGGTTTGTTTAAAAATCTTCTTTCCTGGGCGCCTGGGTGGCTCAGATGGTTAAGCGTCTGCCTTCGGCTCAGGTCATGATCCCGGGGTCCTGGGATCGAATCCCGCATCGGGCTCCCTGCTAGGCGGGGAGCCTGCTTCTCTCTCTGCCTCTGCCTCTCTCTCTCTCTCTGACTCTCATGAATAAATAAATAAAAAAAAAAACATTAAAAAAATAAAATAAAATAAAAATCTTCTTTCCTTTATCTCCTATTCCTTCATATGGTAAGTTTTTATTAAGTTGGCTGGATTAAGTGACTCAGTAAGTACAGTGGCTTGAAGCATTATGAAATGATAGATTTTTTTAAATGAAAAGATTTTTAAATTGGTCGCCCAACTATACATGGTCACCTGATGAACATTTTATTTTTATTTTATTTTGTTTTGTTTTGTTTTTATTTTTTATTTTTTTAAGATTTTATTTATTTATTTGAGAGAGAGAGAATGAGAGAGAGCACATGAGAGAGGGGAGGGTCAGAGGGAGAAGCAAACTCCCTGCCGAGCACGAAGCCCGATGCGGGACTCGATCCAGGGACTCCAGGATCATGACCTGAGCCGAAGGCAGTCGCTCAACCAACTGAGCCACCCAGGCAACCTTGTTTTGTTTTTAAATAGATTTTATTTTTTAGAGCACTTTAAGTTTGTAGCAGAATTGAGCGGAAAGGACAAAGTTATCATGTATACCTCTTGCCCAAAACCGACACAGCCGCCCTCACTACCAATATCCCGCACCAAACTGGTATACTTCTTCCAAAGTCTGCAGTTTACATCAATTTACATCAGTGGTTGGTTTTGTACATTCTGTGGATTTGGACAAATATATAATGACATTTGTCCACCGTTACAGTTTCACTGCCCCCCCAAATTCTCTGTGCTCCACATACAAAACACTCTTCCTAACCACAGGAAACCACTGATTGTTTTTGTTTTTGTTTTTTTTACTATTTCCATAGTTTTGCCTTTTCCGGAATGTCATATAGTTGGAATCAGTATGTAGCCTTTTTAGATTGGCTTCTTTCAGTGAGTAATAATGCATTTAAGTAAGATTCCTACATGTCTTTTCATGGCTTGCTTGCTCATTTGAACATTCTAAAGAATCAGAAGCTACATGGTGGCTTCTGGGTCCTAGGATCATTTCTGTTCAAATGTTCAATAAAAATCCTTACACCTAACAAAGCTTTGTGTCTTTTGTTTTAGTTATTGGTGAAAAAGAGAAAGCCAGTGACACCGTTAATATCCGTACAAGAGATAATAAGGTACATGGAGAGCGTACGATTTCTGAAACCATCGAGCGGCTCCAGCAGCTCAAGCAGTCCCTCAGCAAACAGGCAGAAGAAGAATTTTAATGAAGAACTTGACCCCGATCGGCTCAGTGGGAAAGGATTCTGTAACATTAATTTTATACTCTAGAAAACATCAATTTATCCCAAATTTGGAATAGTTTAGCAGAGTCTGCACAGGTGACTGCAGGATCAGCCTATTTTGTGTCCTATACAGATTTTAGACAACATGTATTTGAAGGAAGTAATTAAAAGACATTAAAGTGATTGTATTTGTTAAATAAACACTGGAGCACTGGAAATAAAACATGAAGAATGCTTTAATGTAATGTGGGAGAATGTTTTTTTATAAATTTAATGAAGTTGAAAAACAAAAATTTTCAGATTTGATTAAAGTAAAAGACCAGAATTGGATTATATTGTAAAAATAAACACTTGAATTCATGTGAGTTTCAGTGCTCTGTCCTTCACATACGCATACACCTGCCTGGAACAAATTGTGTGATTCAGTGATTATCTTTAATGTTTTTTAGTACGTTGTCAGTTGGGAGGGAATGCTGTCCTCAGAGTAGGGGATGGGCTGGGTGCCTGCTTCTCAGGCATAGGAGGCATTTTTTTTTTTTTTTAAGGTTATATTTATTTATTTGACAGAGCAAGAGACAGCGAGAGAGGGAACACAAGCAGGGGGAGTGGGAGAGGGAGAAGCAGGCCTGCTGAGCAGGGAGCCGGATGCGGGGCTCAATCCCAGGACCCTGGGATCATGACCTGAGCCGAAGGCAGACACCCAACAACTGAGCCACCCAAAGGACGCATTTTTTTAGGAGTGTCACTTCTTTTTGGATATGAACAATTAGAACCAACTATGGATCTAACATAAAGTAGATGTGCACAAATTTTTAAGATGAAGATGAGTTTTCAAAGAAATACATGTGGCTGGCAGACTGCTCTGGGCCATAGCATCCTGGTTATACAAATTCCCTGTTCTCTCATAAGGAATAATTTTTAATTTTCTACCAGTAAATGATGATTGGGAAAGTGCCACAAAATGAGCTCCTTGTGTGGACATACATTAATTCCTCTTTAATACAGTCATCTGGAAAAGGCAACAGCCTGTCAGTTCTCTAATAACCCCAGTAGCTTGTTTGACAGGGTCACTTGAAAATGAAGTCATTTTGCATAGATTAATCCTTAAAAGAGATAAGACCTCTAATCATAGGGATTTTTTTTTTTAGAACTATAATTAAGCCTTGCTTATAAACGTCTACGACTTAGCTTTTGACAGGTTTGTAATGAACTTTTATATGTATTTTGAGAACAATTACATATTTGAAACAAAACTTTACAATTCTAAGTCATAACACCAAAGTTTCTGATTCATTTTAAAACCATGTATTTGATTTTTATTTCTTTACAATTCATACTATCTTAATTTGAATTTTTCTTTAGTTTGAAAAAATTCATATCATAGAATCATTTCAGATGGTTTCCATAATACTCCAAAAACCAACCTTGGTTTAGCTAGATTTTTTTCGGTACTTATTTTACACAAAGCAAGAAATGGGTTGTAAGTGATTTCCTTGAAATGTTTAGAGAAGCTTTATAAACCTCTCAGAACTTAAGATACGAAAGTATAATAAAGGCACAGGTAGGTAGGACCAGGAGTCCAAGAATCCTCTTTGTAACCGACACCTTAGCCTTAGTCCTCAGTCCTCAGTTCTAGTGGAAACATTAGGGCACAACCCTGTAAGAGCTCTTGGAACTGGGGGCTTATCCCATCAAAGCTCTTAAGTCTGTAGTTCCTCCATTGTGTTTTTTTGTTTTGTTTTGTTTTGTTTTTGCTCTCTCCTGGAGTGCAGAGACTGTTCTAGTCACTGTTTTATCCATCCATTCTATTCTGGTATTTGACTTGAAGAATTGAAAGAGCCAAATTACTAAGCTTTTATCAAGGAGCTAGTCTAGAGTTCTATGATCTCGGTAATCAAATATGCAAGAACAGTTTTAGAACAGTGACAGCACAGTTGCAAACAGCATGCGACTAAATCCGTAAAGACCAATTTTGTGAAGTAAAATAGGTACCAAAACCAAAATACGTAGCAAAATGTGTAAAATAGGTGCGCCTAAACCAGAATCTGCAGACACTAAGTCAGGAGTACTGAGGCAGGTTAGGGAGGTAGAGGCAAGGTAAAGGGTAAAGGACCTAGAGTGGACTGAGTTCACACAAACCCTCTGCTGACTCGTGTGACCCATGAGTCCCCTCAGCTCACTTCTTCACATTTGTTAACAGCAAGGGACACCCGCATCTCACTTCAGACCCCTGTACCATGACTGATAGCCCAGTGCTCCTCAGATCGCTGGGCATGCGAGTCACCAGAACGTGGCATGAAATACTCACTCTAGGTTCTGGGCTGGGTTCGAGATGCTGCATTTAACAAGCTCCCAGCTGGTGCTGAGAAGCACACTTTGAGAAGTCACTCATTCTGATGGGTCTTGCTCAATTCGGCCTTAAAAAAAAAAAAAAAGAACAGTAATAAAAGGCTTAGGAGGAAATCAGCCTCTTGTCCTTTGACCCTCACCTATTCCCACGGCCCCAGACAACCACTTTTAGCTGCGCTGGCGTATGCCCTGTTCCTCTTTCTAAAGACGGCTGCTCTCTCTTGGTTCATCAGTTTTGGCACCCCTCTACTGACTTCTGTTTCAAAAGATGGGGATTTTATTTCGTACTCCTTCATCTTCTCCCTCCATTGTTCCAATATCTCACCTTTTTGTTAAATCCATATTAGGTGCTATTTTTACTATGTTCATAAATGCTATTGCTCTAATAAGCCAAATAGTCTTCTATGATTACATTATTTTTCTAGTACAATTTTTTGTTTTACTGGAGCTAATAATTATCTTTTAAAATATTTTCTTGGAATATCTGACTTGACCAGCTCTGTTTTATTCCTTTCACTCCAGTTTCCCAAAAGTCAAAATTTTTTCCAGCTTTATTGAGATATTATTGACATATATGTGAGTTTAAGGAATACAATGCAATGATTTGATACACATATATGTTGCAAAATGATTATCACAATAAGGTTAACACCTTCATCCCTTCACAATTACGATCTAAAAGTCAAATTGGACAGACAATTCACTGGTTCCATTTATCTTGTGAGACAAATCCCCTTTAGATTCCCGTCTCCTGCTCCAATCCAGGCTCATGGCAGCCCTCCCTGTGTCAGCCCCACCTCTCTAGCATGTTTGGTCCTCTTTCCTGGATTCCATGTTTTCCTTTTTCCGGGCTACTTCCTGTTGGACAGGATTTTCCAGTTGCTTTTCAAAGAAGGGTGCATAGGATTCTTGACTGCAAACAAATTTTTTTTCTCAGAATTGAGAAGACCTTGATTCCATTTTCTTCTGCCTTCTAGTGCTTCTATGAGGAATCCATTCCGATTCCCGTTCTTTTGTATGTCCCCAATCATTTTCTCTGAAAGGTTTAGATCTCTTTTATTTAGCGTTGTTATTCTGAAATTTCATGATGATGGTGTAGGTCTTTTGACTTCCAGTATAGTGAGTGAGCAGCCTTTTCATTCTGGACATTTGTATGCTTCCGTTCTGAGAAATGCTTTTTGTGTTGCCTTTGATGGTTTTCTCTTCTGTTTTCTGTTCTTAATGGACTCTCTATTATTCAGGGGTTTGTTTGATTTTAGTTTTCAAGAGTTCATTCTTGTTCTTATGTTATTCCTTATGTTATCTTAAAGCATCCTATTCTTGTTCCTTGAATTCAATTTCTTAGGGTATTTGTTTAAATTACATTCAAGTTTTGTATAGCACACTGTATTATCTCCACTTTCTTCTAAGTTTATATGTTTATGTTCTGGCCTCTGTCATATTGTAAGTATGCCTAACTGCCAGAAATCCTTGTTGAAGAGTGAAGCGCTAAATGCATATTAGAAATGCGCGCACGCGCTTGTGTGTGTTACAGAAGGTGTTTTGTGGGTTGGAGGATTCGAGGAATTAATATCTGGTAGGCAAATTATTTTCTCATTCTCTTCTGTTCTTAGTGGAACTTCTATTATTTAGATGATCTACTTTCTAAGAGTTCTTCTTAACTTGATTTTCCCATTCATTCTACTGATTTTTTAAAAAAAATTTCAATTGTTTACTTTTTAAGTTGTTAAAGTTCTTCCTTGTTCTTATCCTGTTTCCTTATATTATAGCATCCTGTAGGGGGCATTGTTTCTTTAGAGAACTTTCTTCCAATCTTCCTGTGAGGTAGCCTGTGGCTTTTGGTGTTGCATTTGGGAAGGGGGCTAAGGAGAGGAAGTCTAACAGCCAGTATGCAGACTGTCACTTACACTCCTATGGCCAGAAGAGTACATCATCATAGCCCTCCCCTGACTCTGCTGTCCCTGCAGTCTGTCTGGTTCTCTAAAGAATAAACCCAACAATCTTGGAGGGGGCGGGGGTGGGGGGAGAGCAGGCAGGATGGAACAATCACCTGACTGCACAAGTTAAGATGCAGACAGGAGTCTTAACTGCTCTCCATGCACTTTCAGACAATGCTTTTATATTTAGTTCCCCTTTTTCCCTTATACCTGATCCTCTAATTCCTGAATCCTCAGTTCTTCAGGGCAAATAGCCGTGCTACTCCGACCCTTCTCAAGTACTTAAACTTGACCTTTCTTTTCCCTGCTGCATCCAATGCCCCATATACTTTCCATCTTCAGATGTTGTGGTTTTGGTTACAAATGTCTCCTCCTAGGGCAGCCTGCTAATTGCCTGTCCAACTTCTTCCTTCCTGAACTCAGATTTTGTTGAGGAAGTCACTGTGCCCTCCTTAAGATGCTCAGCTTCCCAGAGGTTTGTTTTTCCCCTGGGAGTACTCATGAGATAGATCAGACCAATGAGATAAGAATGGGAGTCCTGGGTGGGAGTTCTGGGAAGGCTTGCTAAAGAGGACATTTTTTTTTTTTTGGCCCTTTCCCTGCCCTTCTTGTCAATTCCTTCTTCCTCTTTCTGCTTGGAAGGCAATTCAGCAGCCATCATGCACCCACAAGGTGACTATGAGAATGAAAGCCTCATGTTCATAGTGAAGAACAGAATGATAGAAGGACCTCAGCTCCTTGGTGATGTTGTGGATCTGCTGAACCTGCCCAAACTGCCAAACTCTGGGTTTCTTCTGTGAGAGAAATAAACACACATTTGATTAAATTCCAACGGTCACGTTTCTGGTTCATTATAGCCAAAGCAGTCCCCAACTCATACACCTTCTTTCATCAAAGATGAACAAGTGTTTTGCTCTTTGTTTCAAGGTCATTATTTGAACTAACAGGACTGAAAGTCCTTTATCTGCCTTAGGATCTCACAAGAGTCTAGTCTTCCAATTCCTTTTATTTTACCCCTGCCCCAGGACACCTTTTGCTTTTCCTCCTCACCAAGCCTTGACTTCCATGGCTGATCACTTGAATTTCTTTTTCACTAACACTCTCAACTTTCAAACATTGTGGCTCAGTTTGACCCATTGAACAAATACTTAACCTTCCTCCATTCCTACAGCCAAATGACTGGGCACTGTTAGGAAAACGTATAGAACCATAAGAATTAGTGCCACATCCAGTTCATGATCTCCAACTCAGATGCACAATAATTTATCCTCGTGAGTAGTTTCTTTATCCAGTCTCTCAGTAACTATCACTACTTTCTTCAAATCTACTATATCTCTCTCAGCTTATCTATCTAAAAGCCTATGGAAATCATGCGACTTTATGTTTTCAAATGTCACTTCACACTTCATCTACCCCCCTCACTCTCAGTAGACTACTGGCTCTCCTCTTACTTCATTAAACCTAGAAATTTCTATCAGTGCTTCCCTCCTTCCCTCCAGTGAATGAAGTCTTCTTCCTTCTCCTTTTAAGGCCAACCATTCTACTGGAGCTCTTGGTCCTGTGGGAGAAAATGTGGGCTAGAGGCAAAGGTATGGGCCTTGTAGCCAGACATTTGGGTTAATATCCTAACTCGCACTTACCAGTTAGGCAAGTTCATTTAATTTCTCTGAGCCTCTTTTCTTACCTATAAACTGTAGATAATGCCTCTTTCATGAAATTGTTACAGTCACTAAGTTTTTTATGTAGTGTAAGAAAATAATGTTGTTCTCATTTTTCTCCAGCACTTCGCTACAATAGTTATTTCTGCTCTATCACCAACTTCTCTACCTCTCAACCCCAAAGCACCATCTTTTCTGTTCCACTGTATTGTGTTTTTGCATATTCTGACTTCAACCCCCTCCACGCCATTGAAGGGGTGCTTTCCAAAGACCAGAGATACTCTGTGCTGCATTTGACCACTCTCTCTGAAGGAATTCATGTGTTCAGGGGGAAAAATAACCCATTGGGATCCAACTATGGAACTGGGGCTTCATTAGGCAGTGATCAATGAGGATCTTGTCCTCATGGAGTTTACAGTCTAGCAGGAGAGGAATAAATCAAATACTTACAGTCCTGATGTATATTGTGGAGGGAGCACTGGGACAATGGAAGCACGCATTGTCTGCAGAGTCATGGAAGGCAGATCAAGAATAAAGGGCAGACTGTGAAATCAGGAGCTGTGGAGAATGAGAACAAGGGACTGATGGAAAAGCTATCAGGACAGAAGTGACCAGGCTTGGGAGGAGGAATGGGAGAAAGAAGTAGCGGGAATAGGAGGCAGGGATTCTGTGGAATTGATTTAGATTTGCAATGGCCTGCTTGAAGTGACATTTACGTGTTGACTTCGAAACTATAAAGTCATGTGCTTTCTCTAGGCTCTTAAAATATTCAATCAGGGAGACTTAGGTAAGCCAATTTCTTCATGGCATGACTTCCTGAAGTGCATTAAAGATCTCCAGTGATGCTGGAAGTCCGTTTATCTAAGGGGACTCTCTGGCTACTAGTGTAAGGAATTCACTCTGGGAAAGCCTCATCTAGGAATCTGTAGTCGTGAAAAAATGAGGCTATTTTAATTCCAGGCAGCAGAGGGCAACCTTGCCCTCCTTATCCAGATTGATACAGGCTTCAGATAAGGTTAAAGTAAAATCAGTTAAAATCATCTTAGTGCTAGTTCGAGATTCTTCTGTTTCCTCCATGGTTACCCCCAAGTTTATCTCCATTATTGCAGAAAATCTGCCATGAGAATTGTTGGAATAAGCGGCCCATTGAGGTGCCAAAACTAACTCAGGTGGAAACATCTGTCTGAGTTGCCCACTTACTGGAGAAGCATAATGGAATCAAACAGCATTATTTGATTGTTTACATCTTAAAATGGGACCCTGCACTGGTCATTCTCAGCTGCTCCTCATTATAACCATACAAGATTATGTTTCATATGTGTATGTATTTATCATAAATGTAAGCTCATTTAGAAAAACTAGAAAATATAAATAAAGAATAAAAGACTTCTAATTTCATAGCATAGATAATTACCATTATACTTTCCTGTATATCCATCCACATTAGACTTATAAATAGGATTATATAAGTTTAATTACCTGATTTTCATTTTTGCTTTATATCCCAAACATCATTTTAATGTCTACAGAATGGATCAATAAATGACTATAACACATGAATTTAATAAAATTCCTACACTTGAGCATTTAGCCTCCAGCCTTCTAAAATTATATACAGGAATTTTGAAACAACTTGTAATGCAACCTTCTAATGTATTTTTGTTGATGTTAAAAAAAAAACTTTCTCTGTTTTCATTATTTCCCTATTCATATTCTACATTAACCATCATTATGTTTCTCTCCATACCTCTCTCCAAGTTCATACAGGAATGTTCAACCATCTATGCACTTACATAGTTTTTTTTTTTAATAAACAAAAAAAAATAGCATTATAGGACATACATCTTGCTTTTCTTGCCTAACAGTAAACAGTGGCAAAACCTTCAGGTCTATGGGTATAGATCCAATTTATCCTTTTAAGAAGCTGTAGACAATCCCATTGTGAGACATAATCACTTACCTAACAGAGAAAGACAACTTTGCCAACCTGAAGGGTAAAAAATGCTAACTCACTGCTCAATGATTTTGTTTCTTCTAGTACTAGGATGTAAAATAAACTGTTGAATGAGAGATATAGGCATTACTTCCAATTTGAAGATAAGAGATGGCAGAGCCATGGCTGTGCTGGGAGGTTGAAGTGTAAAATGCACTTGCCCTCAGGCAGGGTAGCGGTGATGTGAGGCGCCCTGGGTCCGTCCCACCTGGCTGTAACCCCAAAGTCTTACCTCCATCCTGCCAGCTCTGCCTCGGGCGGCTCCTTCCCCGGGGCCAAACTTGACTGGAAAGGGAGCAGGACAGGCAAAGGGGCCCAGCTGATTCTCAACTGTGGCCAGAAAATACGAAATAACACAAAACTTTATGATACATAGAGTTACTATTATAATAAGTGATTGGAAGGAAACACATTTTTCTATGGCATTATTCCCCAAAGAGGATCAGTAAAGCCCTTTTGCTAAGAGACCTTACAGGAACTTTTTTTTTTAAAGACAATTTTTTTTTTAAAGATTTTATTTATTTATTTATTTGACAGAGAGAGACACAACAAGAGAGGAAACACAAGCAGGGGGAGTGGGAGAGGGAGAAGCAGGCTTCCCGCGGAGCAGAGAGCCTGATGCAGGGCTCCATCCCAGGACCCTGGGATCATGACCTGAGCCGAGGGCAGATGCTTAACCAACTCAGCCACCCAGGCACCCCTTAAAGACAATTTTTATTTTTTAATTTTATTATGTTCATCACCATTCATTACATCATTAGTTTTTGATGTGGTGTTCCATGATTCATTGCTTATAACACCCAGTGCTCCATGCAGAATGTGCCCTCTTTAATACCCATCACTGGGCTAACCCATCCTCCCACCCCCCTCCCCTCTAGAACCCTCAGTTTGTTTCTCAGAGTCCATAGTCTCTCATGGTTCATCTCCCCCTCTGATTTCTCCCCCTTCATTTTTCCCTTCCTACTCTCTTCTTCTTCTTCTTCTTTTTTTAACATATAATGTATTACTTGTTTCAGAGGTACATGTCTGTGATTCATCAGTCTTACACAATTCACAGTGCTCACATAGCACATACCCTCCCCAATGTCTATCACCCAGCCACCCCATCCCACTCACTACCACTCCAGCAACCCTCAGTTTGTTTCCTGAGATTAAGAATTCCTCATATCAGTGAGATCATATGATACATGTCTTTCTCTGATTGACTTATTTCGCTTAGCATCATACCATCTAGTTCCATCCATATCGTTGCAAATGGCAAGATTTCGTTCCTTTTGATGGCTGCATAATATTCCACACCACATCTTCTTTATCCATTCATCTGTTGATGGACATCTTGGCTCTTTCCATAATTTGGCTATTGTGGACATCGCTGCTATTTAACGTGTTCATTTTAGTTAAATCAAGGGTGTCATGGGATCAGTAGCTGGGGATTAGATACATAGGTAAGGAACTGGTGAGGGGGAGATATAAGAATATAAGGGTTTTAGGGTTTGGGAAATAATTCCCCTTTCTCCCTCTCCTGGGTGCGAAACCAGTTGAGAAAGAGAGAGAGGGAAAAAGAGAGAAAGTCTAGCAGTTGGAGAGCCTGTCATTTCCTTTATCACTGACAAACTGTACGGAGTACACAGTCCCATATCTGTCATTCTTTATAGAGGTAGATGTAAATTCCTGCATCCAGTCCAGGGAGAGTTGCAAAACCCTCTTCTGAGGGGCGCCTGGGTGGCTCAGTCGGTTGAGCGACTACCTTCGGCTGAGGTCATGATCCCGGAGTCCCTGGATCGAGTCCCGCATCGGGCTCCCTGCTTGGCAGGGAGCCTGCTTCTCCCTCTGACCCTCCCCCCTCTCATGCTGTTTCTCTCTCGCTTGTTCTCTAATAAATAAATAAATAAAATCTTAAAAAAAAAAACAACCCTCTTCTGATAAAACAGGAGGCAGAGCACCTCCTGGACTAGCTGGTTCACAGCAAGAGGAAGAAGACAGGACTAACAGGAGGAGGCTCTTCCTCTTACCCATCTACCAGCTAACATGCCCCCCTTAGTTGGGGAGTGGGGAATAAAGAGAGGTGAAGAGAGGAACCAGAGCACTGACTCTAAATAGGAGGAGGGAATTAACATTCTATCAACAGTTGTTGCTTAGACTCTTATTCAGGGATGCTCCAGCCACCGAGAATGCCCAGGTAGGTTACAAAATGCCCATTTGGGTGTTTAGGCTGCAAAGATCAAAGCCTCAGACCAGGTTTCCTCTCTGAAATGTAAATGGGACTCTGAATTTTTTTCTGTAGCCACTACTTTCAAAAGCACCTGCTGTTTGGAACTCTACCTGCTCACAACTGACTGCATAGACAGAGGCCCAAGGGCTTTGTTTACACAATCTGGAATGAATAGCTTCCATACACCAGCAATTCTCAGCAGCTGCTCATATATTAATGGAAGAAACAGTGCTTATGTGCTAAAATCTCCATCTGGGGCTGTCCTGGGAGATGTGTAAGCTGGATGTGGGCAGGTGTGGCCACTGGAGTCAGAGGCTGCGGATCCGGGTTCCAAACTCCATCTCTGCGCCACTAGAAGCAATTGCATCCCTCCTCCCTGTGGGCTTCAGTTGCATTTCCTGCACCGAATGAGGGGTTTGAGTATATGGCAACCCTTCCACCATAACACGGGTTCATTTTAAATATACGAAAGGAATACTCGTTACTAATGATGCATCTATGTTTGGAAAAAAATTCGGCAAACTGGATGTGATGACAGTTCAGATAACGAGTAAATATTTGTAGGTGACAGGATGGACAATTACTGTTCCCTACCAGGATTCTTAGCAAAAAACAACGGAATCCCCTCCAGCTTGTTCAAGTATTAAAGGATACTAAGCAGTTCACAGAGCCAGCTCTAAGCTGGGATTCCGCCCTCATGTCTCCATGAAGGCTGCCTTGTAAAGCTGGGCATCTCTCCCCATAATCCTCCTGCCTCTCTTTGCCAGCAGATTCTCATGGTGCTGCCTTCTTCCCCGAGAAAATCTTGCTCCTTGTGCTCTCGTTTCAAGGGAGGTTAGTGGAGGGCAGAAGGGGGAAATTGTGCCGTGGTTGTAGGAACAGAATTCAAAAAGTATTGAGTGACAAAAAACACGCAAATGTGCATGCCCACTGTTGCCATCCCGTCCCCCAGGCAGAAATCCTGGGGACTGAAATGTAATGCATCACGATGCCTTTGATTTGCATGTGTGTGCCCACACATCATGGAACCAGAGAACCATCGTATATTAATTTGCCATCATAGTTCCTGAAATAAATACTTTCTTTAAAAAAAATTCAGTTCCGGCAAGTGGAAATCATTACTATGTTCATGGCTATGAAAAAGGATACGTTACGTTAAATTTGCTATTGACTATTAATTCAGTATGCAGCAAGATGGAAAGGTTGAGTAAGCTGTCTTAAGGCGGGGTTTTTGGGGGGGGGAAGGGAGTGGTTAGCCAATTCTTAAGTGTTCGTTTTTCAAAGGTTAGCCCCTTCTAACACATTTCAAAATCACCCAGGGTCCTTGTTAAAATCCTAGGCTGATCCCTGACCTAACAAGTCAATATCTGGGGGGAAAATCTGGAATATATGGTTTAACAAGCTCCTTCGGTGATTTCTCCCACATGCCAAAGCTTGAGAACCTCTGCTTTATGCAGCAAATATAGAGACTGTGAGAAATATTAATACATTTAAAGTTAATTAATTAATAGATACAGCAGGGCATTGCTTATATTGTGATTTCTTCTAGTCTTTGTTGACTTGTAGTCCACAAATTCTGGAGTGAAAATGTCTTACTTTTGCCGGTACATTTGAACTTTAAATGTCTAAGGTTTCCCAGCAGTCGTTAGCCCACATTTTTCTAAGTCAGTGGTCACAATCAGGGCACCACTGCTTAGTGAGGCCGTTGAGTTTTTGTCTTTGATAGCAGAGCGGGTAATAGGGCTAGTTTCCAGCCCCCACCACCACCCCCGCCCCACACTGGGCTTTGACCTCTAATTGGCATTTATTTTTAAAAATGTAAATGTCATCCTCCTTCAAGGAAAACGATTCCATCAACTTTCCCACTAGCTAAGCTTTTGAAGCCAGTGTTCCCCAAACTGAATGCACATCAGAAAAATCTAGAGGGTTTGTGGAGTCGGCAAGACCTCTGAGTCGGTGCCCAGGATGTGTGTGGGGTCTGCGCGCTGGGCACTCACCCCAGGGGACGCTGATGCAGGAGCCGCCCTTCCAACCGCTTGGAGGGCCCTAGCTCCCCAAGTCATCGTTATCCTTCTGCCATAATCATCAGGAGGATCGCTGAATTGTCTAAGAAAGATTCTAACGAGTGCGTCTCAGGCTCATGAAGAACGCAGACAAATTGGGGGGGTCAGGGTGTTGCATCCAGCTGTCCAGACATTCCGGAGCCGGGCCCCTGCATTGGCTGCACCTGCAGAGACGCTGCAGAGACGCTCGGAGGAGGGGAGGAAGTCCTCTCCCACCACCTAGTTCTTCGCCATTGCTTCCCACTGGCGGGCTGCGCTTGCCCAGGGCAGCGCCACAAGCCACTTTGACTTGGGGCTTTAAGAGTTTAACTTTTCTGCTTATTCCTCACCACAACTTTGTGAGGAAGGCATTATCATCATCATCAGCTCCGTTTAAAGAAACTGAAGGTCAAAGAGGTTGGCTTGCCCAAGAACATGGCCTGAAAGCCATGACCAGGTAACAGTGAGTGTCGACGGAAAAATAAGGCCAACCTCAAAGTAGTTTAGTAAATGCTTTATTCGTTGTCTTACTGAGGACAAGAGCCCGGAAGGTAGTCTTTCAGACTGCTCTGAAGAGCGGCGCAGAGTGTGTCAGTTTGCAGGGGATTATATGTGAAAAGCGGACGAGGTTCCCATGCTTGCAAGCAGTTCTCTGAAGTATAATTGTGGGTCATGAGGTTTAATTTGTGTGGTTGGAAAAAATAAAGGCTTACTGATTTGCTCATGGGCACATGAAAGACCCTTAAGTCATCTTAATACATTGTATTTCTTTCATATCTGCTTGTTCAGAAATATTGCCTGCACGCCTCGGCCTCAGTGGTTTTCTGGTTCTTCTTGGTTTTGTTTTCTCCTTGAGGTCACTGGGGATGGTCACAGGAGGCCGGCAGCAGTCACCTGCTGCAGTGGAGGTGGCACATGAGGATGGATGGAGCTCGTGCCTGGTTCCTAGGGAGCCTTGGAACACAGCTCTGAGCGCCGGCGGGCAGCAAAGCTCAGGGGAGAGCAACTGAGCCGCCCATCAGGCCAGTGGAGCCTGTCCTTACCTGGGATGGAGATGGGGCGTGGGACTGACACCTGACCTCTCATAACCAGATACTCTTAGGTGTGAGAGGCCTTGGGAATGGGAGCAGTAGGCCCGTCCTTTAGCACTGGAGGGGCCTCAGGGAATAACATGCCTTTCCGAATGGCAAGTTGCAGGACTTAAAACCCCTCCAAGAAGTATTTTTTCGTGCGGGCTTACATAGAGCCTTTGCAGCCTCTAATTATTATCTGCATCTCAAGACCCTTCCAGTACCATTTCCCACGGCACACACGGAGACCCAGGAAGGCGCCTGGCCCGTAAAAGGTGGGCACACACCGAGATGTCCCAGCCGTGAGCTTGTCTCAACGTTGTGTTAGGGCTAGAGGTGCAGGTGGCCATGAAACAGCAAAACTCGTGAATAAGAATAAGACAAGGAGTTGTAGCTGGGATCTGTCTAGTGCCTTAACCTCAAGATAGGAGAGAACTGATTCCAGGTATGCTAGGGCTGAATCAGAAAGACCACAAAAATCCACAGAGCAACATCTCGGTAAGTTTTCTCTCTCTCTCTCTCCCTTCCTTTCCTGGAAAACTCAGCCCAAAGGTGGGATTGAGCAAAACAGGCATCTATTGTGGGGTGAGGGGCAGAATTAGTGCAGGATGTCAGGGCCTAAACGGGGTGAGGAGAACACCAGTGGGGTGAGCAGCAGGGCAGAGTCCTGGGAGTCTGAACAGGGTGAAGAGGGCGTCCAGTCCAGTAGGAGAAGTGGTGGTGGCCCAGAACAGAAGGTGTGAACACAAATGAGGTGAAGAAGGGTCCGTGGGAGAGGGGGAAGGGTTTGATGGGAGAAAATGCAATAAATAAATCCATGGAGGAGGATGGTGGGAGCCAGGTTTCTCACAGTCCAAGAAGGGAGAAAACTCACATAAGTCCTATGATACTCATTTGGAATTGGAGATATCAGCGTGGATTCATGATTTTCAGTAAATATAGATAGGTATAAAAATAAATATAGATATAAAAGTTTGTGTATACACACACACACACACACTCAGACACCACCTTAAAAAAGTGATCAAAATTAACATGACTAGTGATGGGACAATTTGAAATTGTGTGCCACTTGATGGGATTCGGTGAGAAGAACATAGCCTCACTTCTGTGATATTCCTGCCCAAAACTCTAACCTGAATCTCATCACGAAAATATCAGACCAATCTGAACTCAGAGACATTTTACAAAACAACTGGCCTGTAATCTTCAAACACACCAAGGCCCTAAAAGTCAAGGAAAGATGGAGGCACTGGTCCAGACAGAAGGAGAATATGATAACTAAATGCAATGTGTGATTCTGGGTTTTATCCTTTTTCTATAAAGGACATTATTGGAACAATTGGTGAAATGTGAATGATGTCTGAGGACTGGAGGCTGGATAGGTATCTGTGTTGATATCTTAACTTTGATGGTAGTTTTGTGGTAGGAGAATGTCCTTATTTATAGGAAATATCCTGAAGTATTCAGGGGTGATGGGGCAATGGGTCAGGAACTGATTCTCAAATGGGTTCAGGGAAAAAAGTTCTTTATACTATTCTTGAAACTTTTCTATAAGTTTAAAATTATTTCCAAAAAATGTATTAAAAGATTTATGTATTTCCTTAAAATTGCTTTTGGGAGTTACTAACCTTGGGGCACCTGGGTGGCTCAGTTGGTTAAGTGTCTGACTCTTGCTTTCAGCTCAGGTCATGACTCAGGGTCCTTGGATCGAGCTCCTCATCAGGCTCCTCATCAGGCTCCTCATCAGGCTCTGCACTCGGTGGGAAGTCTGCTTGGGATTCTCTCTCTCTCCCTTTTCCTCTACCCCTCCCTCCCCCACTCTCTCGGTCTCAAAAAAAAAGAGAAAGAAGGAAGAAGAAAAAACAAACCTTAACTGTGGATGCTTCTTTTAAAACTGTTCAGGGGGCGCCTGGGTGGCTCAGTTGGTTAAGCGACTGCCTTCGGCTCAGGTCATGGAGTCCCTGGATCGAGTCCCGCATCGGGCTCCCTGCTCGGCAGGGAGTCTGCTTCTCCCTCTGACCCTCCCCCCCTCATGTGCTTGCTCTCTCTCATTCTCTCTCTCTCAAATAAATAAATAAAATCTTTAAAAAAACCCAAAAAACTGTTCAGGAATTAGTTGGGTTTTTTTTGAAATGCTTCTATTTTATAGGTATAAATAGTAAACCTGCTATTACCCTTCTCTTTCCAATATTTAGATATACAGCATGTAATACTAAACCATGTTTGATTTTTTTAAAAACGTTAAAAATCTGACAATAAAACAGAGACATGAAATAAGATCTTTCACTGAAGACAACGCTTGCATTTCCTCTTTTTCTCCCATTAAGGTAGCATGAGCGCAGTTAGGGCAGAGGGATGTGCTTCTGCCAGGAAAAGCCTCATTAGTCCCAAGAAGAAGCCCTGCCACCTGTCCCAGTCTGCCCAGCGGTCACAGGCACCGTCCTCAAGGGGTCATGCTCCCAAGTCTTGGAAACACACCTCCGTGCTCCGCGGTGGGCCACGGCACTTAACTGCCCTCGTCCCCACGTTTGGCTGACGGGCTGTGAAGCATGGTCTCACACTTGCTCAGCGCTCTGTGCTGGGGCTCAGATCTCACCGGTGGTTGGAGGGAAGGAGTCGGAAATGGATCGCTGAGCACAGGAGTCATAGGTCTCTTAATTCACTCTCTGCTTTCCCCTGACGTCCTTGTAGCAGGATAGAAACATTCAACTCTTGTCACAACTCAGAGGTGAGGGGAGAAGGAGATTGTTTTCTCTTGAGCCCTCTCATGCGGGATACTAGGTGAAAATCAACTACATCTCCACTCCAGTCTAAAGCTTATTCCCTCTAAGTGGGGTTCAGTTCCTTTTTTTTTATATTTATGTTTTTTAGTAATCTCTACACCCAATGTGGGGCTTAAACTCAGGACTCGGAGATCGAGAGTTACATGTGCTTCTGACTGAGCCAGCCAGGCAAACCTTCAGTTCCTGGGTAAGAATGCTCAGTCCAGGGGCACCTGGGTGGCTCAGTCTGTTAAGCATCTGCCTTTGGCTCAGGTCATGATCCTGGGATCCTGGAATTGAGCCCTGAGTCAGGTTCCCTGCTCAGCGGGGAGCCTGCTTCTCCTTCTCCTTCTCCCTCTGCTCCTCCCCACTGCTTGTGCTCTCCATCTCTCTCTCTCTCTCTCTCTCAAATAAATAAATAAATAAATAAATAAATAAATAAATAAATAAAATCTTTTAAAAAAAAAGAAAAGAATGCTCAGTCCCTCAAATAACATCTCTTCCTTTGTCTCTCTCCCTAAGAATGTGTCTGATATTGGAGAATATAGCTTAATTGTCCTTGCGGCTTTGGAGAGAAGTTGGGGTCCCCCAGGGAACTCTAGAGACTTTGTGCTGCCCAGTGGATCTGGTTTCTGGATGTTTCTTTCCTACCAAGTTACTAAGTACCTTGTTGGTCCCCTGTGCCAACATCTGGGTGGTATTAACTCGGGGTCGTTACTATTCTTTGGGCAATGCACCCAGAGTTGCTTTCTGGCCGATCCGATTTCATCTCAGCTACTGCTGGTATTAACCAGCTGAGATACACAGTGGTCTCCAGCTTTTGCTTCTTGTCCTGTGGGAGTTTGTGCAGGGCTCCCTTGTCCCAGTTAAGACAACACCTGGCAATTTCCCCCAGGCAGACAGGCAGGTACTTCCAGGTCCTGTGCAGCGTGCCTCGAGTGGACTGGGGCCATGGACCTGGGACCCTGGGTAAAGTGCTGAACCTCTCTGCCTGCGATTCTTCATCTATAAAATGAAACTCATGAGAGCTAATGTATATTAACAATCACTATTTGGGACTTGTTAATGTGCTTTACATCGCGATGTGCCAGGTAGTTTCTTCAGAGTTCCTGTGTTTCTCAGACTCTCTGTGACCAATGACTGCTCTCTTCCTTTAATTTCTAGTTTGCCACAGATTAGTGTTTTTGCAAAATACGTAAAAACAAATTAGTGGAAAATGACATAGGAAGAAAGAAAAAAATATAAAACTTGTGCATACTGTTCATTGAAGGTCTATGTACAATTAATGTGGAGAATTATTATTATACTAGCAACTTGTTATTTCACAATTACTACCTCACAAGCAATTATGAGTGAAATAGCAAGTCCTTACATTAAGGTTCTTTATGCATACCTTGGATAAATACCATACACATTGATATTTAAAATTTGTAATATGACAAATGAGATTTCTTTTTGCTTTTTAAACCCACTGATCCAATGAGATTTGCTTGACAAATTTCAAAACAACTTCCACTACACTTCATATTGATCTGGTTGCGGACTGGGACTAAGCAATCTGTGGACTGTATTGGTTCATAAAATACACTTTGAGTCGCATTTTGTACATGTTCTACATGCATGAACTGATTTAATTCTCACAATAACTCTATGAGGACAATATTATTATTATTACACAACTAGGGAAAGCAACTAATAAGTGTCAAAGTTTTGGGACCCAGGTTTTGAGACTCCAAGGCCATAGAATGTTGTGGAGTGAAGGAAAGATGTGCCTAGGCTTTCCTCATCTTGGAGACCCAGGGTGGAGTGAGCTAATGATCACTAGGCTGTGGAAAGGGCATGGGATGGAATTAAATTGAGTTGGAGTGGTCTGTGTCATTGAGGAATGGGTAAAATGGATGAAATGGTTAAAATCAAATGATTTTAGGGCACCTGGGTGGCTCAGGTGGTTAAGCGTCTGCCTTCGGCTCAGGTCATGATCCCAGGGTCCTGGGATCGAGTCCCACATCGGGCTCCTGGCTCAGCGGGGACCCTGCTTCTCCCTCTCCCTCTGCCTCTCTCCCTGCTCATGCTCTCTCTCTCTCTCTCTCTCTCTGTGTGTGTGTCTCAAATGAATAAATAAAATCTTTAAAAAAATCAAATGACTTTAGTGAAAGATAAATAACAGGTCTGGGTAAAACCAAAGAACCTATGGTGGGGACCCAGCCCCTAATCCTAGGGGTGAGGGGAGGCCTGAGAGTTGAGAGGTCCCTGTTGCTCAGTGTTGGTTAAATATCCTTCAACCAGAAGATAAAGAATAAAGCATGCAAAGGATCACCACTTGTTCTGTGAACCAAGTGGCTGATATGGACAGTTGACTGTAGTTAGCAGAACAGCGGGGCTAATTAACCACATGTCGTTGAAAGAGATGCTTGACCCAGTTCTCCGTCCGGCTGCCTATACCATTTAGAAGAGAGGCTTGGCTCCAAATAAGTGTTTTGAGAACGTTCTAGAAAGTTCCCCTTTTACAGTAGTGTTTTCATGGAAAGGGAATAAAATGTTCCCAACATCTTATTTTATCCTTGTGACTTAAATAAGACCTTAAGAATTTGGGAAACATTTTCTCTATGATAAAGCACATAAATAGGTGAAAGGGTATATTTCCTGAATATTCTTATCCTAAAGGAGTCTGCTTTAGAGAAAGGTCATGCTTTTCGAGGTGTTCCTGCCAAATGCAGGGAGGTGGAAAGAAACCAAGATGAGGGTAAGGTACGGGAGTGTATGTGTGTGTATGTGTGTGTATGTGTGTGTGTGTATGCACACGTGCGTGTTTCCCCACTTTGGGGGGCAGCTCTCCGACTTCCTCACAAATACGTTCTCTGACCCAGCCTGGCTGCAGAGAGATAGAGGTGACTGCAGGCTAGCCGTAAGTAACGACACTATCTCAGTTGACGTGGCCTCTCAGCTTATTAGGCATAGACTTGATGAGGGTGAGGTTTGAGAATTGGGCTACAAGTGTCCATCGGAAGTACTGCATCTGTAATTTCTCCTCCTCTGGTCCCTGGATGGGCCTTTCTCCAGGACCTAGTACAGTACCCAGGCCTGGAGTTCCTTGTTTGGTGGCTTTTAGTCCCCATTCCCCACTACAGAGAAAAAGAGAATACAAGAGTTTAGCCCAAAACACAGTGTGATCATGTTATTCACTTACAACCCCCTTTGATGGCCTCCTTCTATCCTTAGACTGAAGTAGAAACTCCTTCACAAGGTGCCAAGGTCCTTTGTAACCTTTGTGGTAGGCGGAATAATGGCCCCGCCAAAGCTGTCCGTGTCCTATTCCCCAGAACCTGTGGGTAGGTTAGATTCATGGCAGAGGGGAATTCAGATCGCAGAGGGCATTATGGTTGCTAATCTGCTGACACTAACACAGAGAGAGCATCCTCGATTATCTAGGTGGGTCCAATGTAGTCACAAAGGTCCCTGAAAGTCAAAGGAGTCCAAAGAAGAGAACCAGAGGGAAGCCATGTGCGAAGAACTTGAGCAACTCGTGCCGGCTTTGAAGACAGGATGGGAACTGTGAGCCAAGGGATGCCGGCAGCCACTAGGAGCTGGAAGAGGCAAGGAAGTAGGCTCCCCAACACCTGGATTGTAACCCCGCGAGGCCGGGATTGGACTTCTGACCTCCAGAAGTGTAAGATAAGAAACGTGTGATGTTTTAAGCCATCCAGTTGGTGGTAGTTTGTTGGAGGACTCAAGCTCAGCTTCCCAAGCAGGAAAGCCAGCAGGAAAGTCTTTCTCTTTTTTCTCTCTCTCCCTGTGGGGCTCGGGCTTCAGTTTCAGCTCCCTCGTGCACAGTTACATGAGAGAGACATCCTACGGCGTGTCCTTCCTAGTACTTCTACCTAGTTCTTCCCTGGGTGGGCGTCCTGGCTTGAAATGCCGCATGTAGACTGTGGCACCCGGAACAAAGGCGAAATACATTCCTATGTTTTGTTTTCCTTCGTTTTTGTTTTTTACACTCCAGATAGACCCCCTGGGTTCCTCAGGCCAGAGGCGTCTGTGGGTGAGAGGACATGTGAGTGCGGGCTGAGGAGGTGACATCGCGGCCTCGACCCACAGAAAGCAGGCAGAGCGTGGCTGCCCCAGCTTGAAGGGCAAGTGTGCAGGGCTCGTGGGCAGAGCAGATCCCAGATGACCGGGCTCTCCTCTTGCCTCCGCCGCGGAGATGTGGTTTGGGCAAGTGTTTAGAACTGCCTGCAGATTTTGAGCTGGAAACCTGAGGCACCAGGGAGGCGACCCTGCATGTCCTAAGCTCCTGGGGAGCTTGGCCAGGTCCGTGTCCCTCACGGACTTGGGATCAGTTCTGGGGCTGGGCCAGCTTCTCAGGAGGCAGGACCGGCTCAGGGATGGTTTGTTTAACTTCTCAGTCACAAGGGCAGAGGACCGTGGGACGCTGGATGGAAACCCAGGCTGGGCTGAGGATGTAGCTTGTTCTATAACCTTTAAGCATTAAGACATTTGGTATGTGGACCTCCAACTGGACTCTTACTCCAGGCCCCACAGATGCCAGGGACAAGGCTAAAGCAAACACCGCTTGGGGCTCAGAACAGGCGGGGCGGGGGCCAACATTTGGCTGGTGGAAAAACCTTCGGCAGCTCTAGAGAAACCCAGCACATACTCTCTCTGCTGCCCGAGCTGCAACAGGCTGGGTCTGGTGCAGACAGGAGGAGGGGTCAGATCGGTGTGAGGACTGGGAGGGAGTACCCATCCAGCCCCCTCTGAGATGGCCCAGTGTGCCCTTGGTCTCCTGCCACGGTGAGTGAATAGGGCAGGACACTGTCTCTGAGTTTCAGTCTCTCGGGCATCCCACTCCTCGGCTCGGCTCCTGGATGCGCACCTGCTCACGCCACTACATTCTCCCTCACAGATAGGCTGCTTTCATGTCCCAGGGCATGACCCGTGTCTTCTCACCTCTGCCTCCCACTCTCCTCCAGCCCCTATGTTAGCTGCCTCCTCCTCCAAATTCCAACTTCTTGACTACACATCTCTCCTATGAATCCATGAACAAAAGAAAAGATGATTTCCACAAAAGTTATTAAATTCTTACTACATGGCAGGCACTGTGCTGGACATTGAAATTCTCAGAACATATTGCCTGTCTCACTTGCTGAGTGAGATCTGGGAAAACAGAGGTTTAGATGCCGCAGTGGGTGGTCAGCTAGCTACTCATGCTGAGCCTCAAAAGGTAGTGGGGGTGATGGGGATGGCTCAATCATAGTCTAAGCTCTGACTTTCGGCTTGGCAGCTTTAGAAACTGAATTTTATCTGAGGAATTGACATATTAACCAAGCTCACAGGAAATTGATGTATAAACCAGAATATCAATTTATCATATTTCCAGGAGTACTTTATCAGTTGATGGTGATAGTTGTGTAGGGTGGTGAATGACTTTCTAGTTTGGAAAATGGTGGAAAAGCACTTGCAAACTTATCTTTGTTTGCCTCCTGTAGGCGCTGAAGAGCAACCAGCTGTTTTCCTAAGATTTCTCCTTAACAGATCAATTGTGTCCATTGGGCCTCAGCTGGCTTTCACAGGCTGGCGTAACTAGATGAGATTTACAATTGCAGCTCTTATTGCTTTGACGAGGGGAATGACCACGCACTTTGTCAGTGTTCCATGAACTCACACCAAAAGTTAGATACTGGTGAGCCTTTCCCCAGTTAGAAGTGAATAAGTGAAAGTAGGAAATCTCATACATTTTTTTTTATAAAGATTTTATTTATTTGACAGAGAGAGACACAGCGAGAGAGGGAACACAAGCAGGGGGAGCAGGAGAGGGAGAAGCAGGCTCCCCTCAGAGCAGGGAGCCCGATGCGGGACTCGATCCCAGGACCCTGGGATCATGACCTGAGCTGAAGGCAGTCGCTTAACCAACTGAGCCACCCAGGCGCCCTCATACATTTTCTTTCAAACACTTTTTCCTCGAGACATTGGTGACCACTATTCCTTCTTTGCGAGGAGAAGTTAGCAGAAGCCGAAACAAATGAATATGGATCAAACACATAACAACAGATGATCCTTCTTCTTCACTCAGACACACGTGTGCATGATTTTTATAGCATGTGTGGCCGAGTATGCATTGAATTGATTAACATTCCTAAGCCCATTAAATAAATATAAGTAGATTGAGGGGTGGCTTGGCTAAATCACAGTTCAAATGTTGGAATGCAATATTACTATCTCATGATGTTGCTCTAAGAGGCATCACTTCCCGTGTCTTGTCTCCCTGGTCACATCCGATGTTGCAAAGCCGGAGGCAACTTCTACACGTGGCCGTTTCCATTCCGTCTGGCAATCTTCCTAGTGATGGGAACAAAGTTTATCAGTGCTGCTATGCAAGCTGCTCCTTATTCCATCCACCCTAAACTACCGGCCTGCCAGAGAGAACTTGTGTGTTGTTCTTGCCAGCCCAGCTTCCCTCCTGTGCTGACCCTCTAAAGAGGGTCCTGTCATTGGCAAGCCCATTCCTGGGTTATATGCTGCCAATTGAGGAGAGTGGTTAAGTAGACTCGGGCCTATAGAAGATGGGGACAAGTAGGGAAGGAGTGGGGCTTCCTGACAACTCTGGTAAGTATTAGGGTTTGAGAAAATGAGCCTCTCTAAATGTGGGACAACTAGAAGGGAGAAGAAAAAATTTAGAGAAATACAACTGTAGGTTTTGAACTGCATTCCTTCATGTTCTTTGAGAGAAGCTAGCAAAGTTTGGAAATACTTTCCACTTGCTTTTGGTTTGTTTCAATGAGACATTGTACTTAGATTGGGCTACTCAGGTGAAATTTCTCCCTGTCAGTGATTTTTCCAAACTCTGATGGCTGGTTATTCTGATTCCCTATGCACAAACTATTCTGCTTTGTGGTGACTTTTGATGTATTCCCTTTTACTGTATTTTGCTTCTGAATTCGAGGGAGAGAATCTCAAGCAGATTCCCCACTGAGCGTGGAGCATGGAGCCTCATGTGGGGCTCAATTCCAGGACCCTGAGATCATGACATGAGCCGAAATCAAGAGTGGGACACTTAACTGACTGAGCCACCCAAGAGCCCCTGAATTTTTCTTTTAGATGTTTGGGTCAGCTCTCTGCTGGATGGCAAACTCCTTTAGGGTGGAGACTTGTCTTTTTTTTTTTTTTTTTAAAGATTTTATTTATTTATTTGAGACAGAGAGAATGAGAGACAGAGAGCACGAGAGGGAGGAGGGTCAGAGGGAGAAGCAGACTCCCTGCCGAGCAGGGAGCCCGATGCGGGACTCGATCCCGGGACTCCAGGATCATGACCTGAGCCGAAGGCAGTCGCTTAACCAACTGAGCCACCCAGGCGCCCTGGAGACTTGTCTTGATACTTCTTTGAATTGACCCTAATTTAACGCACAGTGCTTGTTGTCCAATGGGCAGTCAATAAAATCCTTAGTGAACAAGTGAATGCTGTGATGATGCTAACACTAGGTTTCTACTCTTTTACCTACACAGCTTTTCATGGCAGGAGGACCACTCTCGTCAAAGACCCTGGACAAGATCATGCCAAACTAGACAGAGCCCAGAGGCTTATCTGCCAAGTAACCTGCTAAGGAGCCCCAGAAGATCCTTCTTTGTTTACTTGGCTAGAGTGGATATTTTCTCCTACATCGGACCTCAGAGGCCATGTACGATAGCCCAGCCAATGCATCTTGGGGGAAGCTGGCCTTTGGAATTGCGACGTGAAAATGTATTAGGAATACTATGGTACAAATGAATAGTCAACAAAATTTCAGCTTGGGGAGTATCTTGAAAAAAAAAATCCCTACAATGGAGACCACAGCTGTACCACCTTCACTTCTGATCTCCCTGCTACCAGTAATCTGATATTTAATTTTAATTGACAGCAATTTAATTTTAATCTGACAACAATTTTAATTTAAAAGTAACCCTCTTGTCCCTGGGTTGTTACTCCCTAAGTAAGAAGGAGAGAAGAAATGTTTGTCAGCTTGCATCTTCTTTCCTCGTCTTCTGAGGTTCAGATGCCCATTCAGATGGATTCAGATGCCCATGTGCCCAAACACAAATGAAGGAGAGTTTTCTTAATGTTTTGTTCTTTGGTAGATCATAAAGGCAATTAAAGGCAATTGGCTTCCCAGCAATACGTAACAAATCCATTTCTCAACCCACAAGGGTCAAGGAGAGCTAATTTAATCTCATGCTTTATTAGCTTACTTGTTGTCTGAAATCGAAAACAGATGCTAAGACAATCAGCCAAAAACCAATTGCCATTTTGTGTAGCCGTAGATTTAAGCTGGTCCCCTGCGGCTCTGCCCATTGGACTCCATTAACAATTATTTCCACTGAGTTGGAGAAAGGTGTTCCTGTTTATTAGCTGATTGGCACCACCACTGTCTACCACTCTAATTTCTTCTCACGAGAGGCTTTCTTTCCTGTGGAGACTCAGCATTGATTTTAAATGGGAAATACCAGCTTTGTGTGTTGGCCAGGTAGGTTGGCGCAGCTTTTCTCCTCCTGAAGACAGCCACCAGGGGGCAGCCCATGCCTGAGTAAGCCCAGGTTTGTGCGAGAGGAAGTGAGGATGACCTGGGAGGGACCATGGAAGTGCAGGTCTGAGAAGAGGCCAACACTGGAAGAGGTTTGGGAGAGGGAGGCAATTAGGAGACCAGGAGAACTCCCCTCACCCTGGAGATTCCTAGAATCAGTCTCCAGAGATGCATCATGAAGAGGCTATGTGGGAATGGAGATGAGAGCTCGTTAGGCTGGCCGCCGGGACATGGGAGAATGGAGGACACCCAAGGCTGGGCTTGCTGTCCCCAAATGCCTCCTCATTATGGGTAATGTTTCACTCCCTGGATTCCAGAGAGTTGTTGTTCTTGTTCCTGTGTATATTGATTGTTTCCGTGTTTAATATTTTGGGTCTAGAGGCTACAAGTATGCCTCAGCACCATGTGATCCAGGCCTGGTCATGTCTGGTTTCTGGTGGTCTCACAGCTTACTGCAATGGGGTCACGCATATATGATCATCTTTCTATGTTCCATACATGCTGTTCTAACACTTCTCCTGACAGAAAAGGACCAGGCAAAGTGACCTAATTCTAAGGAAGCAGGATCCACTGATGAAATGTGATGCATTAAATTGGTGATCAGGAGACTCTCAAGGGGCTCAGAGATCAGGCAGAACACCTGGGGAACTAGAGGTCAGAATCCAGGGAGTGTCCTGAGAAACAGGCATGACTGCCCAGAAGGAGGAGAGTGTTTGGTACTGAGCCACCCATCCTCATCCCTGTGACACCAAGCCACGACCCTGGATTCTGCCCCAACCAAGGCCAGGCTGTGAGAGCTGGTAGATCTTTGTCTGCAGAATTGAGTAGACACTGGGGGTTCAAATGGGAACTGTGGAACAATAGATTTGACAAGGGTGCAGCACAATCAAAGCCATTGTCCACCATCTTTCTTTTCTACGGTAATGTCAGGTGCTGCCCTTGTGATCATAGTCAGCATTCTTTCATCTCCCAATATACACCCAGTTATCTTAGTTTGGGTTCCCCCAGAGCCTGAGACAAGGACTTGGATGAGAATAGCTTATTTGGGGGAGCGATCTCAGGAAACAGAAGTAAGGGAGCAGGGAAGGAGAAAGCCAGCTTCAGGGTGTGTTACAGAGGTTGCTTCTGTGGGCGACAATGCTAACACCTCCTGCGAAGCATGCAGGATTCCCACATTTGTGCACCTAAAGGATGGGGGTCCTAAACATTTATCCACGGTGGCCACCCCCATTGGTTGAGAGTTGCCCCAGCAGTCTTAACTCCTCTGCCTTTCAGAGCTGCATGTACAGAGGGTGCTCTGGAGCAGAAAGCAACCAGATGCATGGCATGTGCTTGGAGCAAGATGAATCTGGGCTCGTACAGAACTGAAATGGGGCCTTGGGAATGTGGCCAGAGGTATCTGCTATATCAATCAAGCAAGTCTAGGTTAGAGCAATGGTTCTCAAAGTGTGATTTCCAAGACTAGCTGCTGGAAACTTATTAGAAATGCAAATTCTTGGTACTGAGTCAGAAATTCTGGGCACAGAGCCCAACAATATTTCACATGGCCCTTTCTAGTTGATACTCCCTCCCGCCCAACCCCTAGAGGCAACTGTTATTCTGATTTTTTCCACTATATATTGGTTTTGCCTGTTTTCAAATTTTATTTTAAAAAAGATTATGTAGTCTTCTTTTGGGTAAAGCTTCTTGTATTCAGCGTATGTCTTGAGGTTCTTGCATCTTGTTGCGTGTCTCTATAGTTCATTCCTTTTTATTGCCGAGTAGTATTCCGTGATATACATCTATCACAGTGGGCTTATTGCTCTTGCTGTTGATGGACACCAGAATAGTTTCCAGTGTTTGGACTATTTTGAATAAAGCTGTATCAGCATTTTGGAAGGTAGTGTAGTTCTTGCAGGGTAATGATAATTAATTAATAATTGATAGGATAAAGAATGAATAATTAATACCACCTGAATGCTTTACCTAACTCTCACGGTCATGAAATGCCATGACCTGTGGAGGTCATTCTAACCCAACGTTCTCTTAGACTTTAGCATGCCCGGCACAGTCTTCTCGCACCTCGCAGCACCAGACAGACTTCAGTGCTATACTCAGAGGCCATTTTAACCAGTGAAATCACCAACAAAAAGCACTAAACTGTGAAAAACATGGCACTAAATAGACCGTGAAAAGAACACTCGTTTACTATATGAGAGCTGAAACAAGAAGCATTGCCTTGTTCAACCTCAGCTGGGAATATGTGTGCAGGTGACGCCAATTTTTTGCAGATCTGCATGTATCAGGGAGCATTGCCAGTATTGATCTGGGAGTTATGACTACATTTTAACAAATAGGCGAATTCGCAAACATGGAATCTGTGACTGGTGAAGTTCTATCGCACACAGAACTTGGAACTTGGTGCACATGGTGGTTTCTAGTCAAAGGCCCAGTTATTTAGTACCTGCTCCATGGAGAGGTGGGTCCATGTCCTCTCCCCTTGAATGTAGGAAGAGACCTCACTGTTGCGAGTTCAATTCCAGTTTGTGCAGAAGTGATTGGTGTTTTCAAGGGAGAGGGCAAGAGCAGGAAGGGTGGCGGGGGGGGCTTGAGCAGAGTAAAGAGGTGAAAAATTACTAAAATTGGGTTAGAGAGTTGGTCAGTGTTAATGTGATTAGGTCATCTGTGTCAAAGTGGGGCTTCTATCCTCCCACAGAGACTGGGAAACTGGGAAATCACCCTTCCCGATGATTATATTTCAAAGGAATGGCTTTCAGTCCTTGAGAAAGACACTTCTGGGTTGTAGGAGATACATATACATCTCAAAGGGACGGGGAAAGGATTTATAATAAGTTTTTAGTAAATACTCTAAGAAAAGGGAAGTCAGGGGCCTATCCCCAAGTGTTGGCTGGAACAAATGCTAAATTCTTTCCGTGCACTCGAGCTTTTCCAGACAGAAACTCATCTGGGATGGGGGGTGGTGGGAGGTGGGGGTAGGGTGGGCTGTCCCAGAGACAAGGCCTTAAGCTGCTAGAATTCCCACTAATATTTGCTCAAGTCTCTTAGTGCAGGGGTTTTGGATCGAGTCATTCGTGCAAAGTTTTTGCAGTTCTCAACATCATGGGGCAGAGACAAATTATCCCTCTGTGTATCTGCTTGCTGAGCCTCTGCCCCACATCATCGGCAAGCACGATAAAGTGGTGGCTCTTCTTACACCAAGGAGTTTGGGGGAAGTTTGGGAGGCAGCAACAGGAACTGGAATGTTGTGATTCATCTCCTCTGCCAGGAGTGGCCCCCAGCCTCCTGCCTCGAACCAGTGTAAATAAACCAGCTGGATAAAGTGCCTTGGATGGATCGCTCATTCCGTCCTCAGAGTCGTGGTCTGAAGAACACTCAGCAACTGGGCTGCTATGGGTTGAAACTGGAAGAGAACCATTGTTTTACTTGGCATCCAGCCCATGATTGGCTCCAGGATAGTGGAGGGTGATGGGGTGAGAGGTGGAGTGGAAAAAGCCAGTCAGCTGCCATCAAAGCTCTGTTGACTGACAGCAAAATTGGACTAGCAAGCAAAGAGCATTGGTGTGGGGGGTTGGGGGGGACTGCAGTGAGGAACTGTGCAGCAGGGGAGAAACAGAGGGGGAATGTCCAGCGGGATTTCCATAGTGGCCAGAAGGTAAGAAATCATCATGTTACAGACCTTCGGAGCAGATCTGACTTCAGAGCACACTGTATCCAGCCTTAAACATTTCCATCAAAGAGTCCCAAGGCAGGGGAGAGGCCGACAACAATTGAGGAAGTGCCCTTGGAGTTTCCCATTTTATTTCAAGGATTTATACTTCATACGCTACAATATGTATTTTATTTTATAAAGTGCTTCCCTTCTCCTAACCTTGCATCACATCGATAGCTCAGAAGCTGCATCATGCTTTTCATGTGGTCTGAATAGCCCTCAGATGCCCGGACTTAGTCCAACAGCCTCATTCCACAAGTAGAGCTGTCCAGGCAACCATTCCTTCCATGTCAGACATGGCATTAAGAACTGGGGGGATAATGATGAATAAGAAGTGACTCTTGCCATCAGGGAGCTGATCACACATTGGGAGACAGAAATGTAAGTGAATGAATCCACAAGACTTGCCCAAAGTCTACAAGTTGGTGGTGCTGGAACAGAGACTTACATCTAGTTCTGCTCCCAGTGTAGTCTGTTTGCTTCCACCATACTGCCTCTCCTTCAAACACTGGAAAGACCCCAGAAAGAGGACGGGCATCAGACATTAGTGAAGTGGAAACATTGGGCTCCTTGGTTTCAGCCCCTGGATCCTGTGTGAGAGGGTAGTTCACAGGGCACCCATATATGGTCCCAAATACCATTCCTGAAAATTGCTTGAATGTTTCAAGTGCCTATAATTAATTGTTGATTACTAGCTATGATGGTGAGTTTAGCTCTCTCTGGTGGTTCTGAATGGATTACCAAATTCAGCTTCCAGAATAATCTTTCACCTCTCAGTTACTAAGACTTTCATGTATCTTCCCAGCTCCTTCACTTGGCATCAACACATTTTTATTGAACACATACTATGTGCTAGACAGTGAGCTAAGTTCCAGGAACAGAAATAACAAAAAATATTCTTCTCTTCCAAGGGCTGAGTCTGGAGGAGTGGCATGTTGGTAAAAGAACTTTAAGCAGGTTCTTGGCAGTCTGAAATTAAGAATATAGTTAGTCATGGTTTAAGAGTTAGTTTTCCCCTGGATCTGTTCCTACCTACCCTACAAATTCCTGATAGTTTGGGAGCAACAAGAGAATGTCTCCTGTGGATTAATTCTCTTAATGGCTTTCTCCCACACCTCAGTGGTTTCCTATCGGCATTTGGGCAGGACAGTGCCCCCCCCCGCCCCAGCTGGCTGATGCCTGATGCCCAGCTCCAGCCAGACTGTGCTGCTTCTTTGGGAATCTCTTGATAGGACTCTGATCCCAGGTACCATAGACTATTAGTACTGAGGCTGCAGGCACCGTCACTGAGGACCCCTAGTCTGGGCAACTGCCCACAAAGCTAGAGATGGAGGTGTGCCAGGCTGTACCAATAAAAGGAGAGAGTTTGGACTTGTCCAGGGAAGGCGTGGGTAATGCTTGGTTGGGGAATGAGCACAGAAGCAGGACCACTCTCTCACTAATCTCTGTCTTATTTTTTACTATGCCTGCCACGTATTTTCTTTGTGATCTTTAAAAAATGTCATATCCTCATTTAGGATTTATGGAAAAGGAATCTTTTTAGATAATGCCTTCTCTGTTCTCCTCAGCCCCACATCTCTTCCCTTCATGCTACTTTTACCTCTCTTGCATAGAAACAAGAGGACTCAGTGTTGGTAGTGTTGGGATATCCTTTTGGGACCTTTGTGATACCCTTGTCAATAACTCTTCCCAGTGCAGGAGGGAATGCTGCTATTGGTGAACACTTAATGGCCATGGATACTTTTAACGGGTTAATGGGTTGAGTGATCCATCTCTCTCTCTCTCTTTCTCTGGCCCCTATCTTTCTTGAGCCTGAAACCTGGAGAGATAGAGAAGGATAGGAAAACCCTTTCCTGTCTGCATCCAAAGTATGCTCTCTAGGCCAGCCTCACCTTTAGGAAAGCTATTATTTTGATCTGACTTATGTCTGTTCTGTTTGGGTAGAAAACTCAGTTGGAAGAGGAGGATTATTCCAAATCCCCAATATGTCATTTTTCTATTTTACTTGTTTTTGGTTTATTGCCCCTGGCTCTAGGATTGAACACTTGAGCCCCCAGGGGCTGATTAAATCTCTTTTGGAGCTATGCTCACTACTCTTTCCTCCAACATTAAGATGCTTTTTCAAGCAGATGTGCTTTGAATCCTGATAAACATGTTTTCTTCTTTGGAGGTTTCCTGACCCACCTCATCAGTCTTTTTGTGGGTTCTGAATTTTAGGGTGAGCTCAGTTTTACTCAACCCAGAAATGCTGCTACTCACTCCAGGGTGATAATCGTTCGAGTGCAGTTCTTCAACTTCAAACTATTGACATTTTGAACCAGATAATTCTTTGTTGGGGGGAGGGGCTGTCATGTTGTATGTTTAGCAGAAATCTTGGCGATTCCTATAGCACTCTCTCCCCACTCTCCTACCCCTCAAATTGTGAAAACCAAAAATGTTTCCAGACATTGTCAAATGTTTCCTAGGGACAAAAATCATTCTTGATTAAGAACTATTGTTCTAGAGAAATATAGACAAGGTGGAAGAGGATCAGAGAAGTGTCTCAGTCTTTCTGGCAGGGTTAGTGTAAGCTTCTCAGGGAGAGACAGAATTTAATCTGAGTTTTGTAGGATAAGAGTTCCCTAGTCATCACAGAAAGAAGAGTTTTTAAGGTACAAACAAGGAGGTGTTCATGGCCCTCTGTGAGGTCTTCTCGATCAAAAAATGATACCACTCTTGCGTATGCCTTTGAACATCCTAGGGATTGCCCGCAGATGCCTGGCTCTTGCCAGTCTCATTTTTACTCATTCCATCTGAGTAAATTCCATGTCTCCATGTCCAAATTCTAACTTTGCTGACTACACTTGTTATGCTATGTACCATTTTGGAAAAAGGACTGGATTTCCAGAGTAAGATCCTCCAGAGATGGGTTACTTTCTCTTAAACATTATGTCTACATGTTGGATAGATTGAGGAAGTAGGTTCTACTGTGAGCTGCACGTCTGAATACACTGAACCTGGTGCTGAGGAGAATTCTAGGCATCACTTCAGATCATCATACGGTGGACTGTGTCAGTTGTATGATCATTCAGGAGAAGAGACCTACGTTCTACCTCACCTGGGTTGTGACTCATCCGGGGACATAATGAGCTGGGGTGGAAGAGAAAGGAATCTGCATGGAGTGTGGGAGGAAGAAACTGGCATCATCCTCCTCCAGTTGCTAAATTCCAGGGTAACACTGGTGGGTGGTGGGAGTCTCACAGCAGGAGTAAATGAATCACATGGAAACATCAATGAGTTTAGCCATTTATTAATACCACCCAAAGGCAGGCTATGATTACAATCTGGTTTTAAGTACTGAGGTACCCACCAAGGGACCCCTTAAGGAGGCTGGGCCTGGCCAGCACAGCACAGAGATGCAGGGAGAGCAAATGGGTTGGGCCATATACATTATACAACCACTTTGGAGGACAGTCATAGGTAGAACTGTGCTTTGCCAACTATGTGGTTTTTTTTAAATGGTATAATTTAAAATAATAATACTAATAATAACAATATTTGAATTTGCAATACAACAAAACAGGAGTAGCATCAAATATGTTGGCTAAGTTATAGCACCAGGCAATTCATGTCATGTGGTTTCTCCCCTGAAAGTGAATCGCTGTGCACTGAGCACCAGATACACTGTCCCCTGGCTTCAACCTAAAGTCAGAGGGAGAAGAGCTAAGACCTGCAATCTCTGGGGTAGCAATGTGTAGCTCTTAGAGTTTGAAGGATTTAAGCCAATTGATTGGGAAATGATAGTCTGAAACAATATAAATCTCTCAGATTTGCTTCAGAAACTTGATGAAATCTATCAAAAACATTCCCTAAATATCTGAAAGCACCACATTGGGACGCATGCACCAAGAAAGCCCATCATCCAACAAGTCATTCCCACAAAGAGGCAATTGTAGTATCCACGAAATGATTTCCCTTTTTAGAAAAGTATTCACTAGTCTCTTGAAATACTGTTTTCTCATGGTGCACTAAATTATGTTTCAATATTCAAGAATTAAATTAACCCACAACTTTTCAGAGAACAGCGAACTCTACCATGTGAAAGGCAATGTAAACCAACATGGGTTCGAGAACCTTGCTGCATTTAAGCACCAGACCCTGCGGTGGCCTCTCTGGTTCATGGTAGATGGGTATCCAGTGTGTCTTGCTACACCTCTCACTTGCTTGTTCAAGGTGGGAAGAAAAGAGGACATGTGTTAAATAAACCAATGATGCTGCTTTCGTGTTGTCCCCTGTGAGCTCTGAAGAAATGGTGAAGACACTGTCTAGGTTCTTGTCTTCAGAGTCTCCCCTCTCTGATCGCAAACACAGGGACCTGTCAAAAGCCTGATGATCCAAAGCTGAGTGATTGTCAAGGTAACGACTGTGTCAGATGACTCTAACAACAAGGGCTGTTTCTATCCTGGAGTCCAGAATAATGGATGCCACACAACTATCCCACAACGCAGCCTCCACACAGGAAGGGAATGTGTGAGATGCATGATTAGGGGCTAATTTCTTGTCTTTGAGAAACTGGAGAAAGGCCTAGAATGGAGTATCTGGGCAGACCCTCCCCACATGTCTATCATCTTCTTCACCACGTGGGTCATAAATAACGTGGCCCACTTTGTGTATTGGGAAATCTGGCCTAGCTGAGTTTGCTGAGGTCAGTAGGGATCTGGGTTTATTCCTGAGTTTTGAAAGACTGGTCATATCCAGGTCTCTGATGACATGCATAAGCCTCTGATAGCTAGTACAGTACCAGGTGAAATAACTCAGCCCCAGTGACGACATTCAGCCCCCCGAAAGCCCACACTCCACTCCAGGAACAGTCTTAGTGAACTGCCTCATTAGAAAAAACCAGATTCTCCTCTACCACTCACATCACTAACCATTTAAGCCTCTCCTCTCTAAAACTGTCATTTCACCAGAGATTATATCATCAGCCAGCAATGTTTGCCTTTAAAGACAGAGAATACAAGAACGTCATCATCGAGAAATAAACTCCCTGGCTTCAGGTAAACATGTCTGTTTTCATCCTGTTTCTCTTCTTTCTTAAGTTCCATCCCAGCCCTAGTGTTTTATTTTCTACAGGAGTTTATCAGAATAATACACATTAATGGCTTGAAAAAAAAAATACAAAGCACATCATATAACAACGTTAAGCTTCTAGTGTCCAAGCAATAGAACTGGCATTGGCCAGCAACACCATTACACGTTTAACAGATGCGGATGGACTTGCCCGCTGGTACATCTATCTGTGTGTTTATATTAGTCCTGCCACCTTCTAGATACTAGCACCGTTTTTCGAGAGCACCATTCTGCTGAACGGATGGGTAATTCAAGGGAGCTAGGGCACACTGTGCTCCATGGGGAATAGCAACTGCCCTCTACCTGTGCACAAGTCTGCACGACGCTGCTGCTCACAATGTGAAGGCCCCATCCCTGCCTTCCCCTCTGTCAAGAGGCCCCCACCCACCCACCCGTCCTCACTCTCTGGGTTCAGATCATGTAAATGCCTCCCCTTACAAACTAGGAAAGTTGCCTTGTATTTGAGACCACAGCCTCCTGATGGGTGGTGAGAACATCCAGAATAAGCATTTTCACGTTCATTTCACTGTTTTGGACTCTCCTGACTTGGAGAATAGATCAAGGAACAGACCTTCCAAAGTAACTATTGGGTGTATGGGGGTCATGTTTAACCTCACTTTGAGTTGTGGGTTTTTTCCCTCAAGACTAGAAGTTTGTATCAGTTCTTGTACTTAATACAGTTGACCTGGTCCTCTGAAATATTTTGATCTTGAGCTCCATCTTCTGTCCTTGGGGTAGGTGGGGGGTGTCGCCCCCACGGACCTGGCTATGGCAGCTCTTGTGCAGGAACCCCCAGCAGTGGAAAGACAGTTGGACCTCTGAGTTGATGACTCAGGCAGGGAACACACTGGAGAGGAAGTCAGACGGGAAGACTCATCAGCTCTTCCCCAAAGGAAAGGTATTGGCCAGGAAAGTAGGAAGTATAAAGGTCCATGTTTCTTTTCTTACACCGGCAAGAAATTGATTTCTGTTCATTTCCTTTTTAAGAGTTTTCATAGAAATTATCCTTGAGTCAGAAACGTCTTCCCTAGAATTAAGCTAAATCCCTTACCTTTGCTAAATCCTACAGTTTCTGACCATTTCCTCTCATTTCTCGTGTCTCCAGGCAGGCACAGGAGTCTAAAGAGCCCAGATACCGAGTCTACGGGGGCTGAGTGATAATAGCCAACACTGTCTCTCCCTGCCCCAGCTGAGTACTGGCTGAAGAAAGTGGCCCTCTGCCTGGGTGAATTAAAGGAATGTTTCTGAAATCTCTCCCATGACATATTGAACAGCAGCTTCCCCAAGCAGGGAGGGAAAAAAAGGATGATTTCACCAAGGTAAATCAACAAGACTGCTCCCTGGATGCATGTGGTTCTATTTCCTGATACTCCTGAGGTAGTCTGGGAAAAATCTGGTGTCTTCGTTTTTACTTTCAAGGGGGGAAAAGACATCATGTCACTGACTTACCTAATTTGGCACCTTTCCCAAGAGCACATCCCAGGAGATGCCTGAACCTCTTGGATATCTCACCTGTCAGGGAGCAGCAAACATTACAGTCCCATGCCTTTTGCAAGGGCATTTAGTGGCTAATAAAACACAGGGGATTTTGTTTTGAGCCAAAGTTGGACTGGAAAACCTCAGTGAAGTGGTTTCCTGGGGCTAGAATGCAGTCGAGTCAGTCCCCGGGCTGCTGCAGTCTGTGGTGGGGGGTGGCTTCCTTCTGGACTTAGAATGCTTTGGGGTTTTTGAGCAACTGTGGCTTTCTTGGCCTTCGGGTGTGGACGATGTGTGTCTGGGAACATGAGAGGCAGCACTGAGCCCTCACAGTGGGCACAGAACATTTCTTCATGGTTTTTAGTGTTTGGCAGAAACTGGCTGATAAGTTGTCCTTGGTGCAAAGTAAATCTGTGGAAGGAGAGAAAAATAAAACAAACAAACAAAAAAACAAAGATTATCCTTTGTAAGTGAATGAGCACAACTTCTACTAATGGAAGATGTTATATGTCTACCCAGAAAGGCTTCACAATAATTCACAGTAGTTGACATCCACTGAACAGTGATTATGTAACAGACACTGTGCGAAGTGTTTGTGTTAAACTGAATTATGAGTCACAGTTCTTCACTCCTGTGTAACAGTGTTATATACACATCCCCACCCTTGCCATGGCTGCCTGGTGGGCGGTGAATACTTCACTGCTCGACTTTGGCTTCAGCCCAATACTTGCTTTGGACAATGTGGTATCAGTAGAGGTGATCCTTATGGGGCCTTGGGAGGTGCAGGGGGATGAGCCCGGCCTGATGAGCTTCTGCTGTCCCCAGGAGAAGGACCTGGTTCGCACAGCTAGTGGACCACAGACGATGGGAGGCACATGGAGCAAACCTAGACCGAACCTACGGCTGGCAGTCAAGGCCAACCAAGGCCAAGCTAGATTAGCTGAACCTTAGCTGACCCGCAGACGCTGAGCTAACTACACATGATGGTAGTTTTAGGGCCCTGGGTTTAGAGGTGTTTGGCTCTGCAATATTGTCATGCGATAGTTGAACGCGATGTTTCACGTGCATTGCTTCACTTAATCTCCCCAGCAGTGCGATCAGGCAAATAGGAGTCTTTCCATTATACAAATGAGGACTGTGAAGCCTACAGAAGTTAAAAAGCTGCACAATGTTACCCAGCCGGTAAGTGGCATAGCCAGAGCTCAACAGAGATAGTTTTACCAATCATACCATTCAAAGCACCAGACAATAACCCAGCTAGCTGACTAACCAACGGGTTCTGAGCAGAGCTCAGCAGGGCAGAAGCTACAGATATATAAAATGTGGTCACTGCCCTCCAGAAATGTACCACGTAGATGAAGACATAAAACATACACAGATAATTCCCACAGTAAGCATCTGATGAGTTACCTGGATTCTAATCCTTGTTCTACTCTGAAACCTCTAGGCAAGTAAGTCCCTCATCCACCCCCCCCTCCCCACCCCTTGGCCTGATTTCCTCATCCAAGATGCAGGGAATTTCTCAGGGGTCCCCAGCACATACATTCTAGGAGCGGCACTCAGGTTGGACTGGTCCATGTACTCTTGGGCTGGAAGATATTCAATAAGGCCCCAAAGAGCAGATTTTTCTTCTCTAAAGAGAAATTGTTTCAAACTTTGCCTGAGTGCCTCTCTGAGCTCTGGTTGCCTTGCTTTCTTCCTTACAGAAGAGATTGGAATAGTTTTGAAGAAAAACTTTTTTCACAAACAGGCTCCTGTCTTCTGTCAATAGGACTGGCAGTTAAAAGTAGAGATTGAGGTACTATCCTCTTTACCCAAAAACTGTGCAAGTATTTTTTCCTCTTTCTGCCTTTTTTTCACCTTCCAGTCATGAAGGCAAAAAAAATGCTTTTAATCTCCTCATAGCTCATCATTCTCTTGACGGGACCTTGTTTTTCCGCGAAGAAATAAATGTCTTCGGTTAGCTGTCACAATCCTATTTTGTTTGCAGGTTCGAACGGCACTTGGGAATTGGTAACACACAATGTTCCTAGAACCCAAAAATCTTCACTGCTGATTCTTTTCTTCTTTAGGCCTCTTCTTTAAGCCTATTATAAAATCCAATCTCTCCTAAAATCCCACAGGAAAGTTTCTTTGATGCTCTGTTTCAGAAGGAGTACACGTTTCAGCCAAGGAGTCCTACTGGAAGAAGAATTTGGGCTCTTCCTCTCCCACAGCTCCACGAGGGCAGCCAGTGTTCTCCGTGGGGTCTGGACCAGGCATCACATGCACTGGTGTTCAGAACCAGGCAAGGATTCCTTTCTAGGCTGCTGGCTTTGGAACAGGACCAGCATGGACACCTGGGTGTCAAGGGCCTGCACCAATTTCTTAGCCAGTGTCTCCCGAAGCCCTTGTGGATGGTGGCTGGAAGAGGGGCATGTGGTGTAGCTCTCTGCCCCACATCTTCCCTGAAATGAGTATGGGAGTGCTCTGGGGCTACTTCAGGAAAGGAAGAAGACAGAGGAAGTGTGAGAGCTCAGCTTGCATCCCATCTCTTCACGAAGCTTCTCTTGGCCATGCTGGCCCACATGGATCCCCTCTGTCTCAGTCTCCCAATTTGCATTATTATTGTAACATTTGCTCAAACATAGCACTACATTCTATCTTGAACTGTTCTGTAAATGATGGTATGAGCCTTTTCTGATAAGGCTCTGGTATGATCTCTCAAGGGTGTTTACCATTCTAAAAAGGGCTTCCTAGAGCCTCCCAAAGCCCTAACCTGTTGTGGGCTGAACTACATCCTCCAAAGTTTAAGTGTCCCCCAAAGTGGGAGTGGTACATGTGAATGTGACCTTATGTGGAAATATTTCTTTGAAGGTGTAATAATGATATAAATTAAGATGAGGCCATACCAGAATAGGGTGGGCCCTTAATCCAACATGACTAGTGTCCTGGAGGAGACACAGGTACACACAGTGAAGAGAAAGCCACCGGAAGACACGGACATCTGAGGGGAAGCTGGCTGTGTGAGGACAGAGGCAGAGATTGAAGTGACCCAGCTACAAGCCAAGGAAAGCCAGGGATTGTTCACAACCACCAGAAGCTAAGACAGAGAGCATGGCCCTATCGAGACTTTGATTTTGAACTTCTGGTCTCCAGAACTGTGAGAATACATTTCTGTTGCTTTAAGCTATTTAGTTCCTGGTAGTCAGTTATGGTAGCCCTAGGACAGTAATGCACCTCCTCCCCTATGACAACAGTCATAACAGAAATACAATGTATTGAGCACTTACCCCATACCAGGTAATGTACTTCCTAGATACCATCTCATTGGATCCACATAGAAATGGACTTGTAGGTATAGCTATTCTTTTAAAAACTGAGGTGTTCCAGAAAGGCTTAGTAACTGGCCCAATACTGCATAGCTGACATGTAGCTGGTGGCTGGGATTTGGATGTTGCTTCAGGGCCTCTAAAACTCGGCCACCAAGGGAATGAAGCTCTTGTACTGGCAATGGGGAAGGAGGGGGTCACATGGACAGAGTTTCCTTGAACACAGCATCTTCACTTGTTCAACACAGGCCCCCCAACTGTCAGGTTAGGTGAAACCTCCAGGAACAACAGAGGCTCAGCCACACCTGGTGTTCTTGCCTGATCTTGGGAACCATGGGATTATGAACTCTGCTTTTCAGTGGTCCTCGGAGCCCTGGAAGCATGCTGGGTCTTGCAGTCCTCCTGTTCAAGAGTGGGGGACTTGAAGGAAGAACGGATAGTGGTGGCCTAAATTGGGAGCCTGTGTTCCAGGCCCGTGTTTAGAAGCTCATTTAGACAATGACCATGAGCCTAACATCGTGGCATGGCTTGACTGCACAGTTCTCTTTATTATTATAAAACAATGAAGGCTTGTTGTGTTCATCAGCAAACTGGATCCCGGCCGAAGCACACACAATGCTTATAATTAGGGGCAACTTGGAGAGGAGATCCCAATTTGCCTCTGCCAGTTCAACAGAAACCAAGCTTGGAAATTTAAAGGGACAGTTAGAAGCTTGTTTCTTTGTTGTCAGCTGTGTCTAGGCTGAAAGGATAATATTTTGCCCACAAAAGAAAGCTGAAAAACAATTTCAATATTGCTGACAAATACAGTTTCTGTAAGAGTTTGGGTTCCTTGAGGCCAGGGGCTGTATTATACTCATTTCTGTATCCTCACTTTTTAGCACTTGTCTGAGACGTATCTTGTGATCCCTTATATTTGCTGAATAAATGAAAACATGAAATCCTATTCATCTGGAAGAATATTCCTGAGTAGAAAGTTTGCTGACTCAAATGTTCATTTGTAGCAACTCTGGGCCTAGGTACTGTCTTTATTACTTTCCTTATTCTTTCTCTTGCCTTCTCTACCCCTCATTCCTTAAAACAAACAAACAAACAAACAAACAAAATAAAACAAAAAACCCCAGGAATGGTGTGCATAAGAGTTTTGCTTTTGTTTTTTAATCATTATGAGTGTAATGCCTAGAATATACCCGATACTCAGTAAATACTTCTGGATAAATTAAAAAAGTTTTAACCTACTTAGGGTTTTACAGTCTCTACTTTGGAAATGGTAGTTCTGATTTAGAATTTAAATCATCAACAACTTAGATGGCATCTAAAGGAAGTAAAATGGCCTGGAGGAAAGCAAACCTTATGTGGAATTGATATCTGATCTTGTAAGATGGACACAGGGCATATGTCTACTGTGATGGCTAGCTGGCTGACAAGATTCCAGGCACTGAATGATTTATTTTCAAAGCATTTCAGAAGGCACAGGGGTAAGGGTGGGTGGTGGGTCTTTAAAAGCAAGGAATTTCTTGAAGCTGCTCTTCATGTTGTTTCTATATGAGTAAGCATGCTCTGCCTTCAAGAGAAGCTAGTAGTTAACTTTTGTTGCTCTGATAATTGTTGATGAGTGAAATTCATTGCTATTTATATCCATTGTCAGTCAGCTGTTAGTCATCATCTTGTCAGTGTGAGATTTCAAGAGAAAAAAATACCAAGCATGCATTTAACCTGGTTTTGATTATTGAAGATTGCACTGTCCAGCAATAAAACAGTTAAAGACCATCTACGTAGAATTGAACAGCCCTTAACACTGGGCATGGTCAAGCAGGACTATATTGCTGCAGTCTCCTGAGTGGTCTTCCTTGTCTATCTTCCACATGGCAGCCAGCATGACTTTCTCATCTCCACAGCCCTGTCTGGAATACTCCAGTGCTCCTTCTGCATTGGGGATAAAGCCCAAACTCCTTGGCATGCTTCCAAAGCTCCAGCTTTTCCCTCCAGCCCTACCATTCCTAGCTTCCCATGACCTTCATACTTGAGTTGAGTTAGACTCCTGTGCCATGACCTTGTATGCTTCCTAATTACTGTAGAAACTGAAAGCCTCTCCAGGAACCTCCCGTCTGACCTGTCTATTCATCCTTCACTTCCTCTGCAGACCTTCCCTGCTCTCCCCAGTTTACAGTTAATGCCCTTTCCAAGAACTCTTGTAACATCCTTACCTCCCTTATCAGTGTCACTGGGTTGCAGCTTTGTTTCTTGTTTGACATTATGTTTACATGTAGTCAAGTCAGGGCCCAGCAAATACCTGCTGAGTAAGTGCATGATTTGTCAACAAGCAACCTCTAGGGAAAATCTTCTCAGGGTATGACCTCTAATGGCAGTCTCTGTTGAACGTCAGCACCCTCAGTCCTTGGAAGGAGGTGAGGAATAGATTAACAGACCACAGCCTTCACTACCTCTCATCTTGAAGGATCTTCAGGACACAACTACCACTGTGTACAACCAACATGCTAGTTTTCAAGAGTTTTTCACTTAGCTGCTGATGTCTAGTAGTTAGTTCTTTAATTAGGGGCAGAGTAAATTCACCCTGACCCTCTAAATCCCAATCTCAGGACTACATCTATAAGAGGCATTCTTTACTTTGTAACAGATGGAACTATCAAAAAATCCTCTCTCCCTGCCTGAAAACCTTCTCTCTAGGTTTTTAATTTAATTAAAAAAAAAAAAAAAACCTCACATATCAATGAAGCCCCAAATGCCAATGGAATGGACATTAAAATTCATGTTTGAACCCATTCATAAATGGATAAGAAAACTATAGGCTACTGAAATGAGTAAGTTGCCCAAGGAAGGTACCTGAACTGGTTTGTTGATGGAATTTTCTTTTTTCTTTTCAAACCTACTTAATACCTGGTATTTAAAATCTTGACAATACCTTTGGAAGGCTTGTGTTATTATTCTCCTTACATCCAAAAGGAAATAGGTTCAGAGCATTAAATACCCTGCCAAGGTCACATAGATAGAAAGAGGCTGCTGCAAGATGCACACCCATTGCTGTCTGATTCCAAGGCTGGATTCCTTTCACCCCCGAGGAAGTGAGGCATGGGAGGGAGAAGGAGACCTGGCCTGGCACTCTGGCTCTGCAATCGGTCCCCCCCTGTATTCATAAACAGGCCTCTTAACCTTTCCAGGCTGTAGTTCAACATACTTAACATGACAAAGGTGATCAGATGTCATTCAACTTGGGATGCTTTCTGAAAGTGGAGGTTGGATGTAGCAGACAACACTGATGCTCCCCTGTTTGGGTCTCCCTCCTTAGATTTGTTGCTTTGTTTTCATGTGTCACCCCCGACCCCCCAGTCCCAGCATCCCTGTTCTTTAGCCACTAATACCCAGAGACCCTGGCTCTTTTGGAGGATTGCCCACAGAGCCTACTGGAGCTGGTTTGTCTCTCCATGTAGAAAATTTTTAACACCTGCGAATTCCCTTCCGCTAGGGTAGCCCTTGGCCCATGGTTGAAAAGTGTGGGAGTGTGAAAGTCCAGCTCCCCGGCCTCAGGAGCAGACGGCTCCGACCCATGGCTTCCACCCTGCAGCTCCCCTGTGGGACCAGGCTGAAGCAGCCACCTGGCTGTGCTTTCTCCCTCCTCTGTCCTGCTTCCCCCACTCCCTTCACGGTTTTCCTCGGGAGCACTTCCGAAATGGATCCCTTGCACCCAGATCTGCACCTCAGAGCTGTTTCTGTGGAATCTGATCTAAGCTGGTGGTGCTGCATTGACAGAGAAGGCCGTTCAGGACATGACTGGTTTCCTGAGAAAGGCTGGCGCATCTCTCAGAAATCCCGGAAAAAGCAGAAGTGATTCTCATCTGTGTAGGATGACGTCAGTGTGAATGCACTCTGAGACAGGAAAATGGATGAATAACGCCTCAAGGAATTAGAGTCAAACCTCACCGAATGGACAGCTTGCTTTGAATGGAACTGGCTGGCCTCTTCAGTATAAAGATTCCTGGTGCAAAAAGGGGACTAAAACTATCCACATCAATTCACACGGGACACCTTATTTATGAAAAGCTCTCTCCCCAGCCGGCGAAGTCATTCACCCACCATCACTCTTCTTGCAGGCCTGCTGGCTGCATTTTCGGAATTCTGCAGGTCTGGATTCGTGATCACACAGGCATCGGTCTTCAGTCGTATTGTCCTCTGAGGAGACGCAAAGGACGGTCCTCTTCTGAAAGCCACCCCCACAGGAAGCGGTGCACTGAAAGAGAGGGGTGCGCGGAGAGTCACAAGTCTTCCCCAGCGGCACCACGGGGGCTCTAGCGGGGCCCTGCGGCCACCGTGCTCAAGTAGGGGCAAGTCCCCATTATCAGGAATCGTCTTGAAGGGGTCAGAGAATAAAGCCCTAGTCATCTGGAGATGTGAATTTAGGAGGAGGCTGTATTACTGACTGTGGACTGAATTTGGCTTAATTTACTATGGGGTTCTCCGAAGAATGTGGACAAAGGTTGAACAGCAAGAAGAATAGCATAAAATTTTGTATCTAGGCCCCGGTGCCTCAGAAATCCAGTTTCTCTGAACTCGTTTTGATTTGGGGCTGGGAATCAGTCGTGAGGAAAGAGAAATGGGAGAGGAAAACCATCGAGAAATGGCGAGAGAATGTGGAATGGGCCCGACTGGACCATGTGGGGCCTCAAGCCACACAGGTAAGATGGAACCCCAGTGTCAGGAAATGGCGGCCTACCAGCAAGGGAGGTTCTCTGGCCTGCGAGAGCGGCTTATGATTCCTGGGGATGTGAGAACATGTGTCTGAATTTATCACATACACTTGTGAAAAAAAAGTCTTTTTATTGTGTCTATCTATAAAACATAAAAATTCGCTATTTTAACCGTTTTTAAGTATACCGTCCAGTGCCTTAGGTGCATTTTCACTGTTGTACAATCATCACCTCTATCCTTCTCTAGAACTTTCTCATATTTCCAAATTGAAACACTGTCCCCATTAAATAAGAGCTCCCCATCTCCCAGCCCCAGCCCTAGCCCCTGGCAACCACCATTCTATTTTTGTCTCTATGAATTTGACTATTGTAGATACCTCATATAAGTGGGATCATACAATATTTGTCCTTTGGCCCTTGCTGATTTCAATTAGCATAATGTCTCCAAGGTTCCTCTGCATTATAGCACGCACCAGAATTTCTTTTAAGCTGGAATACTATCCATTGTATGTTTATACCACACTTTGTTTATCCATTCATCTGTTTGGTTACTTCCAAACTGTTGCTTCCACATTTTGGCTATTGTGGACCCCAGATACTCTAATGATTAACATCTATTTCATGTTTTATTTCTTTTAGCCTTATCTTTCTTATATAATCAAAACCTCGCGGAGGGCAGAAACCAGTAAGAAATAACTATTGAGCTGATCCTGAGTAAACAAAAGTGTGCAACAGAGGACAGTGGGAAGAACGAGGGAAGTTAATCAAGCCAGAATTTGACAAAGAGTACTGGACCAGGATTCCAGAGATTGGCTTTTCCACTTACTTCATATTGTCCTGGATCATTCGCTCAACCTCTCTCTTTCTCTGTAAAATAAGGTTGTTAGATAAAGAACCAATGCCTTCCCTCCCTGCTTTCTGCTCCTAAGGGTCTGATGGAGCCAGGCTGGGCTGGTCCTGGGTGTGGAAGTCCTCCTGGCCCTCTTGGGCAGGGCAGATTAAGATGAAAGAACTAATTCCAAGCCAAGCACAAAAATAAGCAGAGAGGTCACTGTCCATGCATTTATTAGTCAATGAAAACGACTTGTGATAAAGATGATGCATGAATTTGTGTGGTACTTAATTGGAGGATTAAGCATGGTTGCTGATTTGGGTTTTGTTAATAGTAGTAATGCTGTGAGTTGCGGGTTTTAGAGAGAAGGTGCACGTCTCTCAATGCTCAGTTCCACTTCTTTGGAACCAGCGACAATAAGGAATCTTTGTGTAGAACTGAGCATCTCAAAATAGGGATGGGGCTAAGGCTGATTAGCTGAACTCCACACTAGTCTCACTCAGTCATGGATGCCCTGTCCAATCAAAGTGCAAAGGTTCTCTTCAGCTTAAACTGCCCTGTTTGGAAATGTTGATTCTCAGGATTCAGCATATGATCGGCAAAGGTTCACCGTGTGGGCAGCTATAAAACTCTGGTGTTGCTACCACTCAAACAACATGGATGGAATGGAGAAATATGAACAGGAGGAACCATTAGATATTTTAGAACTAATGAAAGCATCTTCACCGAATAATTTTCTTGCACTTACTACTAATTCCTGGTAGGCACAGTTCTAAGTGCTCAGGAGATATCCTTGAGTTCAGTCCTGGTAACAACCATGTAAAGTCAGATTTGTTTTCTGCTTCTGCTGGTGTAGAAACAGGTCCTCCTCTCTCCTGACTTTCCTTTTTCTTATAGCATTTAATGGGCATGGAACCTCATGTTCTCCAAATCTGGAGAATTTTCTTCTATTAATTCTTTGATCACCTCATTTCTATTCCATCCCCATTCTCTCTTTCTGGAATCTTATTTTGATGTTATGTCTCCTGGTCTGATCCTCTACTTTTCTTATCTTTTATCATATTTTCTTTTTGTCTTTGTTCTCCTTTTCTTGAGAGATTTCTCCACATTATCTTCTACTTACTTTTTTTACTTTTGCTATTATAAAAATTTTTAACTTTTTCTTATATTCTCTGAATATTCTTTTTATATAGCTGTGCTAGGAAGCTATGTCATGGATGTAGGCTCTTGTTTCTCTGAAGAGATTATAGTTTTTTGGGATGGAGGGAGTTCGATGTTTCTTTGGTTTTTCTTTTCAAGGTCTCTGTTCTTTGGAGTTTCTTTTGTTCTGTTTGTTATTTTGTCCTTGGTGTGATAGATTTTTTCAAATGTCCAGTAATCCTAGGCTATTGACTTAAGATGAGGTACCTATGAGTTGATTGGAAGTTGCATGGGTGCAGGTACTGACAGGTGGCTTTATATAAGGTGATCAGGAAGAGATCTATTATGTGAGGTTTTTTCTCTTGAGGCTAACCCAGTCCCCTGCCTTTGTGAAGCTCTCCTGGGGGAAGGACACTATTTATTGCATGTATTTTCACTTGATCATTGGTGAAATAAACTCTTTTGTCCCTACCAACCGTGACTGATTCCAAAGTCTCTCTTGGTTTGCTTCTCCAGTGAGAAGACCTCCAGGCTCTGGTCAGGATGTAGGAAAGATCTAAAGATCCAACTGTCTCTCTTGATAAACTTTTAACCAACGCCATTCCCCGCACCCCCCCCCCCCCCACACACACACACTGCTGTCTCAGAGGTACCTGGGAAATCTCTGCTATGGACAGTTTTCAGCTTTCTCTGGCATGCTAAGTCAACTGTAAGTTTGGCTATCTGCTTCTAGCTTCCAAAATTTTATTGATTTCTTCTCCAATATTGTTTCCTGGCCTCTTGTCTTTGTGGATTTGTGGCACTTTTAATTTTTTTATCTCTTCTATTGAATGCAGTTTGGGGAAGAGAAGCAAATGTATACGTTCAACCCATCCACATGTGTTACTTGGGCTCTATAATTTGCCTTTTCCACTTAATAATAGATGTTGGAGGTCAAGAGCAATTCCAAAAGCTGGCTTGGTAGGTGTTAGCCACCCTTCATGTCCCCTTGTCTTGATATGCACAATTGATGAATTTTTGACACATGGCTCTTCCAGGGAAACTTTAACTCATGTCCACCTCCAAGAGGCAGTTACCTCTAACTCTCTCTAAAGTAATTTTGAACTTCTGCTGTTAGAAATTTTTACAACTCAGAAATATAGGTCTACCTCATTCTTAAAAGGGCTATACTAATATAAATTAATAGATTAGCCAGTTCTATCAGAGCATATTAGGTTATTTTTAGGAATTGCTATTATAAACAACATGGCAATGAACATCTTTACCATCATTTAGGATTTTGTTTGATGGTGTATTTGTGGGCTAAATTATTACAGGTAGAACTGCTGAGTCAGTCTATGTATTTTAAGTTTTTCACTGATTTTAATGCTTTCTGTTCTAACTCCAGACAGATGATTATAACTGAAAAAATGTGCTGGAAATTGAAGAACAACAAACACACAAAACCTCATTTTACAACTTGAATGCTACCTAAGAGCCAAAATGAGAAGCCGACTGCATTCTTACAGGCAAAGGGGGGTGTTTTTGATAATTTCCTCTTCTCAGTGAGTTCCTTAAGAGCAGGATATGCTTCACACATCATTACTGTAATATTTGCTGGGCTATCATTATCTTTCTTGTCAGAAAGAATATCATTCAGCTTTCCTTTACAATGAATAATAAGGTACCAGAGCCTCAGGGAATTGACAGACTTAAAAATGTCCATCTGTAGTTGTTAATCTTCTATGAAAAAATTCCTGAGTGGGGCCCACATTTTTAACATTTTCATGATAGTTCATGTTACAGCAATTATTTTCTTCTAATGGTCATATGTGATTTGCTTAGTGATCCTTATATTGTTACCCAGGGTTCCAAGGTATTTTTTTTTTAAGATTTTATTTATTTATTTGAGAGAGAGAGAGAGAGAGCATGGTGGGGGGAGGGTCAGAGGGAGAAGCAGACTCCCCGCTGAGAGGGGAGCCCAACACAGGGCTCAGTCCTGGGACTCCGGGATCATGACCTGAGCCGAAGGCAGGTGCTTAACTGACTGAGCCACCCAGGCGCCCCCCACCCCAGGGTATTTTTGAAAAGCCTAATCCTGAAACACACATTTATTTGTTGGGTTTCATCTTACAGGTTCTGAACTCAATGGTGGATGAAGAAATTTGGTTTTGGAGTAACTGAATTTCTAGGGAACAGGAAATGAAGTCATTTTCCAAGGGAGATATTGTAAGATGCCCAAATATAAAGTGATCAAATTACATTTACATGAAAAAAATTACAATTGCATGTGACATTTTCCACTGTTCACATGACCCATGGGGACAGGGTGAAAGCTGGGTGCTAGCCCCGGCAGACAGCTTAGTGGGACGCATAAACAAAAGCTTGCTCTGACACTGGTATCTCCTTCGGCAATTCATCATGAATCAGCATTAGATGCCAATGAAAATAGGGAATTCACAGAAAGTACTATGTGCCCTGTCTACTTAATGAAGTGGCTGACATCATTCTTCCTTGTCTCCTGGACATTTTTCTAAGCTATGAAAATAATAAACGATGCATTTTTTATATTTTTGCAGGCTACATGATTCATGTACAATGTCCCTTTAGCAGTAATGAATCATCTTGTTCTTCCTGGATTCAAGTGGGTGATAGCCAGAGACCAGCACAACCTTGAGTTGGACGCGCCAGCAGAAGCCTTTCTCAAGAGCACGTGCCAGCCTGCGAACCGGTCATGGGCACGCAGGAGCAACCGCACCACTCTGAACAATGAGAATCAATAAGGGTATGGCGGCTGCAAAGTATCTGGGGGCATTACATTTGGCAAAAATACTGCATTGGCCTGTGTTATAACTATCAAAATATACAAGAACAAGCTACTTTAAAAAATATTAATAGTTGAGGGATTTGTGTATCAGATCCTCTTGCCCCCCCCCCCCCCCCACCTCCCCGTCTCCCAGTTGTTGGCCTTTGATCCATCCCAGCTGAGGTGGTAACCAACTTCAGGAAAGCACAGCCCAACCCATTGGCCTGCACCTCCCATGTTCATGCTGTGTGCCTCTCACCTCCCGACTCTCTTCTTGTTGAGACATGAGACACGGTGGGGCCTGCCCAATGCCCACACATGAATAACCCAGGACAATAGGGGATATTAGTCATCTGAGAGGAGACTTTTTACGCAATCCCAAGAGATAGGAGCCAATAGATCATCTCCTCCCTTCCTGCCCCTGGACAAACTACCCTAAGAGGAGGTAGTTCATACAGCTTTTAGAAGGCCTTCTTTTGAGAGCAAGCAACCAGTTGTTCCTGACCCCGAGCAGTGGTCAGTTAGGACACGTGGTCAGTTTGGTAACGTATCACCTCATATTCGTTTCCCCTCCTTCCCTCCCTCCCTCCTCTTTCCTGTCATCCCTACATCCTTGACATTGTATTTCCTAATAAAGTTTTAGATTTGGCCTTAAGACTCCATTTTCTAGAGAATCCAGGATATGACAAATCAGAGGGATGGCACAATCTGTCTATGGGAGAATTTTCTTTGTTGTTGGTGTCACTGATACAGTTACTTATATAACAAGTAAACTTTTTTTTTTTTTAAAGATTTTATTTATTTATCTGAGAGAGAATGGGAGACAGAAAGCATGAGAGGGGGAGGATCAGAGGGAGAAGCAGACTCCCCGCCGAGCAGGGAGCCCGATGTGGGACTCAATCCCGGGACTCCAGGATCATGACCCGAGCCGAAGGCAGTTGCTTAACCAACTGAGCCACCCAGGTGCCCATAACAAGTAAACTTTGTGAGGACAATAAGTCTTTCCCTCATTTGCAGTTTAATTTTTTGTTTGTCTCTTCATCCAACAGGCTGGCCATCTGGCAAGCTGATCTGCGGGTTGACAAGATCTGAAACTCACAAAATCAGGCTAAGCCTCAAGCTTCAGGGCATATCCACTCCTGATTGATTCAGGAAAAGCCCCAGGATCCAAGGTATTGGGACCCCAAATTGCCTTTCCTTAGGTTTTGTGCCTCTGGGATAATATTGGTATTTGATCTGTTTTCTTTTGATAGTGTTTGAACTCTTCTCTTCTGAGCTCAAGACAGTAAACATTGAACCACATGTCAGCTAAGGCTCAATTTTTAGCAGACTTAGAGGTATGGATGGCAGAAGAGTACCAGAACTAAAATATATAGAAACCCTCTGTAAATCAATGGAGACGCTGAACATTGACAATGAATATACCTTACCTTTGAAATCTAGAGGAAAAAACGCTATTTTTTAAAAGACTGAAGTCAATGGAAGGGAATATAAGTGACTCTTACCAGGTCCCAGTCCCCAGTGGCCCAATGACAACAGGGGTGGCTGTTGCAGGGCGCCGTGGGCGTGGGCCTTTCCGACCAGTCACAGAGACCTCCCGGACAAGTCACGGCTCTCTCCTGAACTCCGCCTCCACAGGACCTGGAACACTGAGGTAGGACAGGGACACATTTAGGTAAAAATCACCTGACGACATTTGCAGTGATCAGGGAAGACCTTCTTATTATCATTTTTGTGGTTACAGAGCTATTAAGAATACCAGTGTCTCTACTGGAATCTGCACCAGGTTCCTCATGATGACCACATAACAGTGATGAAACAAAAATTAAAGAGAGAAGGAAATTAATAAAAGGCATTCTGAGGATATGAAGAGGAGAAAAAGAAAATCAGAAGATGCCACATAGTTCAATGTAAAACAGTATGTCACACAGAAGGAATTCTGGTTAAAAACCTAAATGAGTGGTCATTCCAGAATGGACGTCATGCTATTTGCACTCCGGCTTCTAGCACAAGTATCTAGAAACCAAAATGTAAAATGTAGGTGTTTTCATTATGATTAGCTCCAACAGTCCAAACAGGGAGCACGCATTTGCAATAGAATTTTATTTCCTCTTAAAATGGGATTCAGTCTTCCTTTCCCACTACAAAATGCTTTAGAATTAAATTTGGCCATACTTGGAATAGGGGAATTGATGGGTTTGCCCCAGGGTCTGATCCACTGACTGTAATGCTCACAAAAATAAATTTGAGATGACAAGCTGGATTCCTAAAGGGATACAACTCTAAAACATGTCAGGTTTTTGCTCACTAATATAATTTTATAAGATCTATTGTCTCATTTTCCTAAGGTTTCTAGAAGGAAATTACATTATCCACTAGGAATCTTTGAAACATAACATAATAAAATTTAAAAAATTAAAAAAAAAAAAGAAAAGTACTTTGAAAAATCTTAATTATGGTATGGTAAAAACAACAGCAACAACAAAATAATTATGGTTGGCAACATCTTGCTCATCACATCAGGCATGACATTGAGTGGTGGTGCCATAGAAAACAGGATAATTACATGCAATAAACGCTTTCTGCTCAATGAAAGAACTATTCTCTTGCTTTCACGATATTCCACCTTTGAGAATCAACATGGATCTTTTTGCCTATTTGTTGTTTTTAACCCTATATGAGGAGAGAAGGAGAGGGATTCTCCCATTTGAGATCATCATACCTACACATGTGCATATATTCAGGGCCACCTGACCACATAATGTCCAGGAAAGAAGGTGAAGAAAGTACAAACCAGCGGTTCTCCAAGTGTGGTCTCTGGACCAGCGACTTTAGCATCTTCTGGGTACTTGTTAGAAATGCAAAATTCAGGCCCCACCCCAGACCTCCAAATTGGACACTCTGGGGGTGGGATCCAGCCATTTGTGTGTTGACAAACCCTCCAGGTGATTCTGAAGTGTGCTAAAATTTGAGAAGCTCTCCTGTAGAGACATCCCCACAGCAGAAATGCTTCTTCCATGCCGGAAGGCTGGGCCGGCTGACAAAGCAAAGGGGCCCACAATATTCTCATGATGGTAGTCTCCTAGTATGTACAGACAAAGTAGCATCAGGAGTAGTCAGGGTAAAGCACCTAAGGGCTCCCAGACTCTCAAAAGCTCCAGAGAAATACTCAAAATGATTTTTGCATTTTCCATCTCCCTCAGAGGGTAGTCTTCCAACTGTGTGGTTTGCTCACACAGAGTAGACTTCAGAAAGGAGGGTGGTGGGAGCTCTTCAGGGAACAGCTCCTGGCTGGGGCTCCCAGAATACATCTTTTTCAGAGAGCAGATCTGATGGCTCATCTTTAAAAACCTGCAGTTGCATTTCTCTACCAGGCTCCTCTGCAGATCCCTGGATTCTGAAAGCTGTCACCAGGCTCATCATACATGGATGGCTTGGAGGCCTAGGTCCAGAGCATGGGAGTAGCAGGCACTTTATGTGCCCGAGAGCTGAGCAGGGAAGGAGGAGAAAGAAGGGACAGTGGTAGCTGCTGCCCCAGAAAGCCCCAGGTACTGGCCCAGAGCCTCAGGAATCAGCATGGTGCTTGACATGTAGACAGGAAGTGGCTTGTGGGCGGGGGGGGGCAGTCTTCTGTAAGCTTTGACTCTAACTCTGTGTCCTACACTCGTGGTTCACCACCTTCCTTTCCAGAGCAGGTGGAGGGTTTGGTCCCCCCACCCCAACCCCCGCAAACAGTTACTGATTCACTCTTTCTTCTCAGTTCACTCTGTTCGATGCCTACTGGGCCAACTGCTATGGTAGAAAGAGCAAGGCGCTGGAGTCTGCCTTGTGCTGAAACTCCTGTTCCACCATTTATTTTTTAGTTGTGTGAATGCATGTAAATTTCTTAATCGCTGAGTCTCAATTTCTTCACCTATACAATGAAATTAATAACGCCTACTATTCGGGTTGTTGTGAGAATTAAACCAAGTGTCGTAGGCAAAATGCCTAGCCCACAGACACACTCAAAACATGCTGGGTTCCTTTTTTTCTCTTCTTTCTACCACACACGGATATGGTTGGGAGTAGTTTTTGGGAGCTGTTGACGTATTTGCCTACTGGCAAATGAGAAGAGCGTCACTTTCCATTCATGTGCTGACATAGGGCAAAGACCTAGCAGAGCCTAGGCCCTCACAAAACAGAGGACAGACACACACAGGCACAAACACACTTCTTTGTATTTGTATAAACAGTGATCTGGGCATTGAACTGAGAGGTGGAACTCTAAAATACACTGCGTGTGGAAAGGAGCTGGCCATGCCCCCCAGCTCAACTAGGCAGAGGCCTAGCAGAGGGATGTGAGACTCCGCCCTCAATGACTCTCCTCAGAGTGGTCTGCACGCATTTCCCCAACATGGTCCCCAGTTCTGCCCAGTATATCCAGAGGGAGACTGGGTTGTGCTAAAACACTGAATTGTCACAGTTGAAACCACACAACATAGTCTTTAGGTTGACCTGTTCGGCCTCCTCCATAAAGTGCTGGGCCACTGAGTGGAGGCCAGTCATTGTCACAATGCACGTGTGGTCTCCCCTGACTTCTAGACTCGCGAGGTAACACAGAGATTCGCATTTGCCTGGGTCTGTGGATGATGTATCTGGAGGCCATACCTGGCTCCAGGGCTCCACGTGCCACTCCTCACAGGGCTCCATGTTGCAGCTCATGCTCAGCGGGGGACGAATGCCGGCCAGGAACTGGCAGTGAAACGGCCTCAGGTTGCGGTGGTCCCGGCTGTCCACACACTGAATTTCCCGGATCTGGAAGCCCCCGCTGCAGTTTCTGGAACACTGCATGCAGAGGGACACAAGAGGGGATACCTGAGTCCCTGGCATCAGGCTTTCATTCCCCTGAATTCCAGGGGGGTTTGCAGAGAGAACCATGGAGTTCCAGGCTTCCAGGCACAAAGCAGGGTGAAGTCTAGCTCAAGTGACCTGTTTCCCTCACAGGCCCTGGAGAGGGAGTCACTCAAGCAGCATCCAAAGATGGGGCCGCCCATGTCAGAAAACACAGGCGGGGAAGTCTAAGAACCGGGTGGCAAGTCCCGTTCTGTCACTCACTTGTCATGAGCTCTTGGGCAAGTCACAGAAACATTCTGAGCCTCAGGTGTCATAATTGTAAACTGGGATAGAACTGCCTCTCCCAGGGCTGTGGTGAAGATCGCAGACCCTGGGGTTGGGTGTCTGCAGGTGCAGGTCTGCCTCAGTGGGCAGCCAGTCCCTCTGGGGTGTAGTCATCCTGGGTGAACGAGGCTGCCCACAAGGGGACGTCTCTGCCAAGCCACACCCATCTCTCCCCCAGAATCCTGCTAAAAACCTGTTGGCTCCGTGACTCTGAAGGCAGGATGGGTTGCCCTTTGTCAAGTGAAGGGCCTATATGAGGGAAATAATTGGAATAACTGCTCAGCAGTTTGACTCACGGGAGTGAGCTGGTCCCTACCACCATCCTTCCTCCCAGAGCCGACATCCCCTGCCTTCATCACTGAGAGTTTGCTCAGCACAGGCTCATGGAAAGCCATTACAAGGCCCTCCTCACTGCCCCCTCCCACACGCTGACAGCATGCATAGCAGCCCCTGCATCCTGCTGGCCCATGTGACAAGGGACAGATTGATGCTCTAATGCTTCCAAAAACTGAATGTTTAGCTTCTTAGAAATAAATGACACTTGCCAAACGGCACCCCCCCCCGCCCCACACACAAAACAAATAAAAAAACCTCACTTTCCTGGGCACCTGGGTGGCTCAGTCGGTTAAGTGTCTGCTTTCGGCTCAGGTCATGATCCCGGAGTCCTGGGATCGAGCCCTGCATCGGGCTCCCTGCTCGGCGGGGAGTCTGCTTCTCCCTTTCCCTCTACCCCTCCCCATCGCTCATGCTCTCTCTCTCTCAAATAAATAAATAATTTTTTTAAAAAACCTCACTATTCCGGCCATGTAGTAAGTACACAAAGTAAAAAGTAACTGTCAGTTTGAAATGAGCCACAGAACAAATGAGGAAACATGCTAATAATTTCCACACAAAGCAGCCATTTGTTTGACAAAACAGATTTCTGGGAAATAGCATGTGATAAAGCAACGGGGCTCTGTATTAGGACAAGGGAATTTTACAAGACGTAAGTATGAAATGAGATTTTATTTTCCTATTTTTCATTTGTTGCTGCAATGTTTCAAAATTCAATTTTCAAATTAGCATTCCCCTTTTGTTATTCACATTCAATGGGAAATGAACTTTATTAATATGCTGAAATAAGACACTCACTAAATCCATGACTTTTCCATTCCATTTTCAAAACAGCCTCTTGTTCAGTTAGCAAGAGAGAAGGGGCAGGATATTAAATCACTCCTAATGCTGTTCTGTTTGTATGCTGAATGCCAATTATTATATTCATTTTCTTACTGCCCTAGAGGACAGTCATTTGGATTCATGTTTTCCTAACCTGGAGCCTGTGGACCAGACTGAGGACAGAAGCCAGACTAGAACAAAAAGCCTGGCCAATGCCCTACTGTGACCAAAAGTGCTCATTTTCCAGTTACCACCTCAGCTCTGGTCTGCAGACCAGATCAAGTTAGAATGAAAAATACCCTTAGCTTATAGGGGCCACTGGAAGAGAAAATGAAATCACAATTCTCCCTTGTGTTGTTTACAAAGTCATCCTGGTACACGTTCCATGTTAGACTCACACAGGGTGTTCAGTTAAGAATAGTGAAATGCTCGAGCATAGCGTTGGGAGGTCGGTAGACTGCACTCAGGTGTGATCCTGACAGCAAGTGGTTACCTGACTGTGGGTTAACCACTGCTCGTCTCTCAGCCTCTGTTTCTCCATTGGTGTGGAAAGGTTAAACTAGATGATTAGACTATCCCAACATTCTGGAGTGGTATGAAGTATGGGATCGCTGCATTGTATTCTGTTCTGATTTCAGAATACTTTTCTTGCTTTCCAAGTTGAACCAAATACTAAATTGGGATATTAAAAAATTCTTTTCTGTTCCTTTCCTTATGCTGAACAGTTTCATAAGACTCTTAAGATTAAATATTTCATTCCAAAAATTCTAAGCTGAACAGCACCAAAATTCATCCTTCCATCTCTTCCCCCATGCCACCCCCACTTCCCTTCCAGTTCTTGGGCATTTCTATGTTCCAGACTCTATATTCCAATGTAACAGGAGAGGAGAGTTACATAAATGAGTAGAAGGAATAAAGATTACATCATACGTTGTTCATGATCTAATGAGGGCACAATGGAGGAGGCGGGCAATTTCACCTGAAGAGGTCAGGAAAGGTCTAAATGAAGGAGCCAAAGTTTGAGCTGAAGCATATAGGATAAGCAGATGCTCACTCAGCTGACAAACAGTGTGGGGGACATTCAAGATGGAGAGAAGGGCACATACAGAGGCACAGTGCTATGAAACAAGACTTGCTTGGGAACAGCAAGCGGATCAGACTGCTAGGGCAAGGAGTGGGGGTGGACAGAGAGATGCGCAGGGGCCATCATGGAGAGCCCCAGGGTCTGGACATCAGTCCTCACTGGAGTGGTCTTGAGTTCATGCTTCCTGTGGTCCTAAATGCTTCTAATTCATTGTCATTCCTCTATTTTTTAGGGATCCCTTAATCTAAAACCTTCGGGGGTGTTATATGTCTGACGGTTCAGACTTACAACAAATTATACCAAGAATAAAATAAATGCTGTGATTTTTAGTCTATAATGACCTTCCTGCTACTCAGTGTTTGCTTTCTGGGGACAGAGGCTCCCTTATAACATGCAATTCTATGTTTTGACATCTGCACATTGGACTTTAATATATGTTCCTGGGAACATGTTATATATCAAAGTTGGGGATGGTCTGTATTTAGCAAGAAAGGGGCTCTTTCCCTGTAAGTTCATTTCTAAAAATTCAGATCCAAAAAAATGTAGCAATGCCCCTGACCATCTATAAAATCTAATAAACACAAAGACAAGAAGGAGAATAAGACAGAAAGACTAGCAATATATACAAATATATTAGCAAATATTTGAAACCCAAGACCATAAGGAAAGACTGCCACTTTCTCTCACTTTCCAGCAAAAGTCAATGACTGCTGAAATAAAGGTGCAACACGGCCTAGGAGGGAAGACAGAACATGCCAAGAAAAAAATGTAAAAATGTTTCTGATTCATTTCAGAAACAGTCAAGATCTGTTAAGACTTAACTATGAAAAGGGAAGTGCTCGTTCTCAGAAAGCAAATAAAGGGGCTATCAAATCACCAGTTGACAAAACTTCAGAAGGTGCAGGGATCAAGATGTTCCACCAGGCGGTGAGTGGAGCTGTGGGAGATGCATCGTTTTGGTGTCAAACCCAATGGAAGGCTTTTCAAACCCATTTTGTCACTTCCTGAATTTCCTGCATGACGACACTCCCTCTTTTTTCCTCATACAAATTTTAATGCTCTGAAATTGGTGTGTGTCTTACAACTGATGTACATATTTATTGTATAATGTTCTCTTTCTTCCTGAAAAGCTGTCATTAAATGGATGACGTGTCCCCCTGTTGATGGTTTCTTAAAACCGGGAGCGTTTGGTAACAGCTGTGTGATCGAGCATTCGTGATTTAAACACCCCGAGCTTTCATTTCCTCAGTGGGAATTATAAAGAAGGTCCTAAGCTGGATGAAAACAGAACTGATGATCTAAAGCTCTTGTGTAATGCTAGGCACGTGATAGTATTGGCGAGTGCCAGGGCCCAAGGTAGGTCAAGTCCTCCAAAGTTCCTGGACACTTTGAGCACCTTGTCTGCTTAATACTGGGGAGTAGACACCTGCTCCAGCCAGTCCTGTTGACAGAACTTTCTCCAAGTTCACCTGTCTACAGGCTTTCTGCCCTGAGTCCAGGAAGCCAGAGGTTAGTAAACACCCAAGAGCCAGTCCTGACTTTTATCTGGAGCTCAAAGTTTGCCCAGGATTTCTTCTGAACGGTCTTTTACCATTTACAAAGCTGTTTCACTAACATTCTCTTTTCTGATCCTTATAACAATTCTATGAGGTAATTGGAGGCAATATCATCCACTTTACTTCTCAGAGGTGAGAGAAACACAGTTTCTAAGATGAATGCACCAGTGTCATATGCTGGTCATGACATAGCAGGGCTGCCAACCCACATGTGTCCCATCCACCGCCCAGCACCACTTTTAGGATTCAGTTCTGCAGAACCGTCTTCCCAAGCATGCCTCTGGGACAAACCCGAGGACTACAACCTTAACTTTGCTTCAGACAGACTGATGCGTGAAGGGGAAGCAAGCCATCCTGAAAGACTGCTTCTAGACACGGTAAAGGCAGGGGGCTGAACGTAGAGTCCTATTCTACTCTCACACACAGGGGAACGTGTCCACAGCAGCTGTATCAGGCTCCATCAGGGAGCCCCACGGTGCTGGAGACAGAAGCCAGTAAAACAAGCACAACTCAGTCAGCCATCACAAAGCGAGAGGACTGCTGGCGAGTGACCCAGAGGCCTCAGGACTGCTACCTGTAGGCTTGGGGCCGGCTGAGGCAGACCCGCAGTCCTATGAAGATTAAGGTGTCTGTGGATGGGGGGCGGAGACTGGGGGGATCATGCAGAAGATTCAAGGTAAAATTAGAATTCTTCCCTCTGAGAAAGTATCTGTGAAAAGGCAAACCATCAACATGGCAGAATCTAAACCCTCTGGGCATTTAAAGACATTAAAAGGGCCTATGCTCCGACTCTAGGTTTTGCAGGTTTGCCTCTGAGCGTGTTTCGAAGTCCTAATAGAACAGTGAAATGAAGAAGGCCCTCAAATCTTTCCTGGTGCATGATTTGGACTTCAGACATCTGTATGAACTGGTTAATAATGCGGTAGTTAAAAAGGAATTATACTTACTCATCAAAATTTAAGATAAAATCTAAATTAACATGCCTGGGAAAAATGGAAGTCAGGTGTGTAAGACCCATAATAATAGAAACACAGAAGTTAGGGCAATTGACGATCAGTGGTTAAGCCACATCTTTGACAAGCTTTATCTAGTATCCCGAGAGAAGAGACATTTTCTTGAGTGAGAGGAATGGAGTAACTTGGGAGGATCCGATCCTGGATGTGGTGGTTATCTCATTCTGGCAGGCCTGGTGATATAGGAGAGCTCCCACGAAACCACCAGAACCAGACGTACTGCAGGGGGGCATACATAGCCCCGCAGCCTCCCTCTCCCCACCCCCCACCCCCACTCCCCCGCCATGAGAGAGGACACCCAGAGACAGACGGGCCGGCCGAGCAGGGCTTTCCTCAGGAGGTCTGACCCCAGAGAACTGCTTCTGGATCTCTCATGCAGGGTTTTTCACAGGCTAGAATTCCTGGTACTTTTCATGGGAGTGTCTTTTCAAAAGTGTGAATGATTTCGCACATCTGTCCTTTCTTCGAGCTAGACAATTTCCAAGGAAAGGACTATTCGCAATGATAACAAGGCGGGCCTTTAGGACTGCTCAATGTTTGGCCAGGTCAGGGATATAAAATGTCTCTTGAGATTTTTCTGGATATGGAAGAGAATTTGTAGCAAAGCATTTAGTCCTTGCTGGATCCTGAGTTTGTAAGAAGTTGGAAGAAAAAGAAAGAACTAGCACTCGTTCTTGGAAGAAAAACAGTATGAAAGCAGAAGAAAGGGAGGGTGGCGGGTATCAAAGGGATGTGTGGTAATCTTTCAGGGAGTAACCCTACTGTCCCTCTCTTCCCCAGAATTGGAGCCTTACTTTGGGAGAAGGGGCCTAACGCAGATAAATGATGTTGCACGCTCCAGGCTTCCAGATAAGTCTGCCAGAACCAGAGACGTCCAGTGAGACATCTGGTGGTCCTGCTTGTCTGGGAGCAGGAGCTCGATACTGGATGATGGAGCTAACATCTACAAGGCTCACCAGCCTCTCCAAACTTCTGGGTAGCTCTTTCTTCTCCCTTCTGTGTCTCAGCTGTCAAGAGAAACTGGCAGACAGAAGGCGCATGCGTTGCTCTCACCTCTGCACCTCCTCCTGCCCATCAGCTGTCAGCCCCACCACTGACGGGTGTCCTATCCCCCAGCGGCTGGCTCAGCCCCAGGCCAGCTTGGGCCTGGTTAGTGCCCCAAAGCACCAAGGCTAACTAATCCCGGAACCTGCTATAGTTTTTCACAAGGGACCCTACAGACAGCACAGCAAGATGAGTAACCACAGCCAGATTAGCAAAGAGGGTATAACCACACTTCAAAAAGATCAGTATGGGAAATACACGTTGAAAGACCAATTTTTTTTCTGTCTCCGCTTTCTTTTCATTTGGGGTCTGAGGATGAAAAAGTACGTTTCCTTCGTGAGCAGCTGCTGAGTCATGACTCAATGATACCTGTGAGGATGTCTGGTTTAGAGTTTAGAATTTAGAATGCGACATTTAAGTAATTTAGAAACAATGTAGCATGCTGGACCAGCAATCCAATACACGAACTTAACCTTTTGTTCCAGTTTATCTGGGAAGGGGAAAGGCCAGCAGGTAAAAACATGTGGGTTAATAACAGCCCTGTATGTGTTCTAAGGCTGCAGGGTAAGTTCGAGCGGGCCTATGGTGATGCCCAGGACTGACTCCTCCAGGTGGTATCAGAGGGAAGGGCAGGAGGGAGGCAGCAAGGGAGGAAGGGAGGAGACACGCCTCCTTCCACAAGCGCGTGGCAAGGCTGTCCCCGCAGAACCCACGGAGCCCGGTCACTTACCTTGCTCCACACCCCCACTCTCCAGCTGGTACAAGGACGGAGGTGGCACCTCTTAGCGGGGTCGGGCTTCTGGACGGTGGCACAGTCAGAATCCGTCCCGGTGCTACAGTCCACGCTTCGCCAGTAGGCCCCCAGCCCACAGCTGGTGGAGCACTGTGGCGGGGAGGGGGACAGAGAGGACAGAGGCTGAGGGCCGCCTTCTCAGACATTCCCCGCCACAGCCTGCAGTCAGGGGTTCTCACTCTTGGACGCTCACCTAATCGCCCGCAGAGCCTTTCACAGAAATACCAGCGCCGGGGTCCCGCCCCAGACAAATGAATCCGAATTTCCCTGGGTAGGGCCTGGGCTTCAGTGTAAAAAGAAATGCCCTGGGGGGGGGGGTGCCTGGGTGGCTCAGTCGGTTAAGCGTCTGCCTTCGGCTCAGGTCATGATCCCAGGGTCCTGGGATCGAGCCCCGTGTCCGGCTCCCTGCTCGGCGGGGAGCCTGCTTCTCCCTCTGCCTCTGTTCCCCCTGCTTATGCTCTCTCTCTCTGTCAGATGAATAAATAAAATCTTAAAAAGAAAAAAAAAAGAAATGCCCCAGGTGATTCTAATAAACAGCCTGCGATGAGAATCTCTGATCAGTGCATGAGAAGAAAAGCAAGGGGAAATCTGCTTCTCTTTAAAAATCATCCTGGCCGGAATGTCTGGGGGCTGCAGACCGAATGCCCACTGCACTTCTTATCAGTGCTGTCAGTCACTGCACAGGGGGTGTCAGATCCACGCATCTGCCTGTTAGAACACCGCAATGACCTTATGTCACTTCCTCCTCTCCACGACAAACCCGTGGGTAGACCAGGATTGTCACAGTGCAGAATAAACCCTATGAGGCTCGGAGAACTGGCTTGACCAAGGAGTAAGCCCGGGGCTCTGCCTCCAAAACGCCATATGCTATCTGTTAGAGCAGTTCCTCTCGAACTTCAGCCTCCATAGGCGTCACCTGGGCACCTTGCTAAATGCAGGGGCTGAGTCAGCAGGTCTGGGATGGAGTTGCAGATTCTGCATCTCTAACCAGCTCCCAGGTGCAGCCTACAGCCGACCCTCCAACGGATGCATGGCAAGTGAAGCTGAGATCTGCTGAGCTCAGCCCCACTCAGCAGAACCTCCCAGATGATCCATAGACTCATGAACAAAACTCTGAGGTTTTGTGGTGGTTTGTCATCTAGCATTATTGTAGCAATAGGCAACGGATACAACCACATAACAGGTATCTTTCCTACATTTTCTCTAGCCTTCTGAGACTTGGGGTACAATTAAAATTCTGCAGTTAGCTAATGGTGTGATCTTCTTAACTCCCTAGCCTATAAAACTGGTGGTAACATTAGGACCACAGAGATTTATGCACATGGTCAGGACTCTACAAATGTTACCTATTAAACACAACACAGCTGCGAGGTCAACATTGTGAGTCCCACTTTCCGGGTATCTGGGGCCCAGAGACAGAAGCCACGTTCAAGGCCACATTGTGTCTGTTGTTAATTTCATATTATGACAGAGAGAAAAATATATTTGCCCAAACCCAGGAAAGGACCTAGTGAGATGGAATTCCCAGGCTAGTGATAACCTGGTAAATCTCAAGTGGTGTCTAGGACTCTTTGTACCATATTTGTGTAGCAAATAAATGCATGTTGTCTCTGGGGCTCTGACTTTAGTCCTGCCAGATTCAGATCCCGTGAGCAGACATTTAATTCCTTTTGACAGTTTTTACGGAGGCAGCCAACAACAGCGCGAAGGGAAAGCTGACAGAGGGAAAAGCACGGAACACAGTAAAAGTGAGATGGGGTTCCATCAACTGTCACTTGTATTAGTTTCAAACTGGGAGTGAGGGATGAGACAAGAAAGGGGGACCCTGAGGAGGCGGAAGGACTTCACTTTTTCCTGGAAACCTTCATCCTTGTTAGGTTTGCTAGTGGCCCTGTGGCCACCGATGTACCAGGTCAAGGAGCAGGTTTCGGGATGTTCAGAACCGGAACTAACAAGGAGGGCTGCGTCGGACTCACGTGAGAACTGCCGTGAATGGCTCCAGAAAATCGTTCTGTCAGTTCACACAACTGCACAGATGACATGTAACGACCAGCCCTGGGGATCTGACCGGGTGACGGGGCAATTCAGTGAGCCATGATTTTCTGACCACGTAAGAGCCACACCATGCACACTGCATAGCGCCTAGGTTTTCTGCTTGTAAACAGATACCAGAGCAAACACTTACTGGGTGCTTCCTATGTGCCCCATACTCCCCCGAGTACCTTACACATAGTTACTCCTTTTACCCCCTACCGATCCTTGAGTCGGGCATTGTCACTGTCCTCGTTACACAGATGAGGAACCTGGGCATGTGAGGACACAGTGAGTGGCCGAGCAGGATTCCAGCCCAGAAAGTCGGGTTTCAAGCTTTAGTGTCTTTTTATGGTGTTCACTTAGTCTTTATATCCATTCTTTAATTTTTGAAGTCACAATCTGAGGAACGTGTTGTGTACAACGGGGAGCCTGAGCAGCCCTTCCACACAGGACAGAAAGTGGGGGGACATGGTGAGAGCGATTTCGGATCAAATGATAAGGAGCTTTAGAAATGACTTCCGATCTTAGGGGTCAGGAGAGGCTTTCTGGAAAAAGCAGCTCAAAGTTTGGTCCTGAAGACCAGGGCAGGATTCACAAGGGCAGAGGAGGAGGAGAAGGCACTTCAAGGCAGAGGGAACAACGTAAACAGACGGAGTGGGGCAGGAGGCTTAGGGGAAACCGAGCAGTTTCGATCTGCTGAATCTAAAGATGGTGAGGCAGAGGGGAGGCAAGTAAAGCTGTTGGACTGTCCGAGTCGGTTTATCTGAATAATGGAAAGATTTGTGAGCAGGAGTTTGGAATGATTAGCGAATTTTTTCCAAAGACTAACTTGGCAATCTTAGGTCTCTTGTGATGACGTGTGGAAAGCGCTGCCGAGGGGAGAGGCTGGAGGTGATCAGACCAGCGAGGAGCCGAGAGCAGTAACTGAGGCTCCTTTCTTGACTATTGGGTCACTGCTGGCATTGGACCGGACAATTCTTCCTTATAAGAGACCGCCCTGAATGTCGCAGGGATTTATAATCTTCGGCTCTCAGATATTCAGTGTGGGTAGCGGCCCCCTCCCCCATCACCGGAACAAACAAAAGCATCCCACTCTTCTCCACGTGCCTCCCGCCATTAGACTGGAAACCACTGGCCCCAAATGAACAGGAAATAAAGAGGAGATGACAGAGATGACGAGGTGACACTGACTTGAAAACCTGTCCGGGTTTTTATAGGGGGCTTGGGGAAGACTGATATCAATGGGGTGACTGAGAGGCCATCCTAAAGAAACAGCTTCAGAAATGGACAGAATAAAAAAGTCACAGGACAGTGGGAAAACCAAAGTTTTCATTCTGAGTCCTGATCCTCTCTGACAATTCTGTGTATTAAAGATTTTGTCTCAAAAGATGTATAAAGGGGGCAGGCAACCCAACCCTATCACAAAGGGAATTTCTGCCAAATGTTGAACTCTGTTCTCATAATATCCTTCGCAGCTCTGAAAAACTGCAATGTGGACCAAGTCCCTTTTTCTAGTCAAACTACCTGGAATTAACAGCTCTCAGTGGCTTCACCATGGTTGTCAAATTTTTGGTGAGCTATGATGTATTCTGTAAGACAGTTTATTTCTGTCAAAGACAAATGATGACATTTGCAATAAGTCAAGGGTAGCTTGATTTACTATAATCAAAATATATCAATTGACTTCTGGCCTCTATGATCATCTGAGCAAATATATACTTTTATTTTGGTTTAATTTACAGGTACACCACACTTTACTCAGAGATAATGTATTTTTTACAAATGGAATAGAGTGGAGTTAGAAGGTTCATCATCCAACTGACAATTGTGTCTTTAGACAAGTCACTTGACTGCCACAAATTTTATTTTCTCTATCTGCAAATTGGCATAAATGAGACCTTACCTGCTCCTCAGGATTGTCAAAAGGAGAAAACAAGAACTAGATATGAAAGTGGTTTGGAAATTAACATGCTTTATAAATTAAATGTACTGTAGTTATATTAGCTGCAAATACTTCATTTCTCTTTGGCCAGGGAGAGAAGTCATGTATCGTCACAAAAATGCTGACTAATTTGAACATGTGATTATTTTGCCACAAAGTCCTCTTTTGAGTTGTCAAATTATTTTAACAAGTTCACAGACCGTGCATTCAAAATTCAAACGGGTGAAAATGATTTTGATGCTTCAGAGGGCATTAATTAGTTCCAGAAATGGAAAAACAAGTATTTAGCCAAATTTCTGAAGCTTGAAAACAGGGGCCAACATTCTGTCGTCATATTTATTCTCTTCTTCTTCCATATTCTAATTCTTTTAATGAGCCAAAATGATTTTTTTCATGCAAGTACTCAAACAGACCAACAAGAAAAGAAAACCATTGATAACACTGAGTTAGAGAATGCATTTAAGGAACTTTATCTTCAATTCCCACTCCAATTAGGATTACCTGACAGATCTCGAGTCCCAACATCAGCTTTGCGAGTGACATGCTACCTCAGGCCCTTCCAGCCGCTCCTCAGCGGTTCGAAGCTGGGGGCGTGTTGTGGGTGGTCTACACCAGCGCCACCACTCCGTAGGTAAGAAGCGGCTTCTGAAACATGGACCGAGTTCTCCGCTCTCTCACAGCTGGCTTGCCCAGCCCTCCTGACTTAGTTCAGAGTTCTTTTCACTTTATCGCACCATATTTGTCCTCCCTCCCCGGAGATTTTTATTTTTCCCTCTCTCCTTTTTGGAGTTAGGGAGGAGAGGAGGGAGGTGAGGGCACGGACCTGACTGCTTCACGTTTCTTCTACATCGGGCTAGATCTTATACAAGCCCATTTTGAAATGTGCACAAGAATGCAAGAGCCCTAGCTATTTCCCTACAGAGTCGGGCATGGGGTGAGAAATGGGGCTCCTACCTCACTCCAGTTTCCAACAATCCAGTATGCGGAGCCGCCGCCTGTTGAGAGCTCCTTGTAATCCGAAGCATTGAGCAAAAACCCCTCAGCGATCAGACTTGTTTCATCTTCCTCGGTCAGGACCAGTCCAGAACCCTGCGTTAGATTGGCGTTGCTTGGAAGTTCTGGAGGGTTATGGCGGACCGCGTGTTCTGTCGGTGCTGGCCGGCGATCTCCTCCCAGAGGGAATGGAGTGTTCGCTGGCTTTTCAGTGGCCATCCCCTCAGCGCCAGGTGCACCATTTTTGAGAGTAGCAGGACTTGGGCTGGGCAGCAGACCTTCCATCGCTGTGCTGAAGGGTGCCCAGAGATAAGGTGTTGGTGGAGGCCCAAAGGGCATTTCCGTACTTCTCACCACGGAAGCATCATTTCCGGCTACTCTGATTTTAGTCCATGTTACGGACTTGTTTTCATTTTTGTTCTCAGACTGTTCGCTGTCTTCCCCTGAGCCACTATGAATCTCTATCCCTGGCTCTTTGGTCAAGGTATCGTAAAATGGAGTCACCTGCCACGTCACAGGCTTGCCGGAAGACGGCAAATCAGCACCAGTCACTGTCGTGGTGAAAAGGTCTCCCTGTGAGGTAGGAGCAGTGTCTGAATTGGGAACATTCTCTTCATTTGGCTGGGTACTCAAAGCCCAGGAAGTGAGGATGGGCTGGGAAGTACTTCCGGTGGAAAGGACATAATTGGAGCCCGGTTCAGTTTGGCGTGAACTGTTCTGACACCGTTTGGCATCCAGGTCTCCTTGTGCGGGGGCCGTGGTAGGACCGGGGCTGCTGACGGCCCGAGCGCTTGTGCTCACAGGCCCGGGCACCGTGGGTGTGCTCAGCGTTCTGGGACTGAATGGAGTTGGAAGGATGGGCTTCAGGGGGTCCGGCTCAGATGTTGGGAGCTTTTTCCCACTGGGAATCATGCCTTTGTGGGGTTTCAGAACCCTTCGGATAGAAGGGCATTGCTGGAGGCCACAAAGAGCTCGGCTGTTGGGTTTCCTTGTCGCATCGCAAGGTTCGTCATGGTTCTTGGCACACGTGACGCTGCGGATCCGCACCCCACCGCCGCAGGAAACAGAACACTGGAAAAGAGAGACAGCTGTTAGATTCATGGGAAAGGTGCACTGGTTCTCTCATGCTCAGGTTTACAACAGGCGAGAACTGGCCCGATGGAAACGGAGCTGGGCAGCCGAACTTGTTTTCTTCCATCTTTGTATCTGGTTTCTGAGCTCCTTTAGTTCTCCAAGGAAATAGGTATCTGCTGGAGACCAGAGGGGGTTCAGGACCAACCATTTACTCTTCGCAAACTGAATATATAAGCCACGACATAGTAAAACTGAAGTCTCCCTGGGCTCTGAACACAGGACAGAAAATTCACAGAAAGTGCAATGATGTATACGAGTTACCTACTCTTTTTAAGAGATGGTAAGATTATCTTTCCTAGGGTTGTGATGCTGTTAAATTAACACAAACTGTTTATATATTTTCCGGAGTCTTTGGTTATAACAAACCTTCCCTTTATATTTAGAAAACACCCAATGTAACTGACAGAGTCTCACCCAGGCACACCGGCTCCATGTCCACTTGCCTATGTCAGGTGGAATCAGATTAAAAGCTAGACAACCATCATACTCACACCCGTACACAGGTCCAGGACCTATTCTGAAATTGAAAGGTGGGTAATTAATCGAAGTAGAGAGATACCCTTTCCAAAAAGTGAGTCCCGTAGCATGGTGCCAATATGAGGGGCCATGGCTGGTACCACCCCCCGCCATGTTCCCTCCTCATTCTGTAGGGTATGCCAAGCACAGGCAGCTAGAGCACTTTTGGAAGAATCCTAACAGGATAGTCTTTCCTCAGGATTCATGGTAAAGAATCATTATTTCCTCAGTCTCAGCAGCTGCAAACTACATCTACGTGCTACATCACACTAAATTTCTAGATGTTTTGAAAAAATCTATACTTTTACCAGACAGCTCTATGTGCCTTTCCTTTCCAATTTTAAGTCAGCCACCAAATGTACTGCACTTGAATATGAACCTCCGGGGGTCTTCATGGGCTGTTTCACATTTGTCTGGCTTATATTCCTGACCTCAAAGCGGGTTTCTTGAGGATGGGGATTGCATAATGCTTGGCGGATTTCCAGGGGCTCACAGCCACAATTCTGTGATATGACGATGGCCCTGTGAGATTTATAAGGCAGGAATTAGGATTCTGCCTTCCACGGGAGAGGAGGCTGAGACTCAGGGACTTGCCTGAAAGGCTACAAGTCGGTGGCAGAGTAAAATCAGATTGATTTCACAGCCTCCATGAAATCTAGTGCAACACACTGACTGGTAACCATCCACTGATTTCCGCTCTTGACCACAAACTCTCAATTTCCGAAAAGCTACCCAAAGGCAGGAACTAGTTCTTATTCATAACTGAATTCTAGGATAGTTCTTGGGACACAGCGATCACCTGATACATATTTATTAAGTGACTATTTTACCTGGAAAAAAAGAACAGGAATGGGAAAATTCTGTGGGCTTATGCATTTTTTAGCTTAAGTTTCTTGCCTTCTCGAGTCCTATTTTTAATTTCCTCGGTGTAGGAAAATAATATGGATGTATAAAACTCCCCCTTTATTTTGTTCCAGTCAAGCATCATTTCTCCCTGATGTCCGCGAGCTCTGGGAAAGCAGATCCTTTGAAAAGCAGGAGAAGCTTGTCAGCACAGGAGACCGTGCAGCTGAGAGCGCACTCAGCTGCGGAACTGGGGTCACCTCACTTTGGAACCTGGCAAGGGCAGCCAGGAGCCTGTTACTTTCCTGGTTTACTACAGTATTTCTGCCTTCTTCTGTGCGAAGGTGCCTTAAAGCACTGTCCGCTTCGTCTTCCTCACTGGCTCTCCACTTGTTACATTCTAATCCAAACCCCTTGAGTTTTCAAATCTCCACTTTGGAAAAAAGATCCATTCAATCAAACACCCTTCACGTAGGTCCGAACACATTTCTGCGCTGCTTGCCTCAGGCAGGCTGGGTTTCGAGAGCTGGCCCTTGAAAGAGGCCCCGGCTGACGCCAATGGTCCTCAAGTGGCAGGTGCACCTCCCTTTGGGTTTTTTCTTTCCAAGAAATGTCAGAGTAGACAGCTACATGGCAGGAAGCTCTCTGATTTTTCTTTTCTTTCTCTTCATTCCTTTGTTTGTTTGTTTCGACTTGAAATGCTTATCATGTCCACAGGGAAGCCCAGAGACACACACCTGTCTGTGGGAAGCTACGAGGTGAGCAGCTGCCTGGGTGAAGTACTCGTAGGCACATATCTAGAAGATACTGTGGATATCCACCCATCCCACTGGTTTGTTGCCAGATTTTTTAAGATTTAGATTTCCTAAGGTTAACAGATGGATACATATATATATTTTTTAGAGTTTATAAATTACACGTATTAAATAACCTTATTTACCACTGTGTGAATTTGCTCAACCTAAAAGAATAAAACAGGAGTAAATAAAAGCTATTTAACGGGTTGCTTAGTGAAAATACATTAGATTTTGAGCTTTTAAAACTGAAGATTACTCTAGAACAGAGATTCCAAAGTGGCAGCCTCAGGACTACATTTGACCCAAAACATTAATTCTTTGGCCTGCCCAATCTTTTTTGTCTCTTTCTCTTTTTTTAAAAAACGGTGGCAAGGAGAGGTGGAGGGGGAAGGAGAGAGAGAGAATCTCAAGCAGGCTCCACGCCCAGCACGGAGCCGGACACGGGACTCGACCTCACGACCCTGAGATCATGACCTGAGCCCAAATCAGGAGTTGGATGCGTAACGGACTGAGCCACCAGGCGCCCCTGGCTTGCTCAGTCTTAAAACAAACAAGCAAACAGATGAAATACAAACACTGAATTAGTAGCCAACACTTAAAGCAGATTTCATATTAAAATTCCTTATTTTTAGCTTCTCTCAAAAAAGCAGAGGATCTGCAATTACTGGCGCCATTCTCAAATGGCACCTCACAACTTCCTTCACGGAGCCCGGGGTCTGGGAGCGGTTCTTATGTTCTCCAGCACACCTACCTTTCATCCCCACCTGCTTCCCTCACCCACAGACCCGGAAGCTTCCAAGTAGCCCAAGGATGCCATTCTTCAGCCCCGGGGCGTATCGTGCCCAGCGGGACAGTGTTAACGATCTACCAAGTCTGTACGGGGCCTACAAACGAAGTTGCCTTTTCTCGTAGCCACGCTGGAACAGGCAGCACTGGTTTGTCCTCAGCCCCATGCTCCTTCCGATACATCTTCCACCTGCGATTATCTCCTTAGGAGCTGTCAAGCCCTTCAGATGAGATAAACGCAGGGCACAATGCTGCACTCAGAACTCATCCTGATGGGTAGTTTCGGAACTCTCAAAGCCAGCATCTGCTATGATGACTTCGTGCCCTGACCTCATAATTTCGAACTCTGTACCAGGCCAGCAGCTCGTCAGTCTGCTCCTGTCCTCCCGGGGAGTCATCTTGCTCTCACTTGTCATTCCTCCAAGATGAAGGCCTGTGGGAGCCGCTGAGAAAGAGGGTTGCTTCTAAATGAGTCAAGCCACCCACCTCAGGTGCACTGTGGGAGAGGGGAGCTCACAAAGGGCTCAGAGCTGCAGTGCTGAGAGTTTTTTCAAAAACACAGTCGGGGCTCGTCACAGAGTTACAGCTAAAGGGCCGAGGAGAGAAATAGCTAGTGCTTTGCCATAAAAACATTTATTGTGTAGTCTCGGGAATTTATAAATGAATGATTGGATCTAATGCTAAAACCAGCTTTGAAAGTAAGCTGAAAAACTTAGGTAGCTCTTATGGGTTGAACTGTGTCCCCCCACAAAAAGATATACTGGAGTCTTAACCCCTGCCCACCCCCTCCCCCTAGACCTCAGAATGGAGACTTATTTGGACATGGCGCCTTTACAGAGGTAATCAAGTTAAAATGAGGTCCCCAGGTGGGTCTTAATCCAATATGACCACTGTCCTTATAAAAAGGGGAATTCAGATACAGAGACACACACATAGGGACAATGCCACTGAAGATCAAAGCGGAGATCAGGGTGTTGACAACTACAAGCCAAGGAAGTCAAAGGCCACCAGAAGCTGGAAGGCATGGAACAGACTGTCCCTCACAGCCTCGAGAAGGAACCAACTCTGCCAACACCTTGATCTTGGACTTCTGGCCTCCAGAGCTGTGAGACGATACATTTCTGTTGTTTAAACCACCCCGTTTGCGGTTCTCTGTCATGGCAGCCCTAGCAAACTAATATAGTACCCTAGATAATTTAAAAAGTATATCAGACAGGATGAAGAGAATCAACATGGCCCCCAACTGGTTTTCTGTGAGTGCTTGTGTCAAACGAGGATGCCTGTATGTGTTCTCCAGGAAACCGGGCAAAGCACAGGCTGCTGACATCCGAGGGGCACTGACATGCTGGTGCACACAGACATGCCCTGCCACAGGACGAGGTGGTCCAGCCCCACAGAAGTGCCTTGGACCTCAACTCAGACTGGGGAGTACCACAGGTAAGCGACTCAGAAGTGTCTCCTCGCCCTCCTGCTCCGGCCTCCTTCGGTCTGCAGGCATTTCTGTGAGGCTTCACACAAGAGCTCCCTTTGCTTCTCGTTTAGCCACAGACACGCTGCTGGTGTTCGCTGTGGGCGATTCCGTCTGAGGAGGCAGGAGAGATTGTTTGCGAACATCAGCATCTAGTTTCTCTGGTCACTCGGATGCTCCAACACCCATGTGAACCGCTTTGCACTTGACAGAGTCTCAGTAAGTTGGTTAATTGTTTTGTTCATTTGTCTGTGTGCTTTCATCAGGCACACAAAGGGCTCGGGGGCCGCCCCACGCCCCGTCAAGTATGTTAAAAAAACATCTCTAGTCTCAAGGGAAATATCATAATTTTTTTTTTTCTCTAAAAACCATCTGAAAGGCTTTTTCTTCTTTTGCTTTAGAAGTATTTGGGGGGGGGAGCAACTTATTTAAGAGGGCTCTGATTTCTCAGCAATCGTTAGGCTTAGTCTGGAATTCCAGCAAAGTGACAAAAGCTGATCTCTAAATTGTTTCCAAACATAATATGATTTTTTATGAATACTACGGGCTGTCAGATTGTTGTATTTTGTAGATGTGTGAGATGCATATGGCAGAGTGTTCCCAGTAAAACTCTGCATTCAAATCCTGGCTCCACTGCTTAAAGGACGAGTCTCTAAACATCTCTATGCCTCAGTTTCTTCACCTGTAAAATGAGGCTAATAAGGCTGTAAGGAGGTATTGTGTTAATACCTATAAAAGTGTTTAATAGTAATACCAGTAAGTATCCAGTGGGTACCTGCCATTAATATGTAATTCAATACTGATTTATGATTTTGCTGTGTCCTTTGTTTTTATGGAAACCATCCATTAGCTTTTTCGTTAGGACTCAAACATTTCTGTAGACCCTTGACCCAACCCTCATGCTTACAGTGCTCCATGCAGAAAATGGCCCTGACCTTGGGGCGAGGGTCTAGATGAAAATGCAGAGGGGCACAGATCAATTCTGTCAGGGCATCTGGGTGCCACCAACTGGACAAGGCTTACAAAGTCAGGGTAGCATAGAAGATAGACACTGGCCTTCTTGCTTGAGAATGAAGTTACCATTTAGCAAACACTATTTGTGGACACTGCTCAAAGGGCTTTGGTGGATTATCTTCAAGCCTCACATTAACCCTGTCTTTATAAATGAGAAAAGGCTGGTGGGGGCGGCGGGGGGGGGGCGCGGGGCGGTTAACACTAGCTCAAGGCCACACAATTAGGGATTGTCAGAGCTAGAAAACGTAGGAAAATTACTCTCCCACTAAATCTATTAGTGTCTAACTGCCAGGAGTAAGAGGGGAATTCATGAACATCAACCTCATGGAGTTATCTTAAACGTTAAATGAAACGAACCCTACAGTGTGAAAAGCACTCAACAAATGATAGATGATGTTATTCCCATCTACTTACTCTGCTAGGAAATGACTGTATCTACAGCTTACTATGTCCCAGGCACTGTTCTAGTAAGAAGTTTGGAACTATTAACTCATTTCATCCTCATAGCGTCTCTTGGGTCTAAGTACTGCTGTTATTCCTGCTTCATGGATGGAGAAAACAAGCCACAGAAAACTAAAAGGAATCACAAAGAGATTAAAGTCACACATCTAATAAGTGGCAGAGCCAGGATTCGAACCCAGGGACCCATACTCCTGAGACCGTGCATGTCCTTCACCACTAGACAAGGCATGTCACTGAAGCGGTATACCTAATAAAAACGGGGGCCACAGAAACTCTGATACTGTGTTTACAACAAATCCAGTCCTCCTTCTTTACCCTTCACACCCAGAAAGTAGATTGGGTGAAAACAGAGCAAGATTCTTGGTGAAATCTGAGATTGGGGGTAGGAGTCAGTGTTCAGGGCATGAGCTTAGAGAGGGAGGGCCTGGTCAGATGGGCAGAAAGGGCCCCCCAGCTCTCGCTAGGTCCTCCTTCAGACCCCTGCTGGGTCAGGGATGAAGGTGCCAGCCTGGCACAACTGAGCCCACCCTTCTCTCGTTGCTTGGGTTGGCAGAGGTGTCTTGGCAGGGAAGGGAAGTCAGCCCAGAGAGGATGACTCAGCAGGAGCCTCATAGTTCTTGGATCTTTTGGCCTAGTTACCTCCTAGCTTCCGACATCCAGGGTGACCCAGACAGCCCAGTACAGACCAAATCCTGAGGTATCTCTGGAGCACTATACCCTGCGTCAATTAATGCCAATCTCAAGACAAGATCCAGACCATAAATACTATGATAGCAAGAATACAGCACTGCATCATCTCTCTTAAAAATGTATCTGGGCCTAGTTAGACTATCAGAGACATTTCCTCATATTCCAGAAAAGTTCATTAGAGGGCTCACATGTACAGACATTAGCAGGACAGCAGAGGGAAGAAAGGGAGATCCACTGGGTGAATATTTCCATGCTGATTTAACTAAAAGCACCTCTCATGACAGCATCCCAGGGCTCAGCCTTTCTGCTCAACTCCATCCAGTGGAAGCCAGAAACTGAATCCCATGTCTGCTCACAATACACTATGCAATGGCCTGTATTTGGGACCACAGACACGAGTACTTGTCACATCGTGCCAACTTTTTGTCCCTTATTCTCCAGTTAAGGCACATCATTTTGTTCCCCATAAACATGAGCACAGTAAGAACTTCTCAGCCAAATATGTAATTGTAGTCCTTTAAAAAAGCACAAAGAATCTGGCAATTAGTAAATTCTACTCGACAAGAATTATGGACTGCTTTGGATGCAGCCCAAACTAGTAAACAGATGTAATGGACCAGTCACGATACCTTGTCCAGCCTTATTTTGACAACACTGTAATTTATAGCAATCCAGGCTGGTGGTGGCCTAACAGGCCAGGCCGGCCACAGGCTCTCACTGCCCCCTCCCAGGATCAGCCCCGTTGCTGATATGTGCACAGATTCGTAGTATGCTATTAGTTTGCAGGTATGTTTTCTTTGCTGGTATTTTTCTTTCTTTCTCTCTTTATTTCTCTCCGTCTCTGTCTCTCTCTCTCTCTACCTTCCTTCCTTTCGGTTTTTGGTCCCATCTCTTCCATTTGATAGGAAGTTCTTACAACACAGGAAACATACTTGCCATTTTCTTTTTATTTTCACCTCAATGCCAAGAAAGCATTCTGCAACAGATTTAGAAGCTAAATAAACCTAAACTGTGACTGTGAGCTAATGAAATAAAGTTCTGGAAATAAGGTTATCAGAGTGCTGTATTCAAATGAGTGTTTTCTGCTTTCAAAGAGCTTCAGAGATGGCACCTTTGCTGATACAAATTTTCAAATTCTTCTTTACGTAATACTTTGGAGTACCTTTATTAGTACAGATGGTACTTACTGCATTCTCCTGAATCAAATATTTTCCATTTGTCTGAAGGTGAGCCCTAAGAGGAGTTCCTACGACATTCTGGTCAGTGATTGCATATTAACAAAAAGGACAGGGCTTTCCAAGGAAGCTCAGAAGAAGTCAGCATCCACCCATAAAGTCTGGACTGTTAGTTTAAAAAATCATGTAACTTGTAGTCATTCCTGAGGTCACTGAACTGCAGTGTGCCCCTGAGAAGTAAAGCAAGGCCCCTGGAGACTCCAGGACTTTTGGAGAAAAAAGGCTCTGCCCAGTGGACTCCAGGAGCACCAGGCATGACAGGACCAGGTTCCATGGTGACCTAAAGAAAAATGAAGCCTGGGAGCTTTTCGTGACCTCCTAGCCCACTGATTTCTAAGTATACTTAGAGGATCTGATCAGATTAATTTTGGGAAAATGCAACAACACTTATTTGAATTTATGTGGCTAATAACAGTACACGTTCTAAACCTCGGTCAGGTCCGGCCTTGACCCATGCCAAAGAGACAGACGATTCGAGGGGCTTCTTCAAGTGTCAAGTACACTGCCTACCATTCTACTATTACGGCAACACTCGTCCAGTTTTAACTCTCACGGTTTCAGGGAAACAGAAATGTAAGTGTTTAACAACCTAGCTCTTGATTTGCTGCCGATGGTTTAACAACGGGACAGCAAAAAATCCTGACAATGCACCCATTAGCTGTTGAGAGCCTGGGCAAATGGGGTCCAGCTCATCCCTGGCAGGTGTCTGACTCCTGGACGAGTGAGAAGCAAATCCTGTAAGAACAGAAAAGAAGCAAGATCGGATACAAGGCAGGCAGAAATGCAGGAAACAGGCCAGAGGTGATACACACCAGCCATCGTGCAATTTTCTCTCCAGCCACTTTGGGTTGGTTACTGAAGAGGCAGGGGTGGGGAAGTGATGACGCTCACCTCACTCCAGTTGCCTACTGTCCAGTCTGATGGACACAAGATGTCTCTGTTGCAGGAAATGAGGGTCTTGGGCCTCAGCAGGTGCTGGCAGTCTTTAGCCGAGAGAGCCTGCTCATCAGAGCCCATGGTCTGGATGCACAACACCGTCCGCCTCTTCTCTCCGTGGGGCCCACACGTTGCTGAGCATGCTTCCCACTCCCCGGCCCACCACCTGCAGGCGCACATGGACACCAAAAGTATATGGACACATTCAGTTCAGCCACAGGAAAGAGGAACCGGGAGCAGAAGTGCAGGTCGCAGAGCTGGGTGGCCCTTGGAGTTACTCCAGCCCGTTAGAGGAAGACAGGGCCACAGCTGGTTTGTGCAGTCACGGCTCGAGTTCCCCAGAGCACCCGGCTGGAGGGGATGCTACTTAACAGTGTCTCTGAATGAAAAAAAAAAACAACAACGCCCTCTCTCTTTACAGTCAAGAACACTGAGGTCTAGTTTTCTGTTATTACAGCATCACGTCAAGCAAGTTTAAGCCTTACTTTCCTCATCTGTTAAGTGCGTAAGGCAATACTGACTTTATAGGAGTATTGTAGATTAAACAAAATACCAGATTTATATGTAGTGCACCGTACAGAGCCGACACATAATAGAACTTGATCATCTGTAATTATTTGTTGTTATTTTGACGGTTGCTACCGAGTAAAAGAATCTCATGGTCCCCTGGCTCCTAACTGAATGTTTTTCTTTTCTTCTGTGAAGCAGGTACTGAAACAATTGCTGATTTTCAGTTATTTAGGAGATGGTCAGTCAGAGGCACTGCCTTCATTCCCCCCATCTCCTCCAGTCTACCTACTCCTAGTTTCACAGGTCCCTTTGATAAGAAAGCAGGAGAAAAAGAAGAAACAAAATAATTTCTTACTTCTCAGCTATTCATGACAAGTCAAAGTGTTGACACGGTTTGCTAAATAAATACTCTGGATTCACTGTGGAAAAACAGGGATGCGAGTTCTTTCTCTAGCCCCTTATCGTGGATGACTTACTACAGATTCTAGGAGGTTGACCCTGTGGCTACGTAGAAATAGCTTTTGAAAGTGGCAGGGAGCCCTCTCTGTTTCCCCTTCTCCATCACTGTGTAAATCTTCCCCAGCACGGAAGGGAGAACAAGTGTCTTGATCCAGTGTGGTCTGGGTTCACCATTGTTGGAAAGTACGGCCCACTTCTTTGGCTCTCTGTGCAGTAATAAAATGGAATGCTTCTATTTTTCATGGGAAAATAGTACAGCATGTGAAGTCTTTCGTTCCTGAATTTAAGGAAGACTTCTGTCCTTGAGACAGTATGGACTTTTGAAGAAGACAAAAGTTTGTACTATGATTTATAGTTAGTAAGTATTGGATTTATTGGGGTAAAACTTTTGAGTCTCACACTTTTAATCTCAGGTTAAAAATATATGAAGAAAGCTATTCCTTGATTCTGTTATATTCTTTAATCAGTTACTTTTAAGTTATAAGGATTACTTATTTATTCTTTAGTGTTTAACATCTATAATTATGTAATTAAGATGAGTTATTCATTTATTTATTAAGTAATAATAATAAATAAGTTTACTCCCTTATTCCTTAGTGTTTATCATCTGGCTATCTTGTGTGGATAAAGAGCTAATACTGGAACCACATGATGTGAAACCAAAGGAACGCCCACTTTGGTAATTATGAATCTAGTTACTTCACCCTACTTCTGACATGTCTGGCGGAAACCAGGAATGTTACCGAATATATAAAATGTCATTCTGGAAGGCCTTTAATAACCTGAGTGGACAAAAAAATATATAATTTTTCAAATTACTTGCTACCAGGCTTTCAGCTGTGTCCCCACAAAGTGATAATGAACCTCCCTATATTTTCTCTTTCTGGGATCTCCCCCACAGTCCCTTGGGGACATTTTGCATCTGTTTGTCACTAGTTTAAAGTGAAAACAGCACCTCCCTTTCTTTAATATTTCCCAGCAAAGGTCTTCCAGGCTCAGGGCTCAGGAACTACCGTCAAGTTGTTTTCTCTCGTCCATTTCACTTTTTGATGTCTGCCATAATGCCAGATTTCCAGGAGATGTATAATAGAATATTGTTTTTCTATTTATAGGAAATCTCCTATAAATGTGACAGAAGGCTGTTGAAATGCCCTGAGGGATTGGTGAGAAGGGCAATGTAATGCAAAGAACTCAGCAGGACAAAAACCCAGCCCACTTATTCACCCCAACAAGACAACCTCCCTGGCTTAATCAGCACAGAATTAACAACCTTCCCTGATTTGTTCTGGTTTTGCTATTGATCTTCATCTTACCAGAATGCTGATGACACTCACCACACATCATGTACTGTTTCTTACTGTTTTTTAGACCCCCTACAGCAGTCAATCTCACCACCCCAGTTACAATGTAAAAGTCCTATGGGCGGGGGGGGGGGAGGCGCCTGGGTGGTTCAGTTGGTTAAGCAGCTGATTTTGGCTCAGATCATGATCTTGGGATCCTGGGATGGAGCCCCAGGTCTGGCTCCCTGCTCAGCAGGGAGTCTGCTTCTCCCTCTCCCATGGCCTGCTCCCCACCGCCGCCCTTTCCCCCCTCCCTCCTCCCCCCCTCAGCTCATACTCTCTCTCTGTTTCTCTCTCAAATAAGTAAATAAAATCTTTTTTAAAAAAGTCCTATGGACTGGGGCTCTAGCAAAGATTCTCACTATAACAACAGAGTGGGAGGCTTTAAGAAGCAAAAAATTCTACCAATGACAATGATTCAAAAAGATCTGTTTGATTGCTATGCTTCCCTCTTCTTAAGTATAATTATCAAATTATTTGGAGGGAATTGCAGCAAATTATGTTTCCAAGGTAAGAGCAGAAGCTGGGGAACGGAATGGGCTGTCTTGCTCCCCTGAAGTGCAACGATGTGCAAAGACAGAGACCGCAGCTGCAAAACCGACGCTCAGCTCACGGAAAACACCTGGGCGCCGGAAGGCACACCTGTGCTGGCCAGGACTGCCCAGCGGCCGCCGGGTGCCCAGCGCCCGCCTGCGGCCACAGCACCTCCTTTCTCACTGCCACCGGGGCTTCGGTACTGATGGTGGGAGAGGAGGCTGCGTCCCTGGTCCATTTCAGAAGTTTGCTCTGAATCAACAAGCTGCATCCATGCGCTCAGTTTAAGAAGCCTTCCAGGGGGAAAAGGTATCACTTGCCTTGTTCTAACAATGCCGCTTTTAGAACGAAGACATAAAGACATGTCAACTAACTACAGAGCCCCAAGGAGGGCAACGACCATGGGGACAGTGGCCAGGAGGCAGGGCTTTGAGTAAGGGGTCCCCACGGCTGGCTGCTGGTCTCGCCCTGACAACAGCTTGCCTTGCCCATGAATATGCATCTGGTAGCCTGCCTGGTTGCGAGATTCCTTGGGAAGTGACCTATTTGTGCTATTCCAAAAAATTCTTCGAACAATGAATCATGGAATGCTACATCAAAAACTAATGATATAATGTATGGTGATTAACATAACATAATAAAAAAAAATTCTTTGCCACACATTCCAAGAAGCCCCAGTCCCAGGGTTTTCCAAGCTCTGGAGCGTCTATCACTGGGCTGGGGGATCTCTCCTCTTCGCTTGCGTTAAGCTGCCGCCATTAATTTCCTGTGGTTGCTGCCACAAATTACCACAAATTTGGTGTCTTCAAACAACAAAAATCTGGCTTCTTACAGTTCTAGAAGCCAAATCTTGTTTATTATAGTCCTAAAATCAGTGTTACTGGGATGAAATCAAGGTGCTAGCAGGGCTGCGTTCCCCTAGAGGCACTACAGAAGATCTGTTCTTTGTCTCTTTCAGTTTGTGGATGCTGCCTGCATCCCTCGGCTTGGGGACCATCCCCCCAGTCTTTAAGGCTGGTGTCTTCAAATCTGTCCGTTCTGTCTTCATACCACCGTGTGTGTGTGTGTGTTTGTATGTGTGTGAAATTTCCCTTTGCCTCTCTCTTATAAGGACCCTTGCAATGACATTTGGGGCCCAAGTGGATAATTGCTGATAATATCCCCATTTCAAGATGCTTTAATTTAATAACATCTGCAAAGACCCTTCTTCCAAATGAGGTAACATTTGCAGGCTGCAGGGATCCGGGTGGAGATGTCCTTCCAACCTGTCCCATGACTTCACCGAGGGTCAGCTTCAAGTCCACAGAGCTCAGCTGGTATCTTGTAAGAATTCCTTTATCAAGGCTCCACTTCTGTGTCCATGGGCTTCCCCCTCAGCTCAGCCTTTCCCCAAGAGTCCTTCAGCCTCTGGACTCTTGCCCCAACATCCTTCTCCCTCTCACACCAGTAATACCTTACAGTAAAGTCACCTCCAACTAGAAATTTTGATAGTTGGAGTGTGGACTCACGTAAGATAACCACCCTTATGGAAGCTGAATTCTGAAAAGAGTGAGGCCAAGTTTTCAGCCACAGGTAAATAAGAAAATGTCAGCAACAGATTGATGTCTGTTCTAAAGCCAGAGCTGATACCAAAATCTTCTTTGACTGTGTTGCTTTTATATACCTAGCCCATGTCCCCAGAGCTCTATCTTGGCCTCAGCAGGTGAGTGTCTGCATCAAGAACCTTCAGAGCCCACCTCCACACCTAGCACAGTGCTTGCTTTGCTTTGGACACAGCCTGGATGGGGGAGAGGTACGTGCCTGTCTTTGGGGGTATGTAATGGAGGCCACAGACTTATAGCTAGACAGCCCTGGGTTTGAACCTCTGCTAGTTGTATGATACTGAGTGAGGTAAGGAAAATTTCTTCCTCTATAAAACTTACATAATAATAGTTATTTTTCTGAGTAGTTGAGAACAATAAAGAGAAGATATAAGGTATCTCTAAAACATCATCAGACATGAAGGAGGTGCTTAAAAACCCCACTGTTTTCAGGGTGCCTGGGTGGCTCGGTTGGTTACCAATCTGACTCTGGATTTCAGCTCAGGTCATTATCTCAAGGTCATGAGATTGAGCCCTGCATCAGGCTCTAGGCTGGGCAGGGAGCCTGCTTAAGATTCTCTCTATCCTTCTCCCTCTGTCCAGCCCCCCTACTGCTCTCTCTTTAAAAAAAAAAACAAACTAACTAAAACCCACTGTTTTCTTCCTCTCTACTTTCACATTATTTCTGTTTCAACAAATGTGTGGGTTTTGTACACCAAGCAATTCTGACCCTTACTATCTGGGGTTAGCACAGACCGGGCAGGTTAAGGGCTCAGCCCCACGACACTGCCCCCACCCCTGCTCTTCACATCCAGGCGGTCATCCGTGCTGCTCCCCAGCTGACTATGAATCAGGGGTTCCCACAACCCCTGCCAAGGGTTTGATAATTTGCTAGAGGGGCTCACAGAACTCAAGAAAACATTTTACTTACTAGATGACTGGTTTATTATAAAAGGATACAACCCAGGAACAGCCAGGTGGAAGAGGTGCACAGGGCAGGGTCCAGGGGAAATGTGGCAGAGCTTCTGTACCCTCTGCACAGCGCCCCCCAGCACCTGCATGTGTCAGGGGCAGAGACCGAATATACTGCGTTTTTGGTATCACACCACCTCAGCGCTCAATAAACGGTAACTGTTGTGTGGCTATAATCACCACTGTGTCTCTCGTGGGAAGTAACAGAAGCTTAATAAATATTTGCTGGCAAGAGTCAGGCCGAGGGAGACTATGTAATATGATGAAAATGAGAACCTGAACACCAGGGACAAAATTAGAGCCAGGAAATAAACAGCTGTGGTTTTGAGAGGGTATCAGCCCATCAGAGCAAGTGTCTTTGAAAAGCGAGGCGAGAACCCCAGGCGTGAGCGTCCCAGGAGTGCAACAGGAATTTACTGGTAGAAGGTCAATAACCTGGAGGGAGACGGAGTGTGAGGAAGCACACGAGCCCCGCAGAGCCACGGGCTAGCGATGAGCCCCAAGAAACGTGCCTCCTTTCTGGCTCCCTCTTCCCGGAGGAGAAATGATAGAAAGTGCAGCTACAGACAAAGCCCAGGGAAGGTGACCATGGTGAGGTGAGGCAGGGCGGGTCCTGCTCCCCCCTCACAGCCCCCTCCTTCCCCGTCAGGAACCACAGAGCTGGACTGAGAATAAATCTTCTGGCTCCGGCTGCTGGGTCCCACCTGTCTGCCCCCACCAGAGACCAACATTGCCTGCCTTGTCTGGACTCTTCTTTTTACCCAGTTCTTCTGGATTTATCACATTCTTCTGGCTCTTATTTAGAGTTCAGTTAGTCACTTGTTTATTTATTTTAATTAATTTTTTTTTTTTTTTTAGAGAGAGAGCATGCATGAGAGTGGGGCAGGGGTGGGGGAGAGGAAGACAGAGAATCTCAAGCAGGCTCCACGCCCAGCTCGGAGCCCAACCCAGGGCTTCATCTCACAACCCTGAGATCATGACCTGAGCCGAAATCAAGAGTTGGACGCTTAACCGAATGAGTCACCCAGGCGCCCCACTTGTTTGATTTATAATACCAATGAGTCCCCTCCTGTTTAACTAAACTCCTTTTAGTGTGTCTTCTTAGGATTGGAATGAATGCCTGATGGAATCTGCAACCTAAGTGCAGCCCTACTTGAGGTCACTAGAGAATGAAGACTCTCTCCAGAATTAATTCTTTCTTTCTCCCTTCCCTTCCTTCCTTCTCTCTCTCCCTCCCCTCTCTCTGCCTCTCTCCCTCCTCCTCCTCCTCCTTCTTCTTGTTTGTTTTTTTTTTTTCTCTCTCTCTTTTACCTAAGCCCCTAATAACATTCCAGCCACCTTGTCGGATTCCAGTATCTAGAACCAATATGGTGAGCTGCAAGCAAATAGCTCTCTAACGCTGGTTCTCAACCAAGGGTGCTTTTGCCCTCTACAAGACACTTGCAATGTCTGAAGATATTTTTGGTTGTGACAACCCAGAGGAAAGGGGGGAAGTTGCTACTAACATCTAAGCGGATACAGGCCAGGGGTGCCGCGAAACATCCTACCACGCTACAGCACAGCCCCACAACTGAGTTACCCTCTCGAATGTCAACGGCGCTGACACTGGGGAAGCCGGCTCTGGATGGCCACGCTTGCAGGCTGCCTTACGTGCGATGGGCATGTGGTCTGAAGGGGGACGCCACCACTGACCGGCACAGTGCTCTCAGAAAAGCTGCACCCGTTAGCTCAAAAACGATGGAGGGATCCATACAGCACTCTCTTCAACACACCCTGAGACTTAGGCTTACCAAACAGACAAACACAGAACACACTGGCTTTGTAAGAAATACTGCTCTGTGGAGAGAAGATGTCCTCACTCACAGCTTTCGGCGGCATCCTACAGCACAGCCTCAGGAACCTGTAAGTTTCCCCGTACTTATTCTAATAGAATAACAAAGCCTCACAAGTCTCCTTTATCACTGAGCATTAGATTACTATTAAATCAGACATCATGCTTTTTTTTTTTTTTTTTTAAGAGAGAGAGGGAAAGCGCTTGCAGGGCAGAGGGAGAGGGAGAGAGTCTTAAGCAGTTTCCATGCCCACTTCGGAGCCCAACTAGGGGCTCGATCTCACGACCCTGCGATCATGACCTGAGCCAGCCACTCTCAGAGCCAGGCACTCAACTGACTGAGCCACCCAGGCACCCCAATCACACATCTTTCTAAGCAGACACATAGAGCTCCAATTCTTATCAGTGCTTACCTGGGCGGACAATCCTTTTCGTGGCACTTCTTCTGTTTCCCATTGGGCTGTGTTTCTGGGTCACAAAAAGTAGCTTTCACCATCCCGTGGCCCTTCTTCACGCAATGGGCAGTCTGGCGGCGAATACCTGGGGGTCGGGCAGAAGGGTTCACACATATTAAATCCTGAGCCCACATGCTTAGTGTCAGGGGAGGCCTCTGGCCATGTCAAGTGATCGTGCTTACGGCTGATGGGAAAGTTGTCCGTAGGGTGTCTGGTTTCTAAAGTGTGGATGAGGAATGGGGTCTCTAAGCCACCCATGCTGAGGCTGCCAGTGGGTGGAAGAGATCGTGCTTGAGAAGGACTACCGATAATACAGGTGGATTAATACATAATCTAACATATAGATTCTAATCTAGCTGTGGAGACAAGATGAACACATATACGCCAAATAAAAACAAAGTGAGATTTTAAATAATGAAAGCAGATATTATCACCAGGTGTTATAATACAATTGCTACAGTTTAATAAAGGAACAGAAAAGGTAAGGAGCTTTATATTAGGAAACTCTGAAAGACAGAAATAAAATTCAAAAGAATGTTATAAAGTTTGAGAGGCTATGTTTCCAAACTAGAGGGTTTGATAGCAGGGACTGATAATATCATTGCCCCCTGAGATCAGGTCGGTAATGTGAGTAAGAGGAGCACGGGGGCGGAGGGGGCGGGGCGGGGTGGCAGGTTCCACACGCAAACCAAGCGCATCTGTAAGCTGGGTTTAACTTTGGAAAAATAATAATAGCGAACACACCCAGTGCTTGCCTTGTCCCAGGCACTGTTCAAAACTGTATGTGTATACAAATAGACAAATATATATAGACATACATAAATATATAAAAATGTGTGTTACTTATTATCTATTTTGATATATAATAACCCAAACCTCACAACAATCCAATGAGATCAACATTGCCATTATTCGCTATGTGCAAGATGAAGAAATGAGGGCACAGTGAAGCCACAAAGGTTGAGAGAGGAAAGGGACCACAGTTCTGCTAAGTAAGACATCGTTAGCAAGAGAGGTTAGAGGAGCGACCAGAATGTCACTGATGGAGAAGCGCACGGATAGTGAGAAGAGAGTCATCATGCATCTTGAGAGGGTAATGCTTCAATGTTTGATGTGAAACACTAGGGGAGAAGACCGAAGACTGGAAACCCTCCCCCCGGGGGGGAGTCAGAGCAATCAGCTTGCACAAATCTTGGCGCCCTGAACTCTCAGGGCATCCAGGCCTTGAGTGGGCTCACTGGTGTACAGAATTCCCAAATTGGAAAGGCCACAAGGAACCCACAAAGCTGGTCACCGCCTCACTTCGGCACATGGAGGGGTTTCCCCACAGGCACGCAGCTGCAGGACCTGACCTGGAACCCGCTGTCCTGTTCGCCATCTCACATCACCTCCCATGAGTTGTTCCAGCCCAATCTCCTAGGCTGACTTTCATACTCAGATGCCAGAGATCACATCTCATCACTTAAAAATGTCAGAGGGAGTTGTCATAGAGTCAGCGAATCCTTTAAAATGAATCAACGATACTTCTTTTCAATTTTTTTTTTTTGTTTTTTAAAAAAGATTTTCTTATTTATTTATTTGTCAGAGAGAGAGAGACAAAGAGCTCAAGCAGGGGAGTGGCAGGCAGAGGGAGAAGCAGGCTCCCCGCTGAGCAAGGAGCCTGACACGGGGCGCGATCCCAGAACCTGGGGATCATGACCTAAGCCGAAGGCAGATGCTCAAACGACCGAGCCACCCAGGCATCCCTGAATCAATATTTTATTGTTAAATAAAACAGCATTTTCTTCTTTTGGAGAGACAGGCAACCTTTCAACCACTCAGGCTTTCTCAACTGGTAAGACTGTGTTATTCTTCTTTCATCATATAAATAAAACACTGTCAATAGCTGGAAGCAACGTTATAAAAGGAACTCCCATGGCACAAGGAAGGAGTCCTTGGATAGACACAAGCACCTGTAGAGATGTCTTAGACAATGTCAGTGGAATACAGGCTGAGGTGGTTGAAGCCAGAAACACTGGCGTGTACCTGCCGTGGTAGAACAAAAAAACAGAAAAGCTTAGGTACTTAGAAATTTCATGAAAACTTCGAGTAGTTTGGCAAATTCTTAATGTCAAAACCTAAAATGAAAACGTCAGGTGACTCTCAGAGGTTGGAAATATCCCCCCCAAAAGGCTTGTTTCTGCGTATGAATAGCAAAGATAAGTGTCCTTGCTCAATGCTCCTGACTCCAGAAGTAGCAGAAGGGCACAAAATATTACACAAAATCCCTGTTGCAAAGTTAACAGTATTGCACAGGTCAATGTGCTGGATCAGCAGCGAGCTGAACAGATGGAGTCGGCCAGGCAGATACCGTTGAGTGCATAGGGCAAAATTAATAACGATGTGTCAGTTTCTCTACTGGAATTAATGGTGTTTATCACTATATATTACTTGTAATTTATCTGACAAATACTCTCTATTTATGTGTATGATAAACTATATAAACTTCATTCCACAGCATATGCTTAAATCCATCTCAGTAAATGTTTCTATTATTTTTATGAAGTCTTAAATATTAAAAAAATCTTCCAGATATTGTTAGAGATCAGTATCTTCACTTGGTTGACCCTACCTGACAATTATAGTGGATGAAGCCAGATGGATTAGTACTGAGATTAACGCAATTTTAAAATAGTCAAAGAAGTATCTGACTCTGATTTTCCAAAGAAGTGAATTGTCTTCTCAACATCGGTATATGATCACACATCAGGGTCAGATTCGAATGTGTGTCCCTATTTGTGATGCTCATGCTTTTTTTTTTTTTTTTTAAAGATTTTATTTATTTATTTGGCAGAGAGAGAGTGAGAGAGCACAAGCAGGGGGAGCAGCAGAGGGAGAGGGAGAAGCTGACTCCCCACGGAGCAGGGAGCCCGATGCCTGGCTCGATCCCAGGACCCCAGGATCATGATTTGAGCAGGCAGACACTTAACTGACTGAGCCCCCCAAGTGCCCCGTGATTCTCATGCTTTATCAAGGATATGTGCACTTATGTCAAATGTATGTCAAACCTTTGTCAAACGGTTATTCTGAGCTTTCATAATATTGAGGAAAGGTGTTCATTACAGCATTACAAAAATGTTTATAACTGCAAAATAGTGGAATGTATAAATAATTGTATATTTGCACAATGGAATAGTACACAGCCCTTTAGTGAATGTACTAGAGCTACTTTCATTAGTGTGGATTTATTTCAAAAGCATAATACTGAGTAAAACCAGCAAGACAACAAATGATACATAGAGTATGATACTATTTACAGAAAGCTTAAATGCCTGAGAAACAAGATTTTTTAATGTATATGGCTATTCACATGTATAATAAAAGTATTTAACAACATGCATGAAAATAATAAATACTGGTTTCATGACCCTAGTTAGCTCTGGGGAAAAAGGAAAGGGAGTGGAGTCAGAGAAGAGCTCTTCAAGTATATCTGTGCAATTTTTTTTCTTTAAACATGAAGATTGAAATAAGCATGAGTAATAGTAAGATCTGAGAAAGCTGAGTGGCCGGTATGCAAGAGTTTGTTGTTACATTCTCCATTTTCCTTGGACATTCGGAACGCTTCCCAGCGACAAAGTGTAAGGCTAAAATAATACAGTAACAGTAAAAACAAAAACAAAACAAAGTGGTTGCTACTACCTGTTTGTAACTCTTTTACTATGGGAATCAATTTGGTAATAAGTTTCTTAATATTACCATCATATTTACACTCTTTGAACCTAGAAATTCCAACTACAAATTACACTAATGAAATCATTCTTTATATGGAATTGGTTAAAGACATTTTGCTTTGTCTTGCCAGGGAAATATAACGCATCCGTAAAAATGATAGCTGTGAAGATTGAGTAGCACTTGGAAAGTTAACCACGTTACCACATTAAGTGAAGGCTTGTATGTACATAAATACATCCATGTGCACACAACTAGATACGTCTAAGACTCGGAAAAGGATACTGAAAGGCAACAAAGTACAAAAATGCATATGCAGGGGGATGACTTTTTCTCTTTTTAATTTTCCAGTAAGGTATTTAACTTACTTTTAAAATATAGGAAGTTTTTGCTCAAAGAAAATAAAACGACATCATTGACTTATTCAGTGTTTTGGGCAGTGTCCCATCTTTATATTTAGCCACGTGAGTCCTAGGGGAATATTAGCATCTCACCCTCTGTGTCTGACAGAGGAAAGTAGAAATGCTGTCTTTCTCCTCCGTCAGAGGAAGGGCTCACTGTCATTCAAACAGGCAGTGGGACTGCGACTGGGGTGAGCACGTGGCCACTGTGGCAGCTCGCTGATAGTTCCTGTTAAGGTTGAACAACCAGGATGACATTTGCCCAAGCAGGCTGAGGATCAGGCTGTTATCAACACCAAATGCCTCCTTCACATTTGGTCAGGCCATTTCATTTCCTAGCCAGGAAAAGCCTGCACAAATCAGCCATTTATCTTGTATTCCTAGGCTCTGAAATATAGCATGTGTAATGCAAACAATTCATCCCATGCTGGAACAGAAAAGGGAGGGGTTCTCCTATTTTGTGGAGGGACCCCTGCCCATCTGGACTGGCTGAGTTTTCCCTCCTTGGGGTCCAGGGACAGATGATTTAAGCTTGCAGCTACACCTGTACTTCGCTGAAAGAAGAAAAATGGGGATGAGAACTGGAAAAAGTATTGGTGACCACAGTCCCCACGACCTCATTTTCCTCGCAACCGCTCCTCAGGGAAATAGTTTTCACGAACTGATTTTCTGCTTAAATTGCTGGAGCTCCTCGGCCAGCCCAGGCCTCCGGGCGGTGGGGCAGGGCATCTGAAAATGCTACAGCCGCAGCTGTGGGCTGCCACAGCCGTGGACAACCACCACCGACACAGCCCCATCACCAGTTGCTGCCACACAACCCACCTTGGACCCTAACGGATCTCCAGAGGCTTAGGATTTCTAAACATCACACATTCTGAAATGAACATGATCCCCAGGATTTCTAAAAGCTAACCCTTCTTGGTTTCTGTACTGAAGGAGGGAAAGAAAGAAGCTGGTTATACAAACGTTGTTCATTAGGTTGATGGCACATGACTCAGTGTCCGCTGTTGGACCTTTTTCCAGGACTGCTTCCTGGGGCAGGGGGAAAGCAGGTGGATGAGGGGTGCAGAGGGAGACACAGGATGTGGGAGAGAAGCCCATGGCGGAGCAGACTGGGTTCCCCTGAACCCTTCACTCCTTCACTTCCACTCCCTTGGCTCCATCGCTGCATCGGGCACTTGCCCCTTGTGGGGCCTTGGTTTATAGACAGTGGAGACAGACTCAAGGCAGGAAGTTCCAGAACAGACTTGGACATGATCCGAAAGGAGAGACAGAGGCGGAGGACTTCTCATCCGGTACTACTATTAAAGCCCCCCAAACGAGTGCAGAGCCCCAGGTACCTGACAGGCCCAGACCCTGCCCTCCCAGGCCTCAGAGAATTCCATCTAGCCTGCAGCAGAGAGAACCAGTGCCCTACGAATGTCCCTGTGCTTGTCCACACTTCCTGGCTTCTCTCTGCAGTTACTGTACGCAGAGGACTAAGGCCAACCAACGAAAGGTGAGCAGAAATGATCTGTGTCACCACCAGGCAGAAGCCCCAAATAAGAGCCAGTCTGGGACACCTGGGTGGCTCAGTCGTTAAGCGTCTGCCTTTGGCTCAGGTCATGGTCCTGGGGTCCTGGGATCGAGCCCCGCATCGGGCTTCCTGCTCAGCCGGAATCTGCTTGTCATTCTCCCTTTGCCTGCCGCTCCCCCTGCTTGTGCTCTCTCTCTCTCTTGCTCTCTCTCAAATAAATAAACAAAAATTTTTTTAAAAAAAGAGCCAGTCTGCCTCTTCCAATTCTTTCTTCTCCTGTGGGGCACACTGGGAGCCACACCTTTCAGATGTCTTAACTCCAAAATGAAGTTGGGCCACCCAACCTGCATCAGACTTAGAATGGGTTAGAAATAGGGGCACCTGGGTGGCTCAGTTGTTAAGCGTCTGCCTTCGGCTCAGGTCATGATCCCAGGATCCTGGGATCGAGCCCCGCATCGGGCTCCCTGCTCGGCGGGAAGCCTGCTTCTCCCTCTCCCACTCCCCCTGCTTGTGTTCCCTCTCTCGCTGTGTCAAATAAAATCTTAAAAAAAAAAAAGAAGTGATATTCCGGGGCGCCTGGGTGGCTCAGTCGTTAAGCGTCTGCCTTCGGCTCAGGTCATGATCCCAGGGTCCTGGGATCGAGCCCCGCATCGGGCTCCCTGCTCTGCGGGAAGCCTGCTTCTCCCTCTCTCACTCCCCCTGCTTGTGTTCCCTCTCTCGCTGTGCCTCTCTCTGTCAAATAAATAAATAAAATCTTTAAAAAAAAAAAAAAAAAGAATGGGTTAGAAATAAACCTACATTGTGTTGAATTCCTGAGATTCTGATTTCTTTATTATGGTAGCAGAACTTTGTCCATCCTGGGTGCCTGGGTGGCTTGGTTGGTTTAGTAGCATCAGACTCTTGATTCAGCTCAGGTCATGATCTCAGGGTTGTGAGATCAAGCCCCACGTCGGGCTCCATGCCCCTCGGGGAACCTGCTTAAGATTCTCTCTCTCCCTCTGTCACTCCTCTCTCTCTCAAATAAATAAATAAATCTTAAAAAAAATAAAGAACTTACTCCATCCTGACATACTTAACAGCAAGGAATCTCTCCAATGTTCGATTTTATGAGAGAAAACTACTCTCTTCATAGATACAAATACTTGGTAAATTGGAGACAGAAAAAAAAACAGTGGGTGGGAATCAGGAGAGCTTGTTATGGTTTGGATTTGGCCATTATTTACAGTCTGCCTCTGGGTGGGGTGTTTGACTTTTGTAGAAGTCAGGTCCTCAACCAGGTTATTAAGTCTTTCTGTTTTGCTTTTTAAAACACATGTAACGGAGCACCGGGTGTTATATGCAAACAATGAATCATGGAACACTACCTCAAAAACTAATGATGTACTGTATGGTGACTAACATAACGTAATAAAATAAAATTAAATTTATAAAAATAGATAAAAATAAAACACATGTAATACTGTATTGTATTCTTGAAAGTTGCTAAGCGAGCAGATCTTACATGTTCTCACCACACCCCGAAAAGGTAACTCTGCGGGATGATGGGTGTGGTGGCTGGCCTGATGTGGTAAACATTTCACAACACACACGTGTACCAGGCCGTCCATTTGTAGACCTTAAACGTACACAATGTTTTGTGTGGGTTATAGCTCCAGAAACCCGAAAACAAAACAAAGCAAGACACGCAACACTTTTTTCAAACAAAACCTTTCACAAAGGACAGTATAAAGGGAAAACTGCCTCTGTCTTTAGACCATGACCAGCATATTCACTCCCACAGAGGCCCCTGGGCCACGTGTGTGGAAGGTTGGGACCTCTGGGCACCACCCGATGGCCCCTCGTGAAGCGGACATGGATTCACATACACAGCAGCTGTCGCTCACCTGTCCCACACGTTACACTGCACTCAGTCCAACGGCCATACTGCCAGGAATACCCCAGTTTTTCCACGTCGTTGGCAAGGCCATCTTTCCGGATTGTGTACTCATACTTGATGCCGGGGTTAGTCACCTGGAACAGCAGCTAAAAGGCAAAAGAAGGGTGACAACATTTTCATGACTTCATACTACAGAACACCATTGTGTGACTACACCACAGGATGCCCATCATCTTGGGACGAAGGCATGCGTCAGAGAAAATGCCAACAAATGAACGTATCTCCACCTCTGCCTCTACGTCCACCGATTCATCTCTCTGTATCTGTAGCTCTATCTACCTACATCCGTGTCTTTATCTCTCTATACCTCTTGTCCACTCGATCATTTCTTGGCTGAATTCCCACGGAGGTCTAATCCTATGGAAACTGCTCTGAGGGAAGGTGGTAGCATCTTTTCCGACAACAGACTGGTGGGTCACCTTGCACTCTTGTGAACTTACTAACTTGGTGATTACGGGTAAGTTACTTAATCTCTTGGTGCCTTAGTTTCCCCATTTACAAAGTGAGGATAATAATAGCATGACTAATAGGGGTGTTGTGAGAGTTCAGTAAGTAAATAAATGTACAGTGATTCGCATGAATAGAATAGTGCCTGGCACGCAGTTAGCATTCTTTTTTTTTTTTTAAAGATTTTATTTATTTATTTATTTGAGAGAGAGAGAGAGAGCGAGAGCACATGAGAGGGGGGAGGGTCAGAGGGAGAAGCAGGCTCCCTGCCGAGCAGGGAGCCCGATGCAGGACTCGATCCTGGGACTCCGGGATCATGACCTGAGCCGAAGGCAGTCAGTCGCTTAACCAACTGAGCCACCCAGGCGCCCCCGCAGTTAGCATTCTATAAACATTGACACTTATTATTGTTGTTGCTGTTGTCTTACGAACTCTTCTCCAGCTCTCAGGCTGGTTAGTTCCTTTAAAGCATATAGTTCTGGGGTAAAAACTGTCACGGCTTTAGCAAGGCATACCACTCTTGGGGCCTTCTCTTCAGCAATCTACTTATCACACGTTTATTTTTTTAAGATTTTATTTATTTACTTATTTTAGAGAGAGAGCGAGTGAGCATGCAAGCAGGGCAAGGGGCACAAGGAAAGGGAAAGAATCCCAAGTGGACTCCACACTGAGCACAGAGCCTGACTTGGGCCCGATCTCATGACCTTGAGATCACAACCTGAGCAGAAGCCAAGAGTCAGACACTCAACTGACTGAGCCATGCAGGTGCCCCTTACTACACATTTAAAATGGATTAATCTTAAACTTAGAGGTGATGGATTGGTTGCTCCTTGGGATCTGGGTTCCCATATACAAATCCTTTGCCAAGCAGGCAGGTAAGATGTCAGGTAGACATTTATGAATCATAGCTGTCAAGCCTTGATTTCTGGCTTTTGTGAGTGCTCTGATCTCTGGCTCTGGAATCGCCTCCCTCTAACTTCTGAATATGGTTAGATCTGACTCTTTCTTGGGCCATTTGTCATCCCCAACCTGCCTCGTCTCTACTGGTATAATGATTCCACTCTTTCTCTATGGTTCCTGGCCAACATGAAAGATGAATCACCCGTGTCTTTAAAGTGCACATACTACATTCTGATCCCCTCCTCCCCTAAGAGTTTCACAAAGTCAAACCTCCTGCCTACGAACAACCACATGATAACATATGAAAAAAACATGTCAGTCCATCACCACTGCTGGAAAGCTACCTGGAAGCTCACGCCAGACTGACGTCGACTGACAGCATCCTCTGCACACCTGAGAAACAATCACCCTCAAATGAACAGCCTATGTCAATCATACTGGAAGCTGAACTCAAAACTCCCAGTAGATGACTTCAGGGCCCAAGGCACTTCATTATTGGGGTTTCAGCAATTTCTAGGCAATAAAGGATTAACAGCACAAAATAATATCTTGTTTTCCTCCCTGCTCCTTGTTAAAAGAAGTTTTAAGGGTTCTTAATGAGTGCCCCCTAACAAACACCTTGGGAGAGAAACAGAAAGACCCTAACTAATACACACATGAGCAGCTGCCTTTGCTTCTGCATTACCTGGATCCACACCGACTCATTGGTGGGACCTGTGGCCATCAGTCTCTCCAGGTCTCCTTTCCTGTCATATTGGAAGGTGGTCCCCGCCAGCTTGTAGTTCCCATTCCACTGGATAATGAATCCTCCATTGAGGTAATATTTTTGGGGGTCTTCACTCCTGATGGCCAAAAAGTTTCCAGCTCCCTCAACCTCCATTACCCGTATGTCCCTTGCTCCTTTTGGAATCAGTCCGATGTCAACATAACCTAAGGAGAGAAGACACGATAATGAAAGAGGCACACTAGCTTAGCTGAACACAATCTGTTTCTGAGCAATCATTCATCCCCACTGTTTAGCGCCCTTGCCTTCTTCCTGGGTGGTCACTGGCATGAGCAGATGCACTAGTCACGGGGAATTTTAAAGAGCTTGGCCAGGAGTGGAATGCCCAGCAGCTCTGTGACTCAGGATGCACACAGTTTTGTGAGGAGAGATGAAATAAATGCAGACTGGACCCTGAAACGTTTGTGGTTGATCCAGCATTGACTTTTCTGTGATTTTAAGTTGACAGTTGATAGTTGACAGCCCCTAACTAGCTCTCCATTTGCATTTCTGCTCCCCCTTTTGTTGCTGCTATTAGATGAATCTTTTCAACATTGCCCCGGGTACACCCTTCTCCTCATTCGTCCTCACTGCCTGCAAGTTAAAGACAGACTCTTAGAAATCATCTAATTATAGCTTAAATTCATTAAGAGAATCCCTGAGGGAATCTTGGATTGATTTGCCACCTGGCGCTCTTGAATATAGCTTGTGATGAGAAACTCAGCTCGCTCTGAGCACAGCTTTTTATACTGCTGGACAATTCTCTTCATTAGACAGGTTTTTTCCTTACTTTTTATGTTTTGCTGAAATATGAACTTACATTCTACTTTTGTGAAAAAGCACAGAGGGCATCCGTTTAAAGATGGCGATCAATTCTAGGTATAGTTCTACCCTTATTTACTGGTTGTCATGGCAGGAGACATGCCGGGGACAAAAGGAATTAACACATAATGGTTTCCTCCCTTTGGCAGACTCTGCGCTGAGGACCTTATGCATTTATCCTATTTGTGCTTCTTAAGAATCATGACCTCATAAATGTGATAGAATGGAAAGAACATGGCCTTTGGGGATGACATGCAAACGTGCCAGGGCAGGGGGGTCAGAACACGTGAGCCCTAGTTTCTGCATCATCTTGAGTGAGCTCTATGGTGTTCATTGACTTATTTAATGTCTTCGAATGTCATCTGTACAATGAAGGGGCTCCAACAAGATGGTGTCTGACATCCCTCACAACTCCGATATTCAATTGTTTTTCTCTTTTCCAAGTGAAACATTCCTTTTTCTTTTAACCTTCCCATACAAATGCTGGCTTTAAAACCCTGATCATCCTGGTCATTTTGCACTGGAGAGATACTAGGTTTTTCAACCACAAGCAAACCTTCATCTCTGTCACCTGAAAGTGCCGCAACCGTTTCTTCTCCCTGAGACACTACAGTAGTGGGGAGTCCTGGGGAGCTCAAATCCTAGGGCTGGCCAGCAGGTACGATTTGCTCAGAAGCTCAGGCCATACCCTCAGCTCCATTTTTCAAACTGGCAGCTCTCATTCAGCCAGACCAAAATGCAGGTCTTGTAGTATTTGATTCAATTCCATTTGGCCCTTACAATACCTGCCTGAAATAGCTGATTAAACCTACAAATTTTTAAAAAAGATTTTATTTATTTGAGAGAGAAAGAGAGAGAGAGAATGTGAGCAGGGAGGGGCTGAGGGAGACGGAGAGAATCTGAAGCAAGTTCTGCGCTGACCATGGAGCCCAATGCAGGGCTCGATCTCACGACCCTGAGATCATGACCTGAGCCGAAACCAAGAGTCAGACACTCAACCGACTGTGTCCTAAAACTACAAATTTATAACTAGCTCAGGGAAAATATTTATCATGTGTAATTGAGGCTAACACAATTTTCTGAAATGCCTTTGGAGTGTTGCGACCAACAGCCACTTTCTGACTTGGGATGTCACATGCCTTCTCATAGCAGAACTCATTCAGGAAAATCAACTGGCATGAAATATTGTGGTGACCACCTTATCTCCTTTGTTTACAGACAAATAACAAAACAACCCCCCCGCCAAAAAAAACCAATGAGAACTAAATGGAAAAAAATCCAAAAGAGTTGTTTTTTATCTTTCACTTGAGAGAGAAAATCCAAAATTAGAAATGTTTATCATGGCAGATTCTTCCAAATTCAAATGGGAGGTACATCAAATTAGAATAAAAGTTTTCAGTGACTATAAGTGCTGCTTCTGAACAGTTTACAGACAGAAGATGTAAACCGAGACAGATTTAGCCATGAGCAAAAGTAATGCACATTTACAAATATATATATTTGTAAAAGAATATCTAAGGGGAAGCCAAAAAATAAAATTATGGTAATTTGGAGTTAAAAATAACCACAATATATCCACCAGACTCCTTTGCACATGACCATAAAAGCCCACACTTTAGAAGAGGATAAAATGAAAAGTAAAAATTTCAATTTTCCTTCATCTCCAGTCCTATGTTCCAAAGACAATTACAGTGAATAATTTATTTGATTTCTCTTCCAAAATCTTTGTTTGCATGTATAAGCCCATATACACATATTTTTTTAAACAAGTGGGATCATATTACATGAACTATTCCAACTATTGCTTTTTAAATTTAATATACCTTACATATCTTTCCATATTTTTTGAGCATTTCAACAACAGCAAAAATGACATAAACCCATTTATTTAACCAATCTGCTATTAATGGACATTTAATTGGAAATGAATGGCGACAAACATTTCTGCTTACCAAATGAGAAAACCGAGTTCCCATGAGAGGAAGAAATCTATGCCACACCACACACCTAGGTGGAAAGTACATATACCTATATCTAGGGTTGGCTAGCGAACTCTTAAAATCGCGTTCTTAATAAAAAATGTGGTTGGTAGAAAGAGATTTAAAAAATCCTGAGTATCTTATCCTCAAGGGTCTTCTTCACAGAAATGAGAATCTTATTTAAAAGTAAGGGTGGAAAGTCTCTTAGACATTTATTCTGTGTCAAAGGAAGGCTTTCAGGGTTGGTAAGACTATCTCCAAAGTGTTAAGAATGGTGAATTTTCCATTCATAAAATCACTTCTCTCCCACCTTCCCTAATAAACATTAGTCATTTGCACTAGTACTGGGACAATACTGGGAAAACTGGGGAAGTAGGAAAATGTAATCTTGACCTCAAAGAAGGAGTCTGGGCCCGTGGAGACTCACCTGGAGAAAACATCCCATCACTGAGTCCTGAGCCCCTTGAGCTGAAAGAATACTCAGGGCCTCTGGGGATGGGGCAGAAGACTGGCCTCACTTCGCAATTATCGTAAGAGCTACAAGAGATTATTGGTGCTAAAGTGCATCTTATCCAACGGTTCTTTGTAATCCACCAAAAAGGATTTACCCAGTGGAGTATGTGGTCTCCAGTCTGTCACTTCTAATAAAAAATGTGCTCATAAAGAGATCATATTAGTAACCCCAGATATCTTTTTAAAGCTCATCTTTTTAAAAAGATTTATGCTGTCAGTTCGAGGTGAGCAAAACAACCCTCACTGTGGGCCCAACTCTTATGGTTTAATGTGAGGAGGCTCCTCGGAAAAGCCAGTCCATCTTCTGATGCTTGCCTTGACAGCAATGAGAAGTCAATGTCAAGTTCAGGTACAACCCTGCATTTGACCCTCTCCCAAATCAGAGGAAGGAAGAATTATGTACACATAAATGTGTCCGGCAGATCTTTTGAGAAGTCCAAGTGCCATGACCTACATTGAGAGTTTTAGCTTCAATTATTTCAAAAAGCAGGTTGTAAGGGCACCAGAGCCTTGGCACATGCAATGAGTAACCACAACCCTCTTGCTAGAGGCCAGAGGAAAGGAGACACAGAAGAGGGAACAGATGTTGACAGGGGCTTCCTGACCCTAAATGCTTCTGGGACAAAGAGTGGCAGCCCGGAGCTCTCTTGATAAGAAAACTGTCAAGTAGAGGGCCCAGTCCCTCTCCTTCCCTTCCCATTCCTTCCAACCTGGGATTTCCTAGAAAACATGACCTAGGACAGTCTCCAAGTAAGGTGATATTCTGGTTTCAAGGAAGCCACATCCCTTCTTCTTGCGATGCATTACCTTCTGCCTCAGACTTCCTCTGAAATGTTTTTTTATAAGATTCTCATCCTGTCTTTGTGGACTCATCTCCTAGCCCTGGGCTCCCCTGTCCCAGGCAGTTGTGTGTGTTGTTGGCAAACCATTCTTCTTGGACACTGACCTCCTCGTGTCGTTCACCCACCTGAAATCACACAGCAGACCCTATTCTCTCTTAAGCCAATAGCAAACTGAACCTTGCAGTGTAGCATAGAGACAACCTTGTGTCATGAAGCCATGTCATCGGTTCCTAGAAGTGTCTCTTCCTTCTCACTGCCCAGACTTGTATCTGGACCTTGCACATACTGCCACCACAGCCCCCCAACCTGTGTTGTGAGGTGTTCTCGATGGGTTCCATTCCTTCATGAGCGTCCTCGGTGTGTCACAGAGACTAAAAGTGGCCCCAAGAAAAAGTTGAGAATCTGCCTCATTATGGGATTAAGATAGCAATCTTAACATAACTTGAAACTGGTGTCAATTCCTAACTCCAGGTGAATCCAACCAAGAAGATCAGTGGCAGAGACTAGGGAGCTACAGCTGGAAGAAGGAAGCATGTAAACATACAGGCTCGAGAAGTGGGTGGGCATCCGGGAGGTCAGGTTTGAGCATAATCCCAGGCAGTTGCTTCTTTCACTACATTCCAGGAATCTCCTAAAGATGTGGATACCAGCAGCAAGGGTTTCTAGAAGAAACTTTCTGTGCCCTTCCTCTGCTTTCTAGACTGCAGATTTTTTTTTCATTGTGAAAATGAAATTGTGACGTATATCAGAGGAAACTGAATTAATTTAAATATACCAAGAGAGTTACAATAACTCTATGATGGGCATCAAACCCACTAAACAGATATGCAAGTGTATTTAATATATATTTCATAATATTTAATAAGGAGAAAAGATATTAAAATAAAAGTCTGAGCACATTCCTGTTATGGTGAAATAAAGGAGGTAGGATGCAAGGCTGCCGGTTTGGGCAGTGAGGTAAGTGATGCAATTACCTGCATGAGAGTCCCGGGGCGCTCAGAGAATGGGGTCGCTTTTTCCCAGCACCAGATGAAAGCAGCCAGTGTGCGCAAGACCAGGACCTGGTTTAGTGGTCACTGGGTCTGGCATTAGTCAAGTCTGGAGACGCCAAGCAAGGCCAGAGGAGTCAAGAGTGGTCATTTTAGGAAGCCAGTGAATTAGTCCAAGAGGCTAAAAACTGTCGGGTTTTAACATTTAAGACCAAGGTAGGTGAGGCATACAGAATCAAGGAAATTAGGCAACAGGAAAAAAAAAATCCAAGCCTGAGGAACTAGACAACAATGGGTCAGTGTTGTAGGCCAAAAAGAATGGGCTACAAGAGTTTGGGATGAAGGTCAATGTTGTGGGTAACAAGCCCAGGGTGCCCTTGGAAGAACAGAGCTTAATGCTCTACCACTTCCTTCTGAACCAGGCTCCTCATTTAAGTTCTGCCTCAGGGCCACATGGCAGAGTGGAGGCCAGGCCTGTTACCTGGACAGGGTAAGGCAGAGAAGGCAGTGGAAAGAGTCATTTTCTTATTCGTCATTCTATCCCCCATGCCAAGCACAAAATAGGTACTTAATGTTTCTCAAGTAATAGAGTGAATGAATAAATGAATGAGTGATGATATCTGTACACAGTTGACTGTGTTCTGGACCTAAGTTCTTTAATTCCAGACACTTCTACTCACAGTAACCATGGCACTATCCCAAGAGGGCAATTCTTTTTTCTTTCTCCAAGAGAGGAAATGGAAGCTATTCTGGAGGGTCTACAAGATAGTGGGCCTTATGTTCCCCAAGTGTGACACTAACTAAAAGGCATGATGCTGCCATGTGACACACAGTGTCAAATCTACTAAATGACAGTCCAAGAAGGCCATGGATAAAGATACCTTCTCCTGGAGACTCAGACCAATTTCAACACTTAGGTATCAACAAACAAATGATCAGCCTTAGGGCTGAGGGCAGTGGGAAGATAAGAAATACCAGACAGGGCTGAAAGGGGCCTCACAAATGGAGGTACAATGGGGTGATTTCCCCATGGTCAATGGTAATCTAGATCAGCACCTGGTCTCCTTTCCCAGCCTATTTTAATTCCACATCATCCATCATCCTCCCTCTTTCTTAGGAGCACTCACAAAACCAAACCAAACCAAACCAAACCAAACCAAACCAAACCAAACCAAACCAAACCAAAC